>NC_045956.1:111619742-111942242 GCF_010909765.2 Amblyraja radiata
CCTTGCTGTTTTGTCTGTGTTTGTTTGTTTGTTTGTGTCGCTTGTGAAAATCCCACACTTTCACGAGAGAAGTACTCCTTAACATCAGATATTCGGTACTTCCAAACATTGTTCCTGATTTCTCTCACTCGCTGGAATATTTGGACATACACGTCGGCGGGGCTGTGGCTGTGATCAAGGTCTTGAGATGGAGGAGGACCCGGGTGAAATGCTCTGGAGCACTCACCCGACTGCGGCTACGAACATTACGCACACCGCTCCCGAGTATATTCCTTGCAAATCTATGTTCTCTCAACAACAAAGTGGACGAACTGCAGGTCCTGTGCCAAACAAACAAGGACTTCTCTTGAGCCGCTGCCCTGTGCTTCACCAAGACCTGGTAGTGTGAGTCAACCCCGGACAATGCACTGCAGCTGGCTGGCTTTCAACTACACAGAGCGCACCGCAAAGCAGGCCCGTACGAAGCTTTTCAAAAAAGGGGGGTGGCATGACAGGATTACAAAAAACTTCATGTGAAATAATGTGTGTACCGCACCCATCACGGGCGCGAAGCGTGAAGTCCCTCGATGCCGGGGTCCAGCGCCCGCTTAAGGGCCCTGGAAGCTCAGGGGTTTTAGATGCTCTCTGATGTATTCTGAGCCTTGTTTTGGAGCTTTTTTGCACCAAATTTATGACCAATATTTCAGAAATTAACAGGAATCTGAGGTAGCTTTTTCACGCAAAGGGTGCTGGGTGTATGTAACAAGCTGCCAGAGGAGGTAGTTAAGACTGGGACTACCCTAATGTTTAAGAGACATTTGGACACGTACAGGGATAGGACAGATTTAGATGGATATGGGCCAAACGCATGTGAGTGGGACTAGTGTAGATGGGACATCCTCATAAATCTTCACTGTACCCTTTCCAGTTTGATGACATCTTTCCTATAACATGGTGCTCAGAACTGAACACAATACTCTGAATGCGGCCTCACCAACTTCTTATGCAACTGCAACATGACCTCCCAACTTCTATACTCAACCGACCCACTGAGTTACTCCAGCACTCTGAAACGTCATAGAACAGGGCAAGATTAGCAAGTTTGCTGATGATACAGAAGTGAGTGGTTTTGCAGATAGTGAAGATGGTTGTGAAAGATTGCAGCAGGATCTGGATCAATTAGCCAGGTGGGCAGAGGAATGGTTGATGGTTGCATGGTTCCTTGAAGGTCGTGTCGCAGGTATATCAGGTGGTCAAAAAGTATTTTGGCACTTTGGCCCTCATCAGTCAGAGTATTGAGTATAGAAGTTGGGAGGTCATGTTGCAGTTGTATAAGACTTTGGTGAGACCGCATTTAGAATATTGTGTTCAGTTCTGGGCACCATGTTATAGGAAAGATGTCAAACTGAAAAGAGTACAGAGATCCCCATCCTGGATCAGTCCAATCAGGGTTGTGTCATCCACAAACCTGAGAAGCTTGACAGAGGGTACACAAAAATGCTGGAGAAACTCAGCGGGTGCAGCAGCACCTATGGAGCGAAGGAAATAGGTGACGTTTCGGGCCGACACCCTTCTTCAGACTGAAGAAGGGTGTCGGCCCAAAACGTCACCTATTTCCTTCGCTCCATTGATCCTGCTGCACCCGCTGAGTTTCTCCAGCATTTTTGTGTACCTTCGATTTTCCAGCATCTGCAGTTCCTTCTTGAACACAAGCTTGACAGAGGTGTCTGTGGAGGTGCAGTCATTGGGTGTGAAGTGGTGGTTGGAGTGGAGTGGTGATTGGAGTGGGGTGGGTGTAGAAGGGCCCAGTCTTTGCAGACTGAGGTCAGGCTGTGAGTGGGTGTGAAGTGGTTGGGTGGGGTGGGAAAGGTTCCACTCTTTTCATACTGGAGTCTTGCCTTAAGTAGGTGTGAAGTGGTGAATGGGAAGGAGAGGGTGCCGGGTCCATTCTTTGCAGACTGGGGTCTGGCTGTGTTTGTTGGGGAGGGGGTTTCAGGGTTACGTTTCTGATTTTCAAGCCTGCAGTAATACTCATTCAGGTTGTTCGTTAGCTGACGATTGTCCAAAGAGCGGGGGGCTTTCCTCTTATAGCTTGTGATTTCTTGCATGCCCTTCCAAACTGAAGAAGAATCACTTGCTGAGAACTTGCTCCTCAACTTCTCAGAGTATCTTTCCTTGGCAGCTCTGATTCCTCTTCTCAACTCTTTATCGATGTTATCTTTTAACTCTTTAACGATTAGGCTATCGGCTTGACGCATATTTGCCCCCAGCACTCCCCCCGATCTCAAAATGGAAATGTTACATCTGTATATAATGATCCATTTAAAATGTGTATTTATGTCAAAACTATGGAATTCATATTTTTCAGTATTGTTATCAAGGAAAAGAAAGCAGTTCCAATTGTTTGATATTATTTGATATTGTTTAACATTATTCATATGGAGGAGAAAATATAATAGCTCTAAAACCTACCTTAATTTTGCAATCTCACTCAAGATAATTCCCCTTTCCCTCTCCCCTCCCCATCTCTCTCTCCTCTCCCTTCCCCTCTCTCTCTCCCCCTCCCCCCTCTCAGATCCCCCCTCTTTCTTGCGGGGGGGGGGGGCCGAAGATGAAGGTGGCGCGGGCCCAGCGGGTGGGGGGAATGAAGGTGGCGTGGGCCCAGCGGGGGTGGCGTGTGCCCAGCGGGGGTCAGCGAGGGTTGCGTGGACCCAGCGGGGATCAGCGGGGGTGGCGTGGGCCCAGCAGAGGTGGCGTGAGCCCAGCGGAGATGGCGTAGACCCAGCAGGGGTCAGCGGGGGTGGCGTGGACCCAGCGAGGGTGGCGTGGGCTCAGCGGGGGTGGCATGAGCCCAGCGGGGGTGGCATGAGCCCAGCAGGGGTGGCATGGGCCCAGCGGGGGTCAGTGGGGGTGGTGTGGGGGGAAGATGGCTTGGGCCCCGGCGGCAGGGGGAGGCGAGGAGAGCGGGTTCCGCCGCAGCGGCGACTGGTGTTGGGGTTACAGCCATTGGGTTCAGATTCAGCCACTCCCGCCCGGGGACGAGAGAACAGAGAACTGGCCGTTTTCAAAGTGGAAACATTTTTTTTTTTTTTTTCTCTCGATTTTTTTTTTTTGGGTGACTTTTTTCTTAAGGGAAAAAAAGGGGGGTGCGGTCGCACCCAGCGCACCCCCCCTTCGGACGGCCATGCAAAGCACAGGCAGTGGGGAAATCAAGAGGTGGTGGAATATGCTTTTATACTAACCAGGGCTGGGGCCGCAACACCATGGTACTGTCTAACTTCTGTTCTCCTAATCTGGAATCTTTTTTTATAAATTGTAAACCCTTTTATTCTCCACAGGAATTTAAATGTATCTCTTTTAGTCTCGCTGGAGTTTACATTCCTCCCCCAGGTCTGCGTACATGAGGTGCAACTCGTTGACCAGGTAATGAGAGTAGAGAGTGACTTCCAGAACTCCATGGTCATTGTTTTGGGGGATTTTAACAGGGCTAACCTCAGCCAAGAGCTTCCAAAATACAGACATCACATTACCTGCCCCACCAGAGGCGAGAGAACATTAGATCATTGGGACACTACAATCAGGAACGCATATCGCTCTGTTACCCGGGCGGCTCTGGGGTCTCTCTGATCATTGTTTAGTTCACATTATTCCGACCTACAGGCAGAAACTACAAACTGCTAAGCCTGTGGTCAGAACAGTGAAAAAGTGGACAAGCGAGGGCATTGAAAACCTACAATACTGCTTTGACTGCACAGATTGGAATGTGTTCAGGGAAGCAACCACAAGCCTCGATGAATATACAGAAACTGTGACATCGTGTCAGCTTTTGTGAGGACAGTTGCATTCCCACTAGGACCCGGATCAACCACTAACTTCCAACCGGCACTCAAGTACACCTGGACCATTTCTGACACTTCCCTACCATTCCTTGACCTCACTATCTCCATCGCAGGCGATAGACTTCTGACTGATAGACTCCCATGGCTATCTGGACTACACTTCTTCCCACCCTGCTTCCTGTAAGGACGCCATCCCCTACTCCCAATTCCTCCATCTACGCCGCATCTGCTCCCAGGATGAGGCGTTCCACACCAGGGCATCTGAAATGTCCTCATTCTTCAGGGAACGGGGGTTCCCTTCCTCCACCATAGATGAGGCTCGCACCAGGGTCTCTTCCATACCCCGCAACACTGTTCTCTCTCCACATCCCCACACTTGCAACAAGGGCAGAGTCCCCCTAATCCTCACCTTTCACACCACCAGCCGTCACATACAACAAGTAATCCTCCGTCAGTTTCGCCACCTCCAACGTGACCCCACCACTCGCCACACCTTCCCATCTCCCCCCATGTCTGCCTTCCGCAAAGACCGCTCCCTCCTTAACTCCCTTGTCAATTCTTCCCTTCCCTCCCGTACCACCCCCACCCCGGGCACTTTCCATTGCAACCGCAAGAGATGCAACACCTGTCCCTTTACCTCCCCCCTCGACTCCATTCAAGGACCCAAGCAGTCGTTCCAGGTGCGACAGAGGTTCACCTGCATCTCCTCCAACCTCATCTATTGCATCCGCTGCTCTAGATGTCAGCTGATCTACATCGGTGAGACGAAGCGTAGGCTTGGCGATCGTTTCGCCGAACACTTCCGCTCGATCCGCAATAACCAACCTGACCTCGCGGTGGCTCAGCACTTCAACTCCCCCTCCCATTCCCCATCCGACCTCTCTGTCCTGGGTCTCCTCCATGGCCAGAGCGAGCAACACCGGAAATTGGAAGAACAACACCTCATATTCCGCTTGGGGAGTCTGCATCCTGCGGGCATGAACATTGAATTCTCCCAATTTTGTTAGCCCTTGCTGTCTCCTCCCCTTCGTCAGCCCTCGGGCTGTCTCCTCCCACCCCTCAGCTCTCGGGATCCTCCTCCTCCTTTTTCCTTTCTTCTCCCCGCCACCCCCCATCAGTCTGAAGAGGTTTTGGCCCGAAACATTGCCTATTTCCTTCGCTCCATAGATGCTGCTGCACCCGCTGAGTTTCTCCAGCATTTTTGTGTACCTTCAACAATGAGAAGCCCTAGTTCACTGCAGAACTCAGACAGCTCCACCAGTCTATAGATGAGGCTTACAGGAGCGGGGATGCAGACCTCTACAGGCAGGCCAAGTACAAGCTGAGAAGAGGAATCAGAGCTGCCAAGGAAAGGTACCCTGAGAAGTTAAGGAGCAAGTTCTCAGCTAATGACTCTTCTTCAGTGTGGAAGGGCTTGCAAAAAATCACCAGCTACAAGAGGAAAGCCCCCTGCTCCTTGGACAATCTCCAGCTGACCAACGACCTGAACGAGCTCTACTGCAGGTTCGTTAGACAGAAACATAACCCCTGTAATCCCTTCCCTCCCTCCCCACCCACTCCTCCCTATCACCACTTCACACCTACTTACAGCCTGACTCCAGTCTGCAGAGACTGGGCCCTCAACCACCACCCACCCGTCCACGACTTGCTGCCCAACATCAGTCTGGCCACTTCTCCATCACTAACAATAGCAATTGAGGAGCTGGAAAAGCTATTCAGGAGACAGAAAAGCCAGGTCTCCAGGACAAGACAATGTTACCCCCTCTACCCTCAAACTCAGTGCCGAACAATTGGCACCAGTCTACACAGACATTTTCAATCGGTCCCTGAAAACCTGTTCTGTCTCTGCCTGCTTCAAAGTCTTCACTTTTGTTCCCATACCCAAAAAGCCAAGGATTACTTGTCTTAATGACTACAGGCCTGTTGCACTGACCTCTGTAATCATGAAGACCCTTGAAAGACTTGTGCTGGTCCACCTGAATAATACCACAAAGCCCCCTGCTGGACCCCCTGCAGTTGGCACACAGAGCCAATAGATCCGTGGATGATGTAGTCAACCTAGGCCTGCAATTCATCCTCCAGCACCTAGACCACCAGGAGACCTATGCAAGGAATTTGTTTGTGGATTTTAGCTCTGCATTCAACACCATTGTGCCAGAGCTACTACACTCCAGACTTTCCCAGTTGACTGTGCCTGAACCCCTCTGACAGTGGATCATCAACTTCCTGACAGACAGTAAGCAGCATGTGAGGCTGGGAAAGCACATCTCGGACCCACAAACCCTCAGCATAGGAGCACCGCAAAGCTGCGTACTCTCTCCTCTCCTTTACTCTCTCTACACCAATGACTGCACCTCCACAGACTCCTCTGCAAGCTTCTCAAGTTTGTGGCCAACACAACCCTGATTGGACTGATCCAGGATGGGGAGGAATCTGCCTACAGACAGGAAGTGACACAGCTGGCGTCCTGGTGCCATCGCAACAACCTGGAGCTCAATGCTCTTAAGACAGTGGAATTGATAGTAGACTTTAGGTGAGCTCCCTCTCCTCCCCCCCCCCCCCCCCCCCCCCTCCCTCCCTCTTCATCAACATCACAACAGTCACATCTGTGGAGTATTTTAAGTTCCTGGGAACCATCATCTCCAAGGACCTTAAATGGGGGGCCACCGTCGACTCCACAGTCAAAAAGGCACAACAGAGGATGTACTTCCTGCGGCAGCTGAGGAAGCACAACCTGCCACAGCAATGATGGTCCATTTTTATACTTCCATCACCTTCTGCATCCTCACCTTCTCCATCATGGTCTGGTTTGGCTGCAGCACATCGTTCGATCAGCTGAGAAGGTTATTGGCTGCAACCTTCCCTCCATTGACGAACTATACACTGCAAGGACCAGGAAGTGACCGGGTAAGATCATCTCTGACCCCTCTCACCCTGGCCACAAACTCTTTGAAGCACTTCCCTCTGGAAGGTGACTCCGGACTGTCAAAGCCGCCACAGCCAGACATAAAAACAGCTTTTTTCCACGAGCAGTAGCTCTACTCAACAACCAAGTCTGTAGCCTCCTTTTGCTCTGGTATTTTATTTCATTCTTCACAAGTCCTTGTATGTTCCTTGAATGTATACATACTTTGCGAATAAAATTTATTCAATTCAATTCAATTCAAAGACCATAAAATACGCTGTTTGAAAGCAGTCAACGTTCAGACGTTTCTATCTTGTTATTACATTGATACTACAATTTGCAACAGGTTCTTCCATTGTAAGAATTATTTGCTTTGTTTAAATTTTCCAAACCTACCCCAGTCTTTGGTTTAGCCCCCAGCCCTGCCATGGTGGATGTTGATCCATGTGGTGAGCTGGCAAGATGTGTCTTCGGGTTTTGATTGATCAGAACTACATCTGCTCCATTTTCTGAATCAGATTCCAACTCCTGCCAACAAACCAAAGGAAACATCAGAACATTAGTCCATAAAAGACATCATACTTTCTTCCAGAAGTGTGGAATAAATGTGCCCTAGGTATAATGACATGCACCATTGATCCAATAAATTGGTTCCAAATTAAAAATGAGCACGTTTCTCATTAAAATTATCTTTAAGATATTGTGATTTCAGTTAAATGATGATTTTAAAGTTTTCACAAATGCCCACTGGTCTTAATAAAAGTATTTACCGATGAAGAAAAATCTGACCAAATACCTGTGGAATGTGTTTTTAATTTAATCCATATTTTGTCTCTATGATAACTATTAGTTAGAATTGGTGCAAGATGTGCTATCACTGATATTTTAAGGTTTGACACACACTTAGCCTTACAATAGGGATGTGAGAGATTTCAAATTTACATGCTGATGTTTGAAACATGGGATGTAATTGCAACTTGTAATTGCCCAGAAATTGGATTTCACCCATTTTAGAGAATAGAAACAATGTTTTTTGCTGTAACAAAAATGATGTAATTACAGAAGGTATAAAACTGGTACATTCCATTCTTGCATTAGATAAATCCCATTGTTATCAGACTACTGAACGGTCCGCTTATAAGCTAAGGTTGTAGTCCTGATCTCCCAACCAACACCATTGTGCCCCTGAACTTTTCTATCTGCACTTACTCTATGGCTATACACTATAATGTTCAAAGCACTATATTGTGCACTCTGGTTTTTCTCTTTGCAATGCCTGTTGTAGTTATGCATGACATACTCAGGTATAGTTTGATTTGAATGTATAGCACACAAAGAAGTTTTTCACTCTAACTCGATACACATGACAATAATAAACTAATACCAATAAGTATCTGGGAAGGTGATGCTGGAGGTGGGCCTCCGAGTGGGATGTCTAGATTCCCTAGTTGCCTCTGGTGGTCGAAATTGGGAACCAGGGCTTTGAGGTGTCTGACAACCATGGACCTGTGACCTCGGCAGGCAAGAGCAAGCATGATCCATCTCAATATATTCCCTTTAGAAGCATAGTATCTGTGTCCCTGTGAAAATCACTCTGATAAACCAGTGCTTCCCTCCAGGGCAATGGGTATCAGTGAGAGAATGCTGTAGAATGTGGAAAACTTCACCCAAGATGGTGAGATAGGCATCCGTTTATTTACTAAATCAGATTTGCTGCAAGTGTAGTAGTTTTAATCATAAATTAATAGCTTTGAACATTGCTTTCTAAAAATATTCGTCCATTATTAAATTTCTCATTTTCATAAAACTTTAAATATTTAGAACATCTTTAAAGTGCCCTCCATGGAGAAGAATAATGAGACCTTTTATAGACTTAATTTTTCTTAATTTCTCTGACTACAATCATAATTGGTTTAGAACGTGGATTTTATCTACCAAAACAGTTTTCCTGCTTCCTCTTCCCTGTATGGCTACGTATTCAACATACACTTTGTAATTCACAACACTTTTTCTCACAAAGAGTTGCGAGTCTGTGGAATTATCTGACTCAGAGGGCGGTGGAGGCCGGTTCTCTGGATACTTTCAAGAGAGAGCTAGATAGGGCTCTTAAAGATAGCGGAGTCAGGGGATATGGGGAGAAGGCAGGAACGGGGTGCTGATTGGGGATGATCAGCCATGAACACATTGAATGGTGGTGCTGGCTCGAAGGGCCGAATGGCCTACTCCTGCACCTATTGTCTATTGTCTATTGTAATTGGCATTTTTCATTCCAAGCAAAATCTACATGATTTAAGTTTCAAATATACCTCAAGCAAGATGGTGAGATTTGAACTTTAATCAAGCACTATGTATTCTAGTTTAGTTTAGAGATACAGCATGGAAACAGGCTCTCTGGCCCACGAGCCCACATTGACTATTGATCACCCATTCATAGTATTTCTAGGATATTCCACGTTTGCAACCACTACCTACACATCAGGGGCAATTTACAGAGGCCAATTTACCTACAAACCCGCTTGACTTTGGAATGTGGGAGGAAACTGGAGCATTCGGAGAAAAACTATGCAGTCACAGGGAGAACATGCTTTCCGGTGGCTTAATTCCATGGTTAAAACCCTGTCTCACGGTGCGAGTCTACCCGAGTGATCCCGAGTTTAAAACAAATCAAACTCGTGGTAATCACGTAGAATTAACGTAGCGGGAATGTCGGAACTCGTAACGCTAACGGCAGGTACTCGGGAAACTTGTTAACTCGTGAAAATCTTTCAAGATGATGCATGTTGGCCTTCATTGCAAGAGGATTTGAGTTTAGGAGCAAAGAGGTCCTACTGTACTTTACAGGGCCCTGGTGAGATCGTACCTGGAGTATTGTGTGCAATTTTGGTCTCCTAATTTGAGGAAGAATATTATTGCTATTGAGGGAGTGCAGCGTAGGTTCACAAGGTTAATTCCCGGGAAGGCGGGACTGACACATGATGAAAGAATGCGTTGACTGGACTTGTATTGACTGGGATTTAGAAGGATGAGAGGAAAATCTTATAGAAATATATAAAATACAGGATTGGACATGCTAGATGCAGGAAAAATGTTCCCGAAGTTGGGGGAGTTCAGAACCAGGGGTCACAGTTTAAGAATATAGGTTAGACCATTTAGGACTGAGATGAGGAAAAATTGTTTTCACTAAGAGAGTTGTGAATCTGTGGAATTCTGCCACAGAAGGCAGAGGAGGCCAATTCACTGGATGTTTTCAAGAGAGTTAGATTTAGCTCTTACGGCTAAGTCAAGGGATATAGGGTAAAAGCAGGAATGGGGTACTGCTGGCTCAAAGGGCCGAATGGCCTTGTCCTGTATCTATTCTCTGTTTCTATGTTTCTATGAAATGAATCAGGCAGATAAAAGTTGATTTTGCGTCATGTTCCTGAGCTATACTGTTCTATGTTTTACATTCTAACTGTATTTAATCAACAAATTTTACATTCTGTCACGTTGCCAGTGGCATAGCTTGACAACAGTGCAAATATTGGGATAATATTCAAAAATTGTGGGTTAGAGCTGTGTGTATGACTGCTGATGAAAACACTGCCTTTGGTGGTGGTGGACGCAGATATAAGAGTGGGATTTAAGAAGCTTTTGGATAGACACATGGATATGCAGGGAATGGAGGGATATGGATTATGTGCAGGCATATAAGATTTGGTGTTGCCATCATGTTCGGGACGACAGATGGCACAATGGGCTAAGTGTTCGGCTGGCAACCGGAAGGTAGCCGGTTCGAATCCCGCTTGGAGTGCATACTGTCGTTGTGTCCTTGGGCAAGACACTTCACCCACCTTTGCCTGTGTGTGAATGTGTGTGAATGTGTGTGAGTGATTGGTGGTGGTCGGAGGGGCCGTAGGCGCAGAATGGCAGCCACGCTTCCGTCAGTCTGCCCCAGGGCAGCTGTGGCTACAGAAGTAGCTTACCACCACCGAGTGTGACTGAGGAGTGAATGAATAATGCGATGTAAAGCGCCTTGAGTATTAGAAAGGCACTATATAAATCCCATCCATCATGTTCGAAACAGACATGTCGGCCGAAGGGCCTGTTCCTGTGCCATACTGTTGTATGTGCTATGTTCAAATGGCCTCCTTCTGTGTTGTAATGTTTCTATAATTACAGCCAGTGGCGCATCACTGCTACAAAGTTAAAGTCAAAAGAAATGACAAGTAACACACAAACACATGCAAGTCCGATCCACGCTAAAGCCAGAGCCACAAGCCTGTACACTTCAGCAGAGATGGCTAGGTATGGATTAAGTGTGGGAACCATAACAATTCAATTCAATGGGACTTCTGACCTGCTTTAGTTTTCAGTTAGGACAAGGTGCAAACTTGGTTTACTTTATGCTGCACTTCCTGGTTAGTTGAAAATTGATATTGTAGATGTTTACCACATCAGCCAGATGATGGTATGAGAACCGTGAAGTTCTGAGGTGAGTGAGATGTTGATCGTTTCAGCAGTGTGTTTGTGGAACAACACAAAAGGCAAGTGGTGGAGCACGTGGACCGGGCGCGGCCTGCAGCGGTGAATTAGCGGTGGAGGACACCAACAGTAATGCTTAGCCAGGTCAACCCTGCAACACCTCCAGGACAGCAGATCTTCATGGTCAGGTCAAGACCCCTGCACTTACAACAACTGGGACTTGAAAATGGTGCCAAACTGGCGACTTTGTATACTGTCTCAGTATGCTACTGTTATACCTTGTACTATTTTTGAGATGCTTATCTTATATGTGTCTATGTGCCTATGTATAGATACTTGTACTGAACTGTACACATGAATAAATTTCACTGTACCTCGGTACATGTGACAAAGAGAAGTACCATACCGTGCCTTATTGTACTAATGGCCGAGGAATATCATTCAAGTGAAGAGGATGATATAGTTGGTGAGGTCATAAGCAAAATATTCAGAAGGTGTAGAAAGACACAAAAAGCTGGAATAACAGTGGGACAGGCAGCATCTCTGGTGAGAAGGAATGGGTGACGTTTCGGGTCGAGACCCTTCTTCAGACTGATGTCAGGGATGTGGGCGGGACAGAGATAGAATGTAGTCGGAGACAGTAAGACTGGTGGGAGAACTGGGAAGGGGAAGGGGATGGAGAGAGAGGGAAAGCAAGGGCTATTTGAAGTAAGAGAAGTCAATGTTCATACCGCTGGGGTGTAAACTACCCATGCAAAATATGAGGTGTTGTACCTCCTATTTGCGCTGGGCCTCACTCTGACAATGGAGGAGGCCCAGGACAGAAAGGTTAGATTGGGCATGGGAGGGGGAGGCAAACTGCTGAGCAACCAGGAGATCATCTCTGACTACATACTATCTTTGTCCCGCCCACTCCCCTGACATCAGCCTGAAGAAGGGTCTCGACCCGAAACGTCACCCATTCCTTCTCTCCAGAGATGCTGCCTGGCCGGCTGAGTTACTCCAGCATTTTGTGTCCTGCTGACTTATCTGTCAGGAATCGCTGGTCGCTGATGGTTGCTTCCCTGCTGTCCAGCTGCTCTCTGACGCTTGTATCTGCTCGTTTAAACACACAGGTCAGAGACAAGCTAGAGGTCAAGGGGCTGTAGGCGGAACCCTGATGCACAGAACCGAGGGGCACCAATCTGCTACATCTCTGGCCCCTCGGGTTTACCCTGGTATAAAGAGTTGGACTTATTTTAAAATTATTTTATCTTAATATTTTGAATTAATTGGGGTGTTTTCAATGAAATTAATTGTATTTTTAATTTATATTCTTAAAATGATTGAAGCCAAGATTAAATGCTTCATACGATCAGAAATATCTAAACTGTTCAAAGGCATTTGTTCAAAGGCATTTGATGATGGTGGGGAGTTCGAAGGTTTTCAGTGCATTCTGGAGGTGGGGCCTTTGGATTCTCAGCCTGAGGTCAGGTTATCAACTGTAGTGCGTTCTACATGGTAGCGTGACTGCAGGGTATGTTGAGTCAGTTTAGCTGGTCCTTGTCATCCAGATATGGTTAATGGGGGCAGTTGGGCTTTGCAGGTGCCAAATTCAGGCAGTGGGTCAGATCCAGTATGATCTGGCTCTTTATCTTTCAACTCAGCACTAGAAAGGAAAGTTTAAGGGCTGCCTCCTAGGTTGTCATTCTCAGAATGGGAACCCATCTAATAGTCACCATGTGAAGAATTTGAAGTATGTAGATCAACACTTGAACGGCCAAAGCAAAGAAGATTACAGACTAATGTTGATAAATAGGATTAGAATAGATAGCTACATGACGACTGGCATAGATGGTGGGTTAAAGGGCCTGTTTCTGTGATGTATAACTCCGTAGTGCACGCATGTTCTTCCCCTCAATGATTCAATAATACTTTATTGTCCCATATACTTAGGTACAGTGAAACTCTTTGTTTTTCATACAATCTGGTAAAAATCATACAGCAAACTTCACCTAGGCAGTTTCAGGCACGGACAGAGTTTCAAAAGTTCTTAGCGCAGTCTTATCTTCTCGCAGCGGCGAACCAGGCCTGGCATTGCGCATGGCCGCTTTGTCCCTCTACATTCTCAGCCTGGTCTCTCTTAGTTCTTGGCAGCCCCCCCGGCTGGGTCCCTAAGTTCTCAATGAGCCCCCGCGAGGTCTCTCATTGGTCTCGGCAACCCGCTGGTTGTTCGGCTCCGCCGTGCATCATCGGGCAGTTTCCTTCCTTCCAGTTCACAGTTTGCGGGTTCTCCGAGCTTGCCTGCAGATGGTGCTATGCGCTACGTCTTCGGTTCAGCTGCGCTCTGTGCCAGGTCTTCCGTTCAGCTGCGATCTTACAGTTGTCTATAAGGGCTGGCTGCCCTGGAGACTGTGGCTCCCTGTGATTTATCTCACTATCTGTTTTCAGGCTTCTGATCGGCCCTTTCATTAGCTACGTTACTGTCCAATACTCATCTACCTCATTACAGACATTGCTTCAAACCCACTGACTCCCATAGCTATCTGGACTACACTTCTTCCCACCCTGCTTCGTGTAAGGACTCTATCCCCTACTCCCAATTCCTCCGACTACGCCGCACCTGCACCCAGGATGAGGTGTTCCAAATCAGGGCATCGGAGATGTCCTCATTCTTTAGGGAATGGGGGTTCCACTCTTCTATTATAGATGAGGCACTCACCAGGGTCTCCTCTATATTCCACAGCTCCGCTCTTACTCCCCATCCCTCTACTCATAACAAGGACAGATTCCCCCTTGAACTCACCTTCCACCCCATCAGCCGTCGCATGCAACATTTAATCCTCTGACACTTTTGCCACCTTCAACGGGATCCCACCACTGGCCACATCTTCCCATCTACTCCCCTTTCTGCTTTCCGCAGAGACCATTCCCTCCGTAACTCCCTGGTCAATTTATCCCTTCCCACCCAAACCACCCCCTCCCCTGGTACTTTCCCTTGCAACCGAAGGAAATACTACACTTGGCGCTTTACCTCCCCCCTCAACTCCATCCAAGGACCCAAGCAGTCTTTCCAGGTGAGGCAGAGGTTCACCTGCACCTCCTCCAACCTCATCTATTGCATCCGCTGTTACAGGTGTCAACTACTCTACATCGGTGAGACCAAGCACAGGCTTGGTGATCCCTTCGCCCAACACCTCCGCTCAGTGCGCACTAACCAACCTGATCTCCCGGTGGCTCAGCACTTCAACTCCCCCTCCCATTCCGAATCTGACCTTTCTGTCCTGGGCCTCCTCCATTGTCAGAGTGAGGCCCAGCGCAAATTGCAGGAACAGCACCTCATATTTCAATTAGGTAGTTTACACCCCAATGGTATGAACATTGACCTCTAATTTCAGGTAGTCCTTGCTTTCTCCCTCCTTCCCCTCCCCCTTCCCAGCTCTCCCACAAGCCTACTGTCCCCACCTCTTCCTTTCTTTTTCACCACCCGTAACGTCACCTATTTCTCTCTCCATAGATGCTGCTTCACCCGCTGAGTTCCTCCAGCATTTTTTAGTACCTTCAATGTTTCCAGTATCTGCAGTTCTTTCTTAAACAATGCTTTGTCTCTGGATCTATTGCACTATAATGCTGAGAACCATGCAATACAAAGCTTTTCACTGTACCTTGGTACATACGACAATAGCAAAGCAAAACATAACTGATAATTGAAAAAAAACTTGCAATAATAATCTGATGTGATGAGCAATATTAAATAGCCTTAACATTTTGATGTTTCTGACATAGTTTTGTTTTGGCGTGGAAGACAATTGAGATAAATTTACGTTGAATGGAAACTGTGCAGCAATGGTTCAGAAGCGTCTGTATCCTGGGATCTCAGGTAACAGTCTCGTTAGTGATGGTGATCCAAAACCATTAGGATGCACTAGCACTTATCAACTATCTGTTTCCTTCAAGAACAATAAAGTTGAGTAGGCATGAAATAACACCATTGCACTCATAGCTCTGTATAACAAAAATATTTAAAGAATCAACTAATTAATGAGTAAAGGTATGGATATATAAACTGTGGAGTTGTATGCAATTTGATGATGTGTTGAATGTTCTAGCATACTTTCATAACGATGCCACATGTGCTGTAAGGGCTATCACTTTTTCACTTCCATTTCCTTTCCAAGATGTAAATTTATGTCAGCATCTGTATACAATAATGTATCTGTGGTGACATCATCCCTTGCCAGCACATAAATTTAAGAGGCAAATTACATTACAGTTTTATCTTTGAGAATATGGCTGAAATAGTAACTTTCATCGTGCCAAACAGCCCGTTTAAGTTATGAACTATTGTGAAATAAAATCACTGCCTTTTGAAGAAATAGTCCGTTTTGCTACTTGACTCAAAGTACATCGTATAGTAATTTGGAACAAATAATCCTCATAAATTTGTCAGAAAGCTTTTTTTATATACAAGAATCTTTATCGGAACAAGTGCTTATATTGCAAGGAACAATGCCATGGAAATAGCACTTTGTGATTTTATCATATAAAATTGTATGAATTTTTTATCAAATGTCTTAAAATGGCATTCATTTTAACCTATTTACCACAGATGAATAATTCCAGTAAGTCAACAGAGCAAACGTTTTGATAAAACGCATTTTGGATCAGATTCACAGAATCCAAGCACTTTGTGCAGCAGCTCTCCAATGACAGCACAGATAGAACTAAGATACAACTAAGATACTAGAACAATTGATTCTCTGATCTGTGCTCGAATCCCATGAGATTCTGATCTAGGTGTATTCTCTTGCTGATTTTGTAAAATAATATTGCTCAGTGTAATACGGTATTTTAAGGCTGTCATAGGTTAAATTGCATTGGCTGTTAATCTTCCAAGCTTCAGTAAAAATATTACATTTTAAACATTCTTGAAATTTGATTTTCCTCTGCTGTGTCTTGTATCCATTTTTTTTTGTATTTCACAGTGTAGAGATAAGGAACTGCAAAAGGACACAAAGTGCTGGAGTAACTCCGTGGGCCAGGCAGCATCTCTGGAGAATATGGATCGGATCAGAACCTTTCTGGAGAGTGAAGAAGGATCCCGACCCAAAATGTTACCTCTCCATGTTCTGTAGAGATGCTGCCTGACCCGCTTACCCCAGCATGTCGTGCTCTTTTGTCTTCCATAGTTGGATAAATGTGGAAGCATTAGACCTGTGGGCTGTGTTTATGTTGCTATTCAGGTGGTCATGTTTATTTTCCTCATCTCTGGGGTACTATACTCTGATAATGTTTAGCTTTATGAAATGTTGTTTAAAGCATATCTAGTAATCACCATCAAGTGAGGTTGGACACTTGAACTGGAATTCTAAAAACAATTTTTTAATTGTAATGTCTTAAGTTGGATGCCAATATTCTGCCCTTTTCTCAATATCAAGAGAAAAATCAACTTACATTTCAAAATCAACAGTGTTACTGTCAGTGAGAAAAGTTCCTCAAACTTTTTTACAACCCAACGGTATGAACAAATAAATCTCTAATTTTAAGTAACTTCATCTCATACTCCCCTCCCCTCCCCCTCCTTTCTTCCCTCTTCCTCCTCCGCAGTCATTTAACCAGTTCCACAGTTCTCCACATTTTTCCCCTTGAGATCACACCTTCTCTGGCCAACAATGGACCTACCAGGCAATGCCCTCCTGAGGTCATTTGTGCCTGGCCCTGATTGGTCTTTGCTCACCTCCAGCTTTGCACCTCATCCTTCCCACCCTCTACTTTCAGTCTGAAGAAGAGTCCCGACCTGAAACGTCACTCGTCCTTTTCCCCCCAGCCTGAACCGTTGAGTTAGTCCAGCACTCTGTGTCTATGTTTGATATAAACCAGGATCTGCAGTTATTTGTTTCTACATCTTGTTAGAGGTATATATATAAATATATATATATATATATATAAGTGTGCATGTGTGTGTATGTATGTGTGCGTGTGTGTGTTTCCTGTAGATATATAATATATATTTAGATATATATATCTGACTCAATTATGTTGTAAACAATATTCAATTATAGTAAATTATGCATTAATAGAAAATTCGAAATTTTTTGTAAGTGTATGTGCTCACAGGGATATGTCTTCTTTTAACAGTTGGAGTATTGAATGGAGAGGAGCTTGCACTGAGAGCGTTTTCAATGTCTTGGTCAAGCTGATCCAGTTTCATAATGAGCAGAACCATGGAGTCCAGACGTGATCGATCTCGATCTTCCCTCATTTCCTAAGAAAACAGACCACACAATTACAAAGTGCAGACTTTATACAATTATATTATTAAACAATGATATAGGCCAGATCAATGCCATTCAACCCAATATGTCTTTGGCATCTCTCTGAAGGACCTTTATAGATTGCTATGAAAAACCTTTTTGTCACATATTCTACATTTTTTTCCAAAAATAAACTTATGTCATATTAAAAACATATGCAAAACAAAAACCATGTAAAACCTCAATATTATTTTAGTATATACATTAAATATTGGTAGTGTCATACTCAGTAGAACCAGCATCAGTCTACATAACACACCCTTGTCATTCATGTGCCCCCTGGGGTAAATCCATTCCCTGGTTTCAGGTGTGTTTCCACCAGACTCTGCCCCTCAATGTCCAGCAGTAGAAGGACCCTTGACGGTAGTGGTCCTCCACGGTGTCTTCTTGTAGACAGCACCAAGCTTCAGTGTACCTCAGAACATACTCTTGCAATCTGGAATGGGCTTGTCAGCAACATTCCCTAATGGACATCTCAATGTGCAAAAGATCAACAAGTTTTGTGCAGGTCAAAGTGCATCTTTCACTGAAGTGACGGCCTTCCAATTGCACTTGATGCCCGTCTTCAAACGTGTCGCTGGGAACGCCCCATAAATCAGGCTGTTTCCTCCATTGTGCACCTGTTTGGGACAAACTATGACAAGGAACCTTGCATCTGCCTCCAACCACTCTCCGTGAAATCACACTTTGCAAATAGGTGGGCAACCGTCTCCTCTTCACAGCAGCCATCCTGAGGGCCGTGCGACTTGGGAGTAAGACTCCGGCAGCACTGGAAGGCCTATTCTCACATTCTATGCAACCAATATCTGCAGTATTGAATGCAGACACAAAATGCTGGACTAACTCAGTGGGACAGGCAGCATCTCTAGACTGAAGGAATGGGTGACATTTCAGGTCGAGACACTTCTTCAGGCTGCCATATGGAAGGTTAGGTGAAAAGAGAAATCAGAGATCCTACTTTGGATGTTCACATTTTATTCCAGGAGAGTTTGAAGATTGTGGTGAAATGGTGGAATTCTCTGCCCAGAGCCAATGGAGGTCAAGTGATTCAATATATTCAAGAAGGTGAATTGTTGGTGCTGAAGGAATCAGGAAGCATGAGACGATGGCAGAACAGGGTTGTGAAGCAGATGATCAGGCATAATTATGGTGAATGGCAGAGCAGACATGAAGGCCTGAATGGCTTACCCCTACTCCTGACTGTTATGATTCTATAAATTACCAAAGATATGGAAGAGAGACATGTTACTAATCATATGTTGAACATGTTAATCCTGGTTAAATTGGAGCAGCTAGGACTTCAAAATGGGGTTAAGTTTCAGGGTTGCTGGGAGATTCGGTCAAATTGGAAATGCTCTCTGCAGAGCTGGGACAAGCTGCAGAGAGGTGCCAGAGTGCCCGGAGCTTAGATACAATTTGCAAGCAAAGAATGGGAAGATCTGCAAACCCTGCCAATTTGGTGCAAAATGCTTAGAATGGATTAGATGGCTGCAAACCAGACATACACCTTGTAAATAGTTGTAAATAATGTTGCAGAGTTTGACTTTGCCAAGTGTTGATTGGATGAGGTGTTAAGCCTTGTCTGGGTTTTCTGTAAATCAGGATAAATGTTTCTAAGTTGACTTCCTCTCGAAGTCTGTTTTGAATACAATGTATTGAACTGTTGTATCATTGGGTTAGGGGAATGCCTGTTATGCATGGTGTCAATCGATATCTGAAATTGGGTTATTGAGAGACTACCCCCATGTGGTTCGGCCCCTCGAGGTCCCGGGACATATAAAAGTCCACAATCACGAGGCTCAGTGTCAAACTTCTGGAAGAACATTCGGGACTGTGTGAACTTCTGAGTGTCTCTGTCTGAGTTAGGCCTCGAGGGCTTGAACAGGCAGACACGAGGATCGAACCCGCGGTGGGATAGATACAGTAGTTGATCTGTAACGCGCTTTTGGTAAAATCAAATTTTGTTTCAAGTGTTTAATTCAGTGTTTTTACTGAAACTAGACTGGGAGGAAGCTTAGAAACGAGCAATTTACATTGGGGGCTCATCCGGGATCTCAAAAGATCCCCAAACACACGTTTGCGATCAAGGGTGTTGAGCTGTTTCGATCGCGAGTGCAGAAATCGGGCCCACGGTGCGGTTTTCGCATTGATTTTCGGATCTTCGTGAGTCGGAGTGGATCGCTCGTTCACGGGCTTGGGAAAGGCTCTAATCGAGATCATTAGAACAGAGTCTAGAAAGAACAGGGAAGTGGTTAGCACGCCTTTGGGTTGGAGGCCCATAAAACCAGGCTGGGGTTAGAGGCCCTTTCCTGGGTTAGAGGCCCAAAACTGGTCATAGTTGGGGAGACTGCAGCTGCCTTTAACGAGAGCCAAATGCGTTTCATCGGGCGAGGAGTGACCCAGGGTTAGACTTGGTATCCGAATTGGTGGGGTATTAAAAGACAGGTCTCGCCTTCGATCAGATCGTTACCAGGAGCATGAATTGAAAAGATGCACTTCGATAAACGTCATTAGTAATTCACAGCGCGAAGCGGCTAGGCGCTGGATCCTTGGTACTTAGCAGAAGGGTGTATCTGTGTGTAGGTATCTGAAGTGACGGACGAAGAGCCTTGAGAAGGTACCGAGCTTGGACGAACACAGTATAGATTGGACGGAATACCCCAGTTCGTTAAAGAATTTAATTGGGCAATTTTAGATGATTCAAGAGCCTGCGTAGTAAGAGAGATATGCACTAAAAATTAGGAGATTGAGTTCGAGTCTGAGTCTATATTTGCGGCCAAATTTTCAAATACTGGATTTCATATTGAAGTTCTGCGTAAGGTGGGATTCAAATTCTTTTATATAGAACTTCGAAGTTGGTGCATGTTCGTGATTGATTCCGAATAGCGGCTGATCAACAATGAATAGTAACCCTCTGGTCGATTGTTGACTAGTACCTGGTACATGTTTGCTTGGTGAAAAATAATCTGAATAGCGAAGGGTACCACTAATTCTGTCAAACTTAGAGAGGAGGGATAGAGGTCCCCCTATAGAACTCCAGTCTTAGCAGAGGGATAGTAACATTCAGGAGGAAATGTAATCATTTAAGGAATAGTACCCATCAGCAAAGAGTAAACTAGGAAGGGGAAAATCTTTGGTATCAGAGGGAGAAATTCACTGCGTGATAACAGCATGACGCAGCGTCGAGATCGAGTGTCCGTGAATTGTGTGCTAGTGCTTTAAATCATTTTGTAAATTGTAAAAATCTAGCTTTCCGTATTGTCATAGGATCCGGATTTTGTAAATATTCTCTGTATGTAAATAAACTGAGAGTAATTAAAAGTTAAGATTTAGATTGTGTTAAGTCCGTGGACTGTGATTTGTGTTGCTACTCATACGAGTGTTTACAGATTTAAAACTTGAAGTGAGAGTGTGTTTAAGTTAGATATTCGTATTTGTTTAATATCGTTTTGTAAGAATCTGAATCGGGGTGGTACGATCAGGGGTTGTACTCCTTCGATCGCTGCGCCGGGGGAGGAGTCATCCTGCTGATTGATTGCGCCACGAGGAAGATTCATTAGAATGGGGTTTACTGGATGCTTATAGTTTATATTGGGGTATGTTTTAGGTTATTGATAATCGGGGGAATATTTTCATTCTTAATTATAGTTTTGTTAGCGTGGTTTGGGTTCATCTGTTTGTGCAAATTTAAAGTTAATTAAGCGAAAGAGAGACTGCTGCTTGAGAGACGGCGAGTGGGAGTTAGACCCTTTGTTTGAAAGTTTGGAATTGAATGCAGTGATTGTGATTTAACTGATAAGAGAGTGGGGAGACACTGAATAGGAGCGAGTGGTTTGAATAATTAAACAGGAGTGACTGGGAGATAGTTGAAAGGAAGCGATTGCTGGAGTAAGTGTGAATCGGAAAGATCGTTGCCCTTTATGTGGGGGAGATGCCATTGACCCTGGAGTCTGAGAGGAGTAGTGAGAGAAAGAGGTGTTAGTGTCTGGAACCTTTATTTTGCAATTTGTGTTCTGTCCATTGTTCAGAGAATGGGGAATGTCTCTGAGAAGGATCGATCAAACAGATTGAAAAGCCCGATAAGGATAATTTGAGGGGAGCTTCCGAATGAAGCAGATAGACTGAGAGGATTATCGGGGAAATTAAATGCAATTTCAAAAGACCATCTTTGGCCGTTGGGGGGAATAAAGTCTTTAATCGGGATAAACTACATAGAGACGATCGTTAAAAAAATATGGGAATAGTGAAGAAGCAAACGTGTTAATTGAGATGTGGAAGATATTCTTCACTAAAAGAAAATTAAATAAAGAAATTGTTTTGCTGTCCACCCTAAGAATGGCGGTTTGTAAATTGGGAATAAGAGAAAACGATAGAACTGATCCATCTCAGGACATTTCAGACTTGGGACAAGGAGAATTAGTAAGCCAACAGCAGGAGCGGGAGCAAGAGCAGGAGAGAGTGTCATCTTTTAAAAGGGAGACTGCTTAAACGGCTCTTAAAGGGAAGGAGCTGACGGAAATTAAATCGGGTAAATTGGGTAAGAATGAGAAAGAGTCTGCACACCTTGATGGGAATTATATGCCAGGGTGGGCAGAATTCTTCAGAGTAGAGATAGAGCCACAGTATTCCTCACAGAACTCTCATGTTCCCAATTTGGAGAAACCGTGCGCAGCCTGCGAGCGGGGCACACGGGAGGAGTTAGCGTTAACTTCAGCTCCACCCCCTAAATTTCAATCTGACATAGAAACATCGGGGAGATATCTTCTATCTCCTAGGGTTGCCCCACAGGTGGAGGACAGTAGGGAAACCAAGGAGCTAGAAAGAAGACTTCATCGACATGGGTTCCTAAATTATTTAGGGACTCCAGTAGCGAAAGAATAAACAAAACCTTCTTGAAGTACCGGGATAAAACAAATAGCCTTTCAGGGGGTGAGATAAGGGGAGAATATGGATGGATTGGTCCGGACATCAATAATATTATGGTGTCAGAACAACTGGTGAAGACTCCTCAGACAGAACTTGTGAAGTAGTGCCCATAAAAACTTGACAAGATTCTGAGGAGAAACATCATCATCATGTGTTACTGATAGATGGGAAATGTAAAGCACACTTATGTATATCTGGTTAGCTGATTATTGAGCCACTTTGGTTATCATTAATGATGGGTTATCAGCGTTTAACACCATCATCCCACAGAGACTTGTGGAGAAACTAACCCTGCTGGGCCTCAACACCACCCTGTGTCACTGGATCTTGGACTTTCTGACAGAGAGACCGCAGTCAGTCCGTGTTGGCAAGAACACTTCAGGCTCGATCACGCTGAGCACCGGCTCCCCTCAAGGCTGTGTGCTCAGCCCGCTGTTGTTCACACTGCTCACACATGACTGTGCTGCCAGATTCAGGGACAATAAGATCATAAAATTCGCGGATGACACAACAGTGGTGGGACTCATCAGCGGACATGACGAATCAATGTACAGGGAGGAAGTAAAACAACTAGTGGACTGGTGCGGCAAAAATAATCTAGAATTAAATGTCGACAAAACAAAGGAGATGGTTGTCGACTTCAGGAGGGCGCAGCCAAAGCATACACCACTCAACATCAGTGGCACCACAGTGGAGCGAGTGGAGAGCATAAAGTTCCTTGGTGTACAAATTACAGACAGCCTCACCTGGTCCAGGAACACCACTGGGACCGTCAAACGGGCCCATCAGCGACTGCACTTCCTGAGGAAACTCAAACAGGCCTCACTCCCCACCAACATCCTCAGGACTTTCTACAGGGGTACGGTGGAGTCTGTACTCCACCTGCAACTGCTCGGACAGGAAGGCTCTGCAGAGGGTAGTGAGGGGAGCAGAGAGGATCATTGGCGTCTCCCTACCCTCGGTACAAGAACTGTTCCAGAGCCGCTGTCTGAAAAAAGCTCAGAGAATTGCTAAGGACAAACTGCACCCCCTCCACATACACCTGGATCTCCTGCCATCAGGCAAGAGATATCGAAGCATCAAAGCCCGGACTACAAGACTGCTAAACAGCTTCCTGCCACAGGCTGTGGGGCTGCTAAACAGTCACTCTGTACTCACAGTCACCTGATTCTGCGGCTTGGCACGGACACTTTAATAACTGGCACTGGCCACTTTAATAACTGGCACTGGCCACTCAAATCAGCTGCCCCGGACATTTTTATGATTGGTTTTACTGTATTTTAACGTTGTTGTTTTACCTGCTTTTAACTATTTATACTGTTCCATCAGGGACTGGATTGTTTTTAGTGTTATTATGTATGAAATGTTTTAAATTTCATGTGCGATGCTCCGGTATTCCCTGGGAAACGTCTTTTCATTTTGCACTGTACAACTGTTGCTTGCAAGATGACAATAAAGGTTGATTGATTGATTGATTGATTGATTGATTGATTGATTGATTGATTGATTGATTGATTGATTGATTGATTGATTGATTGATTGATTGATTGATTGATTGATTGATTGATTGATAAAAGGAAGGAATGTTAATCCTGGCTAAATTAGAGCAGCTAGGACTTCAAAATGGGGTTAAGTTTCAGGATTGCTGGGAGATTTGTTCAAATTGGAATTGCTCTCTGCAGAGCTGGGACAAGCTGCGGAGAGGTGCCAGAGTGAATGGAGCTTAGATACAATTTGCAAGCAAAGAATGGAAAGATCTGCAAACCCTGTCAATTTGGTACAAAATGCATAAAATGAATTGGATGGCTGCAAACCAGACATAAACCTTGTAAATAGTTGTAAATAATGTTGCAGAGTTTGACTATGCCAAGTGTTGATTGGATGATGTGTTGAGCCTTGTCTGGGTTTTCTGTAAATCAGGGTAAATGTTTCTAAATTGACTTCCTCTCGAAGTCCGTTTTGAATCCAATGTATTGAACTGTTGGGTTAGGGGAATGCTTGTTATGTATGGTGTTAATTGATATCTGTAATTGGGTTATTGAGAGACCACCCCCATGTGGTTCGGCCCCTCGTGGTCCCGGGACATATAAAAGTAAGCGATCATGAGGCTCAGCGTCGATCTTCTGGAAGAACGCTTGGGACAGCGTGAACTTCTATAGTGTCTCTGTCTGAGCGAGGCCTAGAGGGCTTGAACAGGCAGACATGAGGATCGAACCCGCGGTGGGATAGGTACAGTAGTTGATCTGTAACGTGCTTTTGGTAAAATAAAATTGAGTTGTTTCAAGTGCTTGATTCAGTGTTTTTACTGAAACTAGACTGGGGGGAAGCTTAGAAACGAGCAATTATCAAAAGTGGCAGAGATGCAATAGAAATTTGTGGTGATTTCTTGTAATAAATGTTGCCCAGAAAAATCTTTCTCTGAATGCTGATAGAAGAATTATTAATAACTATTCCAGCAGCAGCAACGTAGTTAAATTATCAATCTGCAGTTATTCGAAAGGCTTCACTGGTGATTCCACTTGCCTTTGTGGTGATGGTTCAAGTGTACATTCATCCCAAGGGCAAACTAAAACAATTACAAGTTTGCCACAGCATCCTGTATAACTGTCTAGAGGAAGTACATGCAAACATGGACAATTTTGAGTGTAATTTCAAATGTTTACATTGCCAATGATGACGAATTCAAGTGGGCGACGAGGCATAACTCATTTGTGACTGCCATTCCCATGAATTATGGCTTACAAACTCATAAAAGAACTACTATAACTCATTGTCCCTGTTGAAATATCTTACGTTACCATCATCTGTTTCAGTTTGTCTGAGCAGATTGCACAGACTGTTCCCTGGGTATTTTCAATCATTTTCAACTGAAAATATACAAGAGTATTGCACTTGGGAAGTGTGGTTGCAGCATGCTAATTGTAATTTTAATGCTTTCCACTGCTGTTCAGGTGATTAACTTATTAATGACTAATGTGGCATGGAAATAAAACTGAACATGTTCTTGGAATCTACGAACTTAAATTGTTGGATCAGAAAGGACTAATCAAGCCAAACTATTTTGTAGACTATAGGCAATCCATCCAATCATAGATGCAATGCAGTTAATTGCTTCTGAGAAAGTTCTGCCTGAATCTCAAATGTAATTAAGCCAAATATTTTTCTGTTCTAATTCACCATTATTCAATTGCGTCTACTGTTCTCCACAAAAGCAGCTCTCAGCATCATCCGAGACCTTCTAAGTCATTTGTTGTGCATTACGAAAAATCTTACCAATAGTTTCTTGTCCTGTTTCCAATCAGATTTGAACAAAATGTTTTGAAAAGAACTGTTTGTCACAGTCCCAAGTCTTGCAGTCTTTTCTCCATTTCCTTTAATCATGAGGGAAAAATATTCTTCTCTTTTCTATTTTTTTAAATTTTGAAGCTAGATTTAAAGGTCACAAGACAGACTATTCACAAGGATAGGCCAGAAACATCTTCCATAGAAGACGAGGAATAGCACTATGACCACTGGGATTGTTTATAGGTGTTGCCCAATGAAGATGATGATAACACAGACACAAGAAGGGGGATAGCACCCTATATTCAGCCTGGGCAGTCTTCTGGGCTGAGTCTCCAACATTGGCTCATCCACTTTCCCTGTCTGTACCAGCATCTGTAGTTCCTTCCTACACATTTCGTTTGTTGAAGGGTCTATGACCTGAAACGTCAAATCATTTTCTTTGTAACTTTTCTATTCAAGGTTTCCAGCAGTTTTCATTTTATTTTTCATTTCCGGTTTCTGCAGTTTATTTGGTTTTTAATATCTCCCAGCACTTAATTGGATGAAACACCTATCCACTCCCTTTTTTTGGTGTGGATTTCCAGAGGTCTGGCCAACGCATTATGTAGTCTGTGTTCTGGAGTCATATTTGTGGCTATCAACTTCATTCCTATGGAGATATATTTACAACGTTTACGATAAATTTACAACTCACTCCTATGCCACTCAGGAAAGAAGACGACTATTCTCTAAAATCACTTCTGTCTTGTCTTGAGGACATTAAGTCCTGGATGGCCTTAAACTTTCTGGGACTTAATGAAAAAAAGACAGAGGTGATTTTGTTTGGCCCCAATGGCTGTCGTGAACCTCCCTTTGTTGACTTGGGTCCACTGGCATTGTCCGTAAAGCCAACAGTTTTAAACCTGGGTTTTAGGATGGACGGTGATTTTAAACTAGATAAACAAATAGGCGCGGTGGTTAAGTCCAGCTTCTTTCACCTAAGGAAGCTGGCAAAGGTGAAGCCCATCCTCGAGCGGCAGCATTTTGAAACAGTAATCCATGCCTTTATTACATCTAGGTTGGATTACTGTAACGCACTCTACTCTGGAGTCGCACGAGCTTCATTGGCTCGTCTCCAGCTGGTTCAAAATGCTGCCGCTCGCCTTTTAACCGGAACTCGAAAGAGGGAGCACATTACGCCAATTCTGGCCTCCCTTCACTGGCTCCCAGTGCACTTTCGAGTTCATTTTAAAATTCTGTTATTTGTTTTCAAATCGTTGAATGGGCTCGCCCCGCCTTACCTCTCTGAGCTGCTCCACCTATATGCTCCTGCCCGGTGCCTCAGGTCAGCTGATCAGCTGCTCCTTGAGGTACCACGGTCTAAGCGGAAGCTCAGAGGGGATAGAGCCTTCTCTGTTGCTGCTCCGGCACTCTGGAACACTCTGCCGTTGCACATCAGAGGCCCCCTCACTGTCCATCTTCAAATCCTCCCTAAAAACTCATTTTTATTCTCTGGCTTTCGACACTGGCTGAGACATTGCTCCTGTTCTTAGTGCTTTTAATGTCTTTTAATTTTTACTGTTTTTTAGTCCTTCGTTTTACGGTTTTTAATGGTTTATAATAACTTTTTGTCCATGAGGTCTCATGTACAGCACTTTGTGGCAACTGCGGATGTTTAAAGTGCTTTATAAATAACGTTATTATTATTATTATTATTATTATTACAGGTGATATTTAACATGAGCTTAGTAGTCTGGCGCTAAATAATGTCCTGTGTATCCAATGTTTCATTGGAACAAAAATCATTCAAATCGCAATTCTATGTCTGGTGTGGAGACTTGCCTGGATGCATGTATTATCAAAATCAAGTGGCGTTTTAGATCTCTTCACAAGGTTTTTCACATAGAGACAAGTTCCTTCCTATGCCATTCTGTATCAAATCCCAGAATCATCTTTAGCATTGGTTTTTGATAATCAATGATTGATTAATAGTTTAGAAGACAAAGGACCTGACGAAGTAGTGATCAATTGCAAAAGATGACACCACATTTCACATCAGACCATACAAGTGATCCACACATCATTACATAAACCTGCTAGAGATAGTCATATTGCCCAGTAATTGCAAGATAATCCAACACTTCTGGTTTTGATGACTTCAAGAGGATTGAACATTGACAAAATAAGTGTTTTTCCTTTTTTCATTTTAGCCAGAGTGCATTCCTTTATCGTCATATCTTCCAGATTTACAACAGAACCATGAAAATAAATCTGTAATATGTCATCAAGCTCCATATAGATTCGTAATAAACACATTCATGTTAATTTTCAATTCACAATTGAAAGAAGATTATTGGAAGAATCAGAAAAGCATTTTACTTTCTATGATAAACGGAGAAGTTAGAAAACACGAAATGATCTTGCAAAAGTTCAGTTTGTTCTTAAAATAACATAAACTACAAATAGGTATGCAGCAATAATTGCTAAAGCATTTAAAAAAAAGGATGAAATTACACAGAGTGGTCTTACACTATGCCAATTTGTCTGCCTTCTCTTTTTGGCTTCATGATGCTGCACTCAAATCTGTACCAACTGTTCCCTTGTTTTGTCATTATGTTACTATCACAGCAGGAGTGTGTAATGTGAGACGCAAAGTAGATGTGGTAGCTACATTCCTCAACACAACAGGATGAGAAAATGAGATGCTATTGTTTCGCAACATATTCAATCTGTTGTATACATTAGGTTCATAGGATGCTTGGTCTCTGGATAGATGCAAGCCATTTGATTTAGAACCTACTTGTCTAGCTTGTTTAGGGTGCAGATTTATGTTCCAATAGGGGATGTGGGTGGAAATGGATCGCTACTATTCTCCCACCCAGAGTTAGAACATACTGTAGAACAATACAGCACAGGAATAGGCCCTTCAGCTCACAATGTCAGTGTCGAACATGATACCAGGATAAACTAACATTATCTGCCTACACATGATCCATATCCCTCCATTCCCTGCATACCTATGTGCCCATTGAAAAGCCTCCTAAATGCCACTAATGTATCTGCCTTCACCACCACCCCTGGAGCATGTTCCAGGCACCCATCTCCTCTGGATAAAAAAAAACTTGCCCCGCACATCTCCTTTAATCTTTGCCCCTCTCACCTTATAGCTTTGGCCTCTAGTCTTTGACATTTCCACCCTGGAAAAAAGGTTCTGACTCCTCAACCTCCAGTGGTTTTCATTCTGACTCTATGTTTTGATCATAGTATTCATAGACTCATTGTCCAATGGTCAAAATATTTTAAAGGCCATCTTTTCATGCTCTTTCACCTTTTTAGTTAGAGAGTAATAGAGTCAGTGTGGAAATAGGCCCTTCGGCCCAACCTGCCCACACCGGCCATCATGTTCCATCTACACTGATCCCACCTGCCTGTGTTTGGCCCATATGCCTCTAAACCTGTCATATCCGTGTATCTGTCTAAATGTTTCTTGAATATTGCAATAGTACCTGCCTCAATTACTTCCTTAGGCCGCTCGTTCCATACACCCATCAACCTTTGTGCGAAAAAGTTACCCCCCAGGTTCCTATTAAATCACCTTAAACCTTTGTCCTCTGGTTCTTGATTCCCCTACTTTGAGCAAGAGACTCTGTGCATCCCCCAATCTATTCCTCTCATGATTTTGTACACCCAGCCTGCTCAAGCTCTCCCTCTAGCTCAGGCCCTCGAGTGCTGACAACATCCTCGTAAGTCTTCTCTGTGCCCTTTCCAGCTTGACAACATTTTTTCTATATTCTGTGGTGAATCTCTGGAACTCTCTGCCACAGAAGGTAGTTGAGGCCAGTTCATTGGCTATATTTAAGAGGGTGTTAGATGTGGCCCTTGTGGCTAAAGGGATCAAGGGGTATGGAGAGAAGGCAGGTACAGGATACTGAGTTGGATGATCTGCCATGATCATATTGAATGGCGGTGCAGGCTCGAAGGGCTGAATGGCCTACTCCTGCATCTATTTTCTATGTTTCTATAACATGGTGCCCAAAACTGGACACAATACTCTAAATACGGCCTCACCAACGTCTTATACAATTGCAACACGACCTGCTAAGTTCTATACTCAATACTCTGACTGATGGCCAATATTTGACCACTCTTTGACCACCCAATCTACCTGTGAAGCCACTTTCCACGAACTACAGTATGTACCTATGTTCTCCTAGATCCCTCTGCTCTACAAAACACTCCAGTTGTTCATTGTGTAGGTTCTGCCCATGTTAGTGGCCCCAAATGCAACACCTCACATTTCTCTGTATTAAATTCTATCAACCATTGCTCAGCCCACCTGCCCAAACGGTCAAGTTCGTACATTTCAGTGCATGATGCTGTGACGCCTGCCTTATTGGCAACTTGTACTGGAGAAAGGGACTAGCAGTACTGGATACCATCCAGTACTGTGGTTGAGTGAGTTGTGGGTACATACATTATACCCTGTAATGCAGCTGGTATGTGGCTGCCATCGGGCAGGGTGCAATGACTTTCCCCACAATGTTTGGCAAATGTGTACCATTCATGATAATTTTGGGGTGCTGCTGCATCCATTTCATCATATTCACTGTATATCTGAATGTAAAACACACCAGCACTCTTCAAAATGTTTTCCTGGCCAGCTTCACATTAGTTCACAGGGTGTATTTTACTCTTTTACCAAGGATAGTTTAAGGTACATAAAGAGGTGAAATCCAATTTCAATTCAATGAAGAATTGCAACATCGAGGAACAAAAATAAACAGTTACAATGAAATTAGAATGGAATTCTGAAGGCCAATGCAGGTAATTTGAAAATAGATGTGGGGAATTTCTTTAGAACGCTGGAGGTTGCTGGGTGACCATATAGAGGTGTATAAAATCACGATGAAATAGATAGGGTGAATGCACAGAGTCTTTTACCCATGGTAGTGGGAACAAAAACCAGAGGCCATTGATTTACTGTGAGGGTGGAAAGATTTAATACGAATCTGAGGGGAAACGTTTTCATTCAGGGACATTGTTGAGGACGGTACCATAACAGCATTTAAAAGACACTTGTATAGGTACATAGATAGGAAAGTTTAGAGGGATATGGGCCAAACGTAGGCAATAGAGATGCAGCATTTTGGTCGGCATAGATGAGTCGGGCTGAATGTTGTAAAAACAAGCCTGAAGGCATTGTGTCTCAATGCAAGGAGCATTTGTAATAAGGTGGATGAGTTGAATGTGCAGATAGTTATTAATGTATATGATATAGTTGGGATAACGGAGACATGGCTCCAGGGTGCCCAAGGCTGGGTGCTGAACATCCAGGGATATTCAATATTCAGGAGGGATAGACAGAAAGGAAAAGGAGGTGGGGTAGCGTTGCTGGTTAAAGAGAAGATTAACACAATAAAAAGGATGGACATTAGCTTTGAGGATGTGGAATCGATATGGGTAGAGCTGCGAAACACTAAGGGGCAGAAAACGCTAGTGGGAATTGTGTACAGGCCACCTAACAGTTGTAGTGGAGTTGGGGATGGCATCAAACAGGAAATTAGAAATGCGTGCAAAAAAGGTAAAACAGTTATAATGGGTGACCAATCTACATATAGATTGGGTGAATCAAATTGGCAGGGGTGCTGAGGAAGAGGATTTCTTGGAATGTATGCAGGATAGTTTCCTAAACTAACATGTAGAGGAACCAACGAGAGAGCAGACTATTCTAGAATGGGTATTGAGTAATGATGAAGGGTTAGTTAGCAGTCTTGTTGTGCGTGGCCCCTTGGGCAAGAGTGACCATAATATGGTTGAGTTCTTCATTAGGATGGAGAGTGACATTGTTAATTCTGAAACAAGGATTCTGAACTTAAAGAAAGGTAACTTTGAGGGTATGAGACATGAATTGGCCAAGATAGACTGGCAATTGATTCTTAAAGGGTTGACGGTGGATATGCATTGGAAGGCATTTAAAGACTGCATGGATAACTACAACAATTGTTCATCCCAGTTTGGCAAAATAATAAATCAGGGAAGGTAGTGCATCCGTGGAAAACAAGGGAAATCAGGGATAGTATCAAAACAAAAGATGAAGCATACAAATTAGCCAGAAAAAGCAGCCTACCAGTACTGGGAGAAATTCAGAGTCCAGCAGAGGAGGACAAAGGGCTTAATTAGAAAAGGGAAAATAGATTATGAAAGAAAACTGGCAGGGAACATAAAAACTGACTGCAAAAGTTTTATAGATATGTGAAGTGGAAAAGATTAGTTAAAACAAATGTAGGTCCCTTGCAGTCAGAAACAGGTGAATTGATCATGGGGAACAAGAACATGGCAGACCAATTGAATAACCACTTTGGTTCTGTCTTCACTAAGGAAGACAAAAATAATCTGCCGGAAATAGCAGGGGACCGGGGATCCAATGAGATGGAGGAACTGAGTGAAATCCAGGTTAGTCGGGAAGTGGTGTTAGGTAAATTGAATGGATTAAAGGCCGATAAATCCCAGGGCCAGATAGGCTGCATCCCAGAGTACTTAAGGAAGTAGCCCCAGAAATAGTGGATGCATTAGTGATAATTTTTCAAAACTCTTTGGATTCTGGAGTAGTTCCTAAGGATTGGAGGGTAGCTAATGTAACCCCACTTTTTAAAAAGGGAGGGAGTAGAGAAAACGGGGAATTACAGACCAGTTAGTCTAACATCGGTAGTGGGGAAAATGCTAGAGTCAGTTATTAAAGATGGGATAGCAGCACATTTGGAAAGTGATGGAATCATTGGACAAAGTCAGAATGGATTTATGAAAGGTAAATCATGTCTGACGAATCTTATAGAATTTTTCGAGGATGTAACTAGTAGAGTGGATAAGGGAGAACAAGTGGATGTGTTATACCTGGACTTTCAGAAGGCTTTCGACAAGGTCCCACATAAGAGATTAGTATGAAAACTTAAAGCACACGGTATTGGGGGTTCAGTATTGATGTGGATAGAGAATGGCTGGCAGACAGGAAGCAAAGAGTAGGAGTAAACAGGTCCTTTTCCGAATGGCAGGCAGTGACTAGTGGGGTACCGCAAGGCTGTGCTGGGATCCCAGCTATATACAATCTATATTACTAAAAGTCTGATCTTGACCGCTTTTGGCCCACTGTGCTGCGATTTCCGAGAGAACGCCGCCACCTATGACTGTCATTTTTGGCCACCTCGATCAGAGCCCACGTCTGCCTTCCTGGACCAGAGTATTTTTCCCATCGATGAAAAATCAGAGAAAAAGAGGGGAGAGAGAGAGGGGGGGGGAGGGACTATAAAACCAGGAAGTGGTGTGCCTCAATCAGTCTCTGCAAGCTGGAGGGCACTCTGAGCTCTGAATGACACTGAACAAATGTCTACACGACTGTGAGTAAGTACCCTTAATGTGGTTTGAAAATGAAAATATGGTTAGTTTGAAGTAAAAAAGCATTGCCTGTAAATGGTTGTTTGGGGGGTGGGGTTTGGGTTGAAGTAAAAAGGCTCTCTCTCTCTCCCCTCCTCTCTCTCCCCACCTCTCTCGCTCCCTATCCCTCTCTCTTTCTCTCTCTCTCCCCCCCTGTCTCTCTCCCTTTCCCTCTCCTATCTCCCTCTCCCTCACCTCTCCTCTCCCCCCCTCTCCTCCCCCCCCTCTCCTCTCCCCCCCCTCTCCTCTCCCCCCCCTCTCCTCTCCCCCCCTCTCCTCTCCCCCCCCTCTCCTCTCCCCCCCCTCTCCTCTCCCCCCCTCCTCTCCCTCCTCTCCTCTCCCCCCCTCTCCTCTCCCCCCCCTCTCCTGTCCCCCCTCTCCTGTCCCCCCTCTCCTGCCCCCCTCCTCTCCTCCCCCCTCTCCTCCCCCCTCTTCTCTCCCCCCACTCCTCCCCCCCTCTCCTCTCCCCCCCTCTCCTCTCCTCTCCCCCCCTCCCCCCCCTCTCTCTCTCCCCTCTTTTTCTCCCCCTCCTCCCCTCCATACCATCCCCCACCATCCCTCACCTAAACCCCCCTCCCCTCCACACACCCCTACCCCCTTCCCTCCACCCTCCCTCCCCCTCCCTGCAAACCCACCTCTCCCCCTCCCCTCACCTCACCCTGACTGCAAGTTGGGGGCTATGCGTCAGTAGATAGGGTGGTTATGGGGTAAAAGGAGTAAATTAATAATATTAATATAATATCAAGGGGGGTAATTAGCGTGAGTGCGGGGGGGGGGGATAGTTAGTGTGTGTGACGCTGCATGCCGCCCCCCCCCCCCCCCCCCCCCACAACCGCACGTTGGGGGAACAGACCCAACGGGTCTGCACTTGGTCTCGTATATATTAATGATTTGGACGAGGGAATTGAATGCAACATTTCCAAGTTTGCATATTACACGAAGCTGGGTGGCGGTGTTAGCTGTGAGGAGGATGCTAGGAGGTTGCAAGATGACTTGGATAGGTTGGGTGAGTGGGAAAATGCATGGCAGATGCAGTATAATGTGGATAAATGTGAGGTTATCCACTTTGGTGGCAAGAACAGGAAAGTAGACTCTTATCTGAATGGTGGTCGATTAGGAAAAGGGGAGATGCAACGTGACCTGGGTGTCATGGTACACCAGTCATTGAAAGTAGTCATGCAGGTGTAGCAGGCAGTGAAGAAAGTGAATGGTATGTTAGCATTTATAGCAAAAGGATTTGAGTATAGAAGCAGGGAGGCTCTAATGCAGTTGTACAGTGATGCAGTGAGACCACACCTGGAGTATTGTGTACAGTTTTGGTCTCTTAATCTGAGGAAATACATTCTTGCCATAGAGGGAGTACAGAGAAGGTTTACCAGACTGATTCCTGGGATGGCAGGACTTTCATATGAAGAAAGACTGGATAGACTCGGCTTGTACTCGCTAGAATTTAGAAGATTGAGGGGGGATCTTATAAAAACTTACAAAATTCTGAAGTGGTTGGACAGGCTAGATGCAGGAAGATTGTTCTATACTTAAGAGGGAGTTAGATGTGGCCCTTGTGGCTAAAGGGATCAGGGAGTATGGAGAGAAGGCAGGTATGGGATACTGAGTTGGATGATCAGCCATGATCATATGGAATGGCGGTGCAAGCTCGAAGGGCCGAATGGCCTACTCTGGCACCTATTTTCTATGTTTCTATGTTTCTATTAATGGTCTGTTTCCGTGCTGATGACTCTTGGACCTCTATTAAATCTACTCTCAAACTCTTCTGTTCTATTCTCGAGTCTATCCACCGTTATCAGATTATTGAATGGGCCTCCCACAAGTTAGTGTGTAGTCCTGATCTTCCTACCCACCTCATTGGGAACCTTGCACTTTTTCTCTGTAGCTACAGTGCCGTAACAGTACATTCTGTACTCTGGCATTTTTCTCTTTGCACAACCTGCTGCACTATGGTATGGCTTGATTGTACTCATGTATAGTAGGATTTGACTGAGTGGCATGCAAACTAAAGCGTTTCTCTGTTTCCTGGCACATGTGACACTAATGATAAACCTAACATGACTGTAAATTACTCATTCCTGGAGTCTTTGCAGTAACTCTATTTTGCACTCGTCCTAAGGCATTAATTTTCCTATTGCATGGTGCCCAGAACGGATGCAATATTTCTATTTTAACCAAACCTATGTTTTATGAAGCTTCGGTATGACTTTCTAGCCCATGTCCACTATGCTTCTATTTATAGGGCACCCCATATGCATTTTTAACTACTTTCAAATGCTTATTTATCCTCTGATATGTCCATTCTTCTCTTCTTGATTAGTACGGGTATCGGGTTATTGGGAGAAAGCAGGAGAGTGGGGTTAGGAGGGAGAGATAGATTAGCCATGAATGAATGTTGGAGTAGACTTGATGGGCCGAATGGCCTAATTCTATCACTTATGACCTTATGACCTCTCTTTAGAATCATACCCTCTGCTTAGCTTTCTGCCATTACTGCAGCCTTTTCATATATTTTATAACTCCTCCTCCAAACATCCCTACAATTCATTGTCTTTTCAAGATTTGAGTCACTATTGTACAATGCAAATTGATAAAAAATGTGTTCATTGCTTCTCCCTTTTTCCTAATGCTCAGACAATTTTCTCTCTATGTTCTCTTGACACTTTTATTTCACATGCTTCCATTTTGATAAGCTTATAATGCAACATTTTATCAAATGCATTTTAGAAGTCCATTTCAACCACATTTCCCTCAAGGAACTCCTTTTTGTTTTTCCTAAACTTTTACAATTCAAGTTGAAATAATTTCCATCCTGGGAAATTCCTTGGCATTCTTCAGCCATAAACCCCATGCCTACATGGGCAGCACAGTGGCACTAAATTCAAACTCAATTGGTGTGCATATCTGGACGTTTCTATAAAGGCGATGGAGAAGCCGAGGTCGGAGCCTCGCGGGTCGGAGCCTCGAAGGCTGGAGCCAGAGCCTAATGGGTCGAAGGTGGAGCCTCGCGGGTCGAAGGTGGAGCCTCGCGGGTTGGAGCCAGAGCCTCCGAGCTGACTGTTTTGTAACCTTGTCAGCACCCTTAATGGGCAACTATTTGAATACTTGGGTATACAAGCAAAGAATTTCATTGTGACTTGTCTCATGTGACAATAAAATATGAATTCATTCATTCACAGCTGATAAACCTGCAAATTTTACAGCACCAGAGACCCGGGTTTGATCCTGATCTCGAGTGCTGTCTGTGTGAAGTTTGCAATTTCCCCCTGCGACCAACTGGGTTTCCTCTTAGTGCTCCAGTTTCCTTCCGCACCCCAGAGACGTGCGGGTTTGTAGGTTAATAAGCTTTTGTATATTGCCCCAAGTGTGTAGTACAGAGTGGATGTGATAGTGAGATAACATAGAACTAATGCGAATGGGTGATTAATGGTCGGTGTGGCTCTGTGGGCTGAATAACCTGTTTCCATTCTGTGTCTCTAAACTAAACTAAAGATTATTCTATAATTTTTATTTGGCAAACAATTTTATATCTAAATGGAGGTTAAAATGGAAACATAAGCTTAACATAAACATATCCTAAGTCTCTGGATGAAGGACCAATTGATCATTGCCACCCTTTGTTTCTACTTAAAAATGATCAAATAGCCCACCTGTCAATTGATAGTTTGACTGCAATCTGATCTTGAACCTCAGACATGCAAATGTTATGCCTCTAAAACTTTCTTGTAGTTTACCTATCATTTGAATAACTGGATCAGATTAACAGTCATGGCTATATTTTAGTTCTCTGAACAGTTATCAATGCAAACATCTATTAACGTGCCAGTTGCATATGGTTGGAAAAGATTCCAATGAGTCTGAAGAAGAGTCTCGACCCGAAATGTCGCCTATTCTCTTCGCTCCATAGATGCCGCCTCACCCGCTGCGTTTCTCCAGCATTTTTGTCTACCAATTAATAACTTTGGTATTTACTGAAAGCTAGAAGGAAATTTATCAATAGTACAGTGCTTCTTTCCTTCATTGTACCCACAACAGCGGGAATATCTCCAGGAAAAATGCAACTGTATTATGCTGCTATTATTTTCAGAGTTAATTCTACTTAATGTTCTCATGACATCCGTGGAATTCTGGTTATTTGTAGGGCACAAGTGTAAAAATATCATCACGCTGACTACAGAGACTCGATTATAGTCTTTTCTAAAAGTGCACTATTTAAAGATCTCAAAGAGAGGTTTGTTCAAGAAGTATTGATGGCCATCTCTTCCTGTACACCCACCCCTCCTTGCTTATCCCTGACTAAAGCCCTGACTTTTTGGCTAAAATTTGAAATAAAGAAAAAACTTGCTGCGGCTGAAAGAGTCTTTTGTCCTCTGATACCTTAAGGAATTCTAACTATTTTAACATAGCCCTGTGAACTACTATTGAAATACATTTTTTAATATGACCACAGGGTCAGATAGTTGCCATCAGGGTTTTCAACAATGTACCATAAGTTTCTGTAAGATTTTCCAATTCTTCGAGTCTAAACAGTATAATTTCAGTTAAGTTCAAAGGATAATGCTGATATTTAATCAGAATTGAACTTGCAAATTCCATTAAGCTTAAACATATTTTCACGTGCGTTGTGAATGATATATATTGTTTTGTTCAGCTATAGATTTCCATTTGAAACTGAACAAAACATGACAAGAATGTTATTGCAGTGGTTACTTACTGACCCCTGACTCAGACATCGAATTAATTGCTATTTTAACTTCTTGCCTGCAGTGAAACCATGTTAAGACATAATGATTTAATTCTAAGAAACAAAAATATTTATTTTTGTTTGTTTACTGCTCGTGAACGTGTCTTTATTGGCAATTCCTAATTATTTTTGAGTGTCATAGTCATAAAGTCGTGCAACGTGCAAACAGGCATTTAGGCCTTGGTCCTCCGTGTCAATTGAGTAGCCTCGACGCTAATCCAATTTTCCTGCATTGAATCCATATGTCTCTATCTCATTCCTATCCAAGCTCCTGTCCAAATATTTCTTAAAAGCTGTGTTTTTACTTGCTTCTACCACCCTCTGTGGGAGGGCAGGAATATGAGAGGTAACTTTTTCACACAAAGGGTGGTGGATGTATGGAACAAGCTGCCAGAGGAGATAGCTGAGGCTGGCACCTTGTTCCATATACCCACACCCTGTATGTGAAAATCATGCCTCTCAGATAGCCTTCAGACATTTCCCCTCTCCTCTGAAACCTATGCCGTCAAGTATAAAACTCCTCAAAACTTGGTAACAGACTATAACTATCCATTCTACGTATGCCCTCGTAATGTTATAACCCTCCATACAGCCTACACTGTTCCAGTGAAAACAATCCCAATTTATCCAATCTCTACTTGTAACTAAAGCCCCACATTCCAGGAAAAACCCTGGTGAATTTCTTCTGCACATTTTCTGGTGCTACCATGTCTTTTCTATAGTGTGGTGAGTGGAACTGTACAGAGTATTTCAAGTGTAATGGCTGATTAATCTCCTTCTCTCCAAGTGATCGTTAATCCCTTCAGAATTATAAAATCATGAGAGGAATGGATCGGGTAGATGCACAGAGTAGGTGAATCGAGGAGTAGAGGACATAGGTTGAAGGTGAAGGGGAAAAGATTTTATAGGAATCTTGAGAGGTAACTTTTTCACACAAAGGGTGGTGAGTGTATGGAACAAGCTGCCACAGGAGGTTGTTGAGGCTGGGACCATCCCAATGTTTAAGAAACAGTTAGACAGGTAAGTGGATCGGACAGGTTTGGAGGATTATGGATGAAATGTGGGTAGATGGAACTAGTGTAGCTGGGACATGTTGGCCAGTGTGGGCAAGTTGGGCTGAAGGGCCTGTTTCTACGCTGTATCACTCAACGACTAATTGTTTCCAGTGTCTTCCCTACCACTGATTTGATAGTCACGGGTACAGTATATTGTTACCAGTCTTTTCCCCGCTGCCTTGCTTTCCCTGCTGCCTTATTTTTGTGCCCTGGCATTATTTTGCTCTTGATATACTTATAGACCATCTTCTGATTTACCGTAATACTGTCGCCAAGCTCTTTTTTTTGTAACCCTTCTTATCCTTCACAATTTCTATTTTTAAGCACCTCTCTGCACTTTTTATAATCTTGATGGGCCTTCCCTGTCATTAGCTCTCTATTACTTTGTGTGCTTCATGATTCCTCTTTATCCAACCCTCAATAACCATGGCTCCCTGTACTTGATAACCCTATCTTTAAATCCTCCTGGGTCATGTTGTCCATGAACTTGTTATTTCCCCTTTGAATGCTCCACACGGTGCAGATGTCGACTTACCTGCAAGTTGATGTTCCCATTCTACATTTGCTAGTTTGTCCCTTATGTTACTGAAATTGGCTTTCCTACAATTTAAAATCATTATTAATGCTCTATCCCTATCCTTTTCCACACCCATTTAAAATATATATGGAGTTATGATCACTACCTCCAAAATGATTTCCCCCTGACAATCCCTCCATTTGACCAGCTACATTCCACAATGTTCAGCAATGCTTCTACCCTTATGTCGGGAGGAACTGCAGATGCTGGTTTATACAGAACATAGACACAAACTGCTGGAGTAACTCAGTGGGCCAGGCAGAGTCTGAAGAAGGGTTCCGACCCAAAACATCACCCATCCTTTTTCTCCAGCGATGCTGCTTGACCCGTTGAGTTACCCCAGCACTTTGCGTCTATGCTTCTTCCCTCGTTGGTCCATCTACAAATTGCGTTAACAAGCTCTGCTAAATGCACCTCAATCATTTCATCCCCTCTGAGCCATTGAAGCTGACGCAATCTCAGTTAATATTTTGGTAGTTGAAATCCCCAGTGTGATAACCCTATAAGTAAAGCTTATTTGGTGAACCCTATATCCAGAAGAGCTGCTGTAAGTCGGGGGACACCCAGCAATGCTGTCACTAAATAGAAAGAATATTAACTGATGCAGAGAACAATGCACTGATTCAAGAGTGGGGATTTAAAATGTAGTTGATGCCTACTATGTTCTGTTGTGCTGAAGCAAAGCAAGAATTTCAGTGTCCTATCAGGGACACATGACAATAAACTCCCTTGACACTTGACTCTCTTAAAATTTAGTGTCCCGTGCCAATCAGTGGTGGGATCTTTCCCCCGGTCTTTTGTGAGTCAGAAACACACATTGCAGGTTGCACTTTAACCATTCAGTTCTTCAAAAATTATGAAACTGCGCACATGAGATGTCATTGCATGCATGCTTGATGCTGGATAAATGCTGGATATAGTGCCATGTATCAAGTATGGTCCAATATGTAATTGTTGACAATCAGCATAGAAACAAATGTAAACATGATCTAAAATATCATGTTTACATTTTTCATAGCAAAAGGATTTGAGTATAGGAGCAGGGAGGTTCTACTGCAGTTGTACAGGGTCTTGGTGAGACCACACCTGGAGTATTGCGTACAGTTTTGGTCTCCTAATCTGAGGAAAGACATTCTTGCCATAGAGGGAGTACAGAGAAGGTTCACCAGACTGATTCCTGGGATGTCAGGACTTTCATATGAAGAAAGACTGGATAGACTTGGCTTGTATTCGCTAGAATTTAGAAGATTGAGGGGGGATCTTATAGAAACGTACAAAATTCTTAAGGGGTTGGACAGGCTAGATGCAGGAAGATTGTTCCCGATGTTGGGGAAGTCCAGAACAAGGGGTCACAGTTTAAGGATAAGGGGGAAATCTTTTAGGACCGATATGAGAAAAACATTTTTCACACAGAGAGTGGTGAATCTCTGGAATTCTCTGCCACAGAAGGTAGTTGAGGCCAGTTCATTGGCTATATTTAAGAGGGAGTTAGATGTGGCCCTTGTGGCTAAAGGGATCAGGGGGTATGGAGAGAAGGCAGGTACAGGATACTGAGTTGGATGATCAGCCATGATCATATTGAATGGCGGTGCAGGCTCGAAGGGTCGAATGGCCTACTCCTGCACCTATTTTCTATGTTTCTATGTTTCTAAAATGTGTAATAAACTCAAAAAAGGTCATTTTTCTAACCTTTTATTTTTTTTTATATGTTGCGAATTTGCAGTATATATTTTCTGTGACTAACATCTTCCCTCCTTTTAGTTTCTGTGGTATGTAATACCGTGACACAAGTATCTCATGTCAGGAGAATGTAATGGTCCAAATAAATAACTCTCCACAGCTGTGCACTGTTAACAGGCAGGTTTTTACTCAGACCAAAAGTTCATGTTTTTGAACATTTTGCCATTGTAGTTAAGGGGAAAAATTATAGGAAAAGTAAAGTGATGGCTAGTGTTTTGTCTCAGTGTCGTTCTCACGAGGGTGCAGAGTTACACTGGTGGTCAGGCTGCATTTCTCACTCTGTGTTGGCAGGTTATTTCATCACAGAGTTATAGAGTCATAATAACTGTACAGAAGTGGGCCATTGAGCTCCTGGGTCATAGTCATAAAGTCTTACAACGTGGAAACAGGCCCTTCGGCACAACTTGCCCACACCTGCTAACATGTCCCATCTACACTACCCACCTATCTGCATGGCCTAATCCATCTAAACCTGTCCTATCCATGTACCTGTCTAACTGTTTGTTAAATGTTGCCATAATACCTGCCTCAACTACCTCCTCCAGCAGCTCATTCCGCACACGTACCACCCTTTGTATGAAAAAGTCTGTACTGGTCTTTTGCAAAGCAATCCTATCAGTCCATTCCCTGCTCTCCCCTCTGACCCCACAAATTGTTTTCCTGGAAGTGTATATCCAATTCCCTTTGAGGTTGTAACTGACTGTATTTCTTCCACCCTTACAAGCAGTGAGTTCCACCTCCCTCCTGTTTGGAGAAGGTTTTCCTCACATTCTCCCTATATCTCTGGTTCATCAATTTGTCCGTGATCCTTGATCAATTTCCCATTGGAAACGGCTTGCCTTTATTCACCATATATTTCTTGTATTCTTTCAAACCGTGAATCCCTTGTTGTTCTCAGGAAAGCAACACTCTTTTTTCCCTGGTGTGATACTGAGTTAAAATCCCTCATTCTTGGCACCATTTGCCTAAATCTCTTCTGCATCCTTCCCAAGCACAATTTGTTTCTGTTTTCTCAAGGTCGCTCAGCATATCCTGTCACTTTCAATGGTGATCCAGTCAGACCAATCTTGGTTGCAAGGAAGCATTTAGAATTTAAGGAAATATTCAGGGAAATATTAACAGGTATCTGAAGAAGTTTGGGTTCATAATGGAAGCCATTATGGATTTGTTCAGAGCACTTCATGAATTTATAATTGACTAATCTGACCACTTTTCAACGATGATAACAAAGAACAATTATGAAAGTTAATCTAGTCTACACACATTAGGAACAATTTACAATTTTACCAAGCCAAATTAGTCTACAAACTTGTACGTCTTTGAAGTGTGGGAGGAAACCGGCGTACCGGAAGAAAACCCACGCGGTCACAGGGAGAACGTCCAAACGTCCAATACAGACAGCACCCATAGTCAGGATTGAACCCGAGTCTCTGGCGCTGTAAGGCAGCAACTCTGCCACTGTGCCGGCCATGCCTTACCGGTATGGTCAGCTGTAAAGAGAATGATGTCAGACTATAGACAGAAATTAATGGGCTAAAAAGTGGGCAGACAGGAGTCAAATGACATTTAATACAGGAGCAAGAAGTTGAATATTTGGACTAAAGAGAAGAGACAATGCAGATAATGATGTGCCGGAACAGAAGAAACTGATACAAATCCATACTAGCTTCCTTTATTCACTCAAACTTCTTCCGATGCCTATTCGTTTTTTTCGTGAATATTGTTCCTAAATGCTTCACTACAACCAAGATTAATCTGACCTGGTCGCCATTAACAGATATGTACTGAAACCCTTCCTGAAAAATGAGTTACATATGTCCTTTGGTGCCAGTCCTACCTCTGGGGAAGATCGGAAAGTTATGCCAAGATTATTTACAATCAGCATCCTGATATTCATGAGCAAATCAGCATACATCCCAGACTTCCTTGCATATCCTCTTTATCAGCTTTCATCCCGTAAATTATTTGCACTATTCCATTTCTATTGAGATCATGGCTGTATCCTCTTCTTTGGTAAACACTAACACAAATCATTAATTTAGTGTTTCAAATCATGCTTTCAATCTCTATGCACAGATTACCTTCGTTATCCATAATCAGCCATACCCCATGTCTTACTATCTAATTACGTTTTATATTCTTGCATGAACTCTTTGATTCTCATTCATGCTAACTATCATTGCCTTCTCATACCTTTTCTCTTTATTTTATTTTATTTTTCAATTTTCCTCTTAGCTAACTGCAGACACTCCCCGACTTGCACATGTCACAATAGGTGACATATAAACTTGCACTTTCAGTATGTAACAATTCTATACACAGTCCCAAGTGCAATCAAACCAGTTTGCCATTTCCACAGCACTGTACAATCACTCAGGTTTACATCAAAATCAAGCCACCAATGGCAGCAGTGCTTATCCAGAAAGCAATGTGTTGTAGAAAGTGCCCCAGATGCAACCGGACGCCTCTGAAACAGTTAATACTGTCAGTGGGTTCATTCTGGCAGGGGATGGGGATGGGGATGGTGATTCTGACTTACATAAACTTTGACTTGCGTAAGGGTTCATGGAATGTCAGCTTTTTGCAGCTTGATTCTCACTTGAATTTTTCACATTTCTTTTGAAAATGTAATTATGTTATACATGTCACCCAGGGAGCTCCAGTAACCTTACCTCGGCCCCAATGTACTTACTCTGTGCTTGAAACATCTCCTCTGTTCTATTAATTCTTCACGGGCCAATGTGTCATGCTACTTTGCCCTGACCAGATCCTTCCTCAACCTGATAAATATAGCCCATCTCCTATTAAGAAATTTGTCTTTAGATTTCTCTTTTCCATTAACCATCTAAATTATGTGAAATGATAATTAATGTTCAAGTCTTGTGTCACTGACATTTAGGCCACCTGACAAAACAAAACAATGTCACCTTCCTTGATCTAAGATTTCCTTAACATATTCAGTAATACTTCTTTATTCTTTATTATTTCAATCAGGCATCACTGTAATTTATATGCAACTTTGTTTATCTCTCCCTCTTGTGATTTGCTTGTATATTGAACATCATCAATGTAATGGTGCTTTTTTCCCCCTTAACTCTAATAACATGGACTCACCTCTCCTTTAAGAGGAACAGACATGCCTTTAATCAGCTCACGCTAATTTGACATTAGCCACTCAGGAGTCCTGAAGAGAGACACTAATGCAACAGGGGTGGGTTGGGCTCTGCAGTTATGATGCTAAGCTGGAGGGCTAATTGTTTTTCGACATGCATTTGGTCAAACAGGTGCAGCTGAATCATTCATCACAAATCTAAAGCTAATTTTCCAGGATAACGTAATCTCGCCCTCTTAGCACTGCACAGTGCAGGGAGAGATCATTGCCACTCCAAATTGTACTGTGATCTAATTAGTCCTATTTTGAATGAACATACAATTCAGAACAGCAGTTGGTTAGCCTGTTCTGCCGTCCAATGAGAATATGACTGAAGATAGACACAAAAAGCTGGAGTAACTCAGCGGGACATGCAGCATCTCTAGAGAGAAGGAATGGGTGACGTTTCGGGTCGAGACACTTCTTCAGACTGATCTGATTGTAGTCATGACTTTATGTTCCCCTCTACCTGTAGTAATGTCTCTCCCTTCCTAATCAAACTTTGATCTGCCTCTGCCTTAAAATTTGTCATACGCTCGTCCCCTGCCCTTTCAAGAAGAGAGTTTCAGGAAAAATATGTTCACTATATTTATGTTCTAAATTAGTAACCCTTTATTTTTAAGCAGTGAACCCTATTTCTAGATTCTACCACATGTAGAAACATCCTCCCCACATCCACCTTGCCAAGACCCTTAAGCATCATTTTAGTCCCTTTTACGCTTCCAAACAACCAACACAAGTCAAGCCTGTCCAACCTTTCCTCATAATAAATTGGATAGGTATATGGATGGGAAAGGAATGGAGGGTTATGGTCTGAGTGCAGGTAGATGGGACTAGGTGAAAATAATTGTTCGGCACGGACTTGTAGGGCCGAGATGGCCTGTTTCCGTGCTGTAATTGTTATATGGTTATATGGTTATAAAACAACTTGTCCAAGGCAAGTATTAGTCCAGTAAACCTTACCCGAATCGCTTCCATTATGTTAGCATCCTTCCTTAAATAAGGAGACCAATATTCTCCAGATGTTACTGATATCCTACATAAGCCACTTTTGTATTCAATTCCCCAACAATTAACGATAACATTCTGTTGGCTTGGTGGATTATTTGCTGTACTTGCTGTACCAGGTTTCTGTGAATGATGCTCAAACACTCAAATCCCTCTGCACCTCAACGCTCCGTCATCTTTCTTCATTTGCTTCTTCTTCAACATTCCTACGTACACATTAGGTACAATTTACAGAAGCCAATTAACCCACAAATCTGAACATCTTTGGAATGTGGGAGGAAACCGGAGCACTCGGAGAAAACCCACACATTCAATGGGAGAATGTACAAACTCTGTGCAGACAGCACCCGCAGTCAGGATCGAACCTGGGTCTCAGGCGCTGTAAGGAAGCAACTCTACCACTGTAGGAAGGAAGTACAGATGCTGGTTTTAAAAGCAGATAGACACAAAATGCTGGAGTAACTCAGGGGGACAGGCAGCATCTCTGGATAGAAGGAATGGGTGACGTTTCCGGTCGAGACTGAAGAAGGGTCTCAACCTGAAATGTCACCCATTCCTTCTCTCCAGAGAGGCTGCCTGTCCCGCTGAGTTATTTTGTATCTAACTCTACCACTGTGCCATTCTGCTGCCCCAAAGAGGCATGTCTTTGTAGCCTCACTGCACCCGCTTCATAGCTTTCCCATCCAACTTTATGTCAGTAAAGTTAGTAACCATACACTTGGTGTCTTCATCTAAGCCAAACCTAATTGCTCAACATTTTTTTTTCTTTTTCAAATCTACATCTTGAATCTACATTCTTCCTCATTGATACGGAGGAGTCCAGATAATAACAACTAGTTGAATGGAAACAATTCTCTTTATCACCATTGTGACTCCTCTGACAAATATCTCAAATATATGGGGGTTTTTACTGACTCTCCTCCCAATGGAAATAGTTGACAAAAATGTCCAAAGAATGGGACTCATCTGAACTTCTCACCTCTAGCCTTTAAAGGCAACTGGCAACCTGTTCTATTGTAAGAGGACTCAGATTCCATAACCTCCTCGGTCTGCATGGTTTAGTTTCACATTGGTCTTGCCAACTTAACCCCTGCCACGGTGGAACAGATGTCTTAAAGCAGGTGACTCATATAATTGTGATCTTTCTGCCACAAGATATAACATTGTATTACACAAAACAGAAAGCTACGTTTATTACACATTCCTAAGAAAACTGGTGTTCTTTGAGCAGCTAGCGGGCGATCCCACAGCCCCATTGGGGCAGAGAATTGAAGCTACAATAATATCCCCCTAACTTGTGTGAACGCAGCTGTCCTGTGAGATCAAGGATTCACTCAGGAATGTATTGTGAGAGTGGGATTGTTGATTCACCTTGTTATATTTTGACAAGAGTCTATTTAAACATCACTAAACATATAGACATTTGACAAATTCTAACCATGCTCTGCTCAATCAGATGACATAAAGAGAACTACCACATGGTTCAACCTTATTTGAGAAACTATGCAGTTTATACCGGTAAGCAGAGCAGTCGTATTGCAAAGCTGTTAAAGTTTTACATCAAAAGACTAGAGATAAACATTTCAAAACTGTTTTCATAGGATTTTTCAAATATAAAATTAATGTAAATCAAACGACAGACTTTAAGTTTTTACCTCAACGCTATCTTTCACTTCATGAAAACTGTCCAGTAGTAAAACAAACTGAGCCACAGCTGAAGATAATTTAATACGTTCTTCCATATATTTCTTCCAGCTCGAAGGTGAAGAGGCACGACTGTTATTGCGTGCACCATACACTGTGTGTGCTCTTTCTACACACTGCCTACATCGAAAGGAAGCCATGAAAATATGTGTGGTGAAATTAATAAATAAATAATCCTGATCATTGGTTTTTCTTGACGCATGAGATACATGTCTTGCTTGGAAAAAAAGTATCATGTGTTCCGAAAGAATAACGTTGGTAATTTCTGTTCAGTTCAAAATGAATGTCAACCCTAATAACCTTAACAATCCTTAATTGAAATTAACCCCTCTCCTTGCCTGTTTTATGATAATTAGCATTATCCTTCTCACTTATTCAGCACCAAATTAAGACCCTTCAATGTTTCTTGCACCATATTCTGCTACCCGATGGGGACATCAGAATATTTTCCTATATCCAGTTTTAATTCATTTCCTCCGACAGGTCACTCCATAAATTCCATCGCAGGTGCGGAGCAGTTTTGAATTCAGTCAATTGGTGTTTAGTGGTACAGGTAGTTACTAAACCTGTGATCTATTCGATTATTCTGTCCAGTTCTGTGTTAATTACATAAACTCCTATGGAAAATATATTCTATAGACATTACATGAAAGAAGAAAGGTCTATGTTTCAAAAGGCAAAAATGTCTTTCATTTCACAAAAGCAAAATATGAATTGAAACTTGAACTGTTCCAACCCATGCATTATGACATTGAGTTGCAATGTTGATTCATCGCCAGAAAACATTTAGACTACACTTTTTATGACTGCCACCATTTAGCCAAACTGTTTCAAATTAATAAAAATCGACAGCACACTTTTAGACTGAATGCAAATTACCGTACACTGACTCTTATCTGGAAATTTACACTCATTCTAAGAACTTAACAGCTGGAAATTTACTTGGGAGCATAAATGGGATTTCAAGTGAACTTCCATCAAAGTTATGGTGACAGCAAAGAAGTAACATCAAGGAAATTCCAGGCATATTTCTCCAGTCTATCTCTGGGTTTCAATCCTGACCTGACTCTTGAAAGAAGTGTGTGTGTGAATTTCTGGAGTGGAAGTTAGATTAGATTAGATTAGATATAATGTATTGCCACACAACCAGGGTTGGTGGAAATTTGGGTTGTCAGCAGCGATACAATAATAAAGATCACACAATAAAACTGTAACACAAACATCCACCACAGCATTCATCACTGTGGTGGAAGGCACAAAAATTTGGCCAGTCCTCCTCCATTTCCCCCCCGTGTACAGGACCAGAGTCCAGTCAGTCCAGGATCGGCTCTTCCTCATCCTCACCGGAGACCGCGGCTTTAGATTGTTGTAGGCCGCAGGCCGGCGGTCGAGATTTAAAGTCCCCGCCGCAGCCAGAAGCACCGTAGACTGCAGGGCCGGCGGTCGAAGCTCCCCTCCAGGGGTGATGGTAAGTCCATGCCGGCCCCGCGGTAGAAGTTGTCCGCGGGCCGGCAGTGATGGCTTCTTCTTCTCCCGGGTCCCCCTCCCGGGCTGTAGACGCCGCACCAGCTGGAGCTCTGCAGACCGCGGCTTCAGGCTGCGACTTCAGGCTGCTGGCTGCCCCGGGCCAGTGAAACGGAGCGCTCCCCTCCAGCGAGCCCCAGCGAGGGCTCACCCGCTCCACGTCGAGAGTCCACGCTGCGCCCGCCGCTGAAGCCCCGGGCGCGTCTCCGGGAAAGGCCGCCCGATCCTTGATGTTAGGCCACAGGGGAGGCGACCTGGAAAAAGTCGCCTCTCCATGGAGGAGGCGACCAAAGCGGTTTCCCCCTCACCCCCCCACACCACCCCCCACACAAAACACACAAAGAAACACAAAATACATACTTTAAAACATACTAAAAAATAAAAAAAAGCTGGAAAAACTGATGCGCTGCTGACATGGCTGCACACAGAGGAGCGCCCGAAGTCTTCATGCAGCTTCAGTCTGCCATCATATGGAATATAAATGCAGTGTTAGAAATGGTTAAACTAGTACTAAAACTTATTTGAAACCCAGGTGCAATGCTGATACAAATGCATGTGTTTATATGGGGTCAGGCGGAAGATGAATGGGCATGGACTGAATTTCTTCAGAGCCACTCCTGCTCCAAGAACATTATTTTGGTGAACAAAACATAAAGTGCTGGAGTATTTCAGTAAGGCATGCAGCATCTGTGGAGGGTGATGTCTGGGTTGGGTCTCTTCTTCATACTTATAGAGTTATATATTTAAATAGAGATAACATTTGTTTTGTAACTATGTTTTTATGGTTGCAATGAATGGGATTATCATAATATGAATTCATTTCTCATTGAGTTGATAATGCAACACTTTTAGATATTCAATTTAACCTATTAACTGAAGTCGGCTTAGTGTAGGAAAAGCAGAAATTATAACAACTGGAGCAAGTATAATTTTGCAGCATTTCAAACATAACATGACCTGCTGGGCTAATAGCCATTAGTGGCCTGCTTGTATCTTAATTGACCTTCCTTATTTTACTGAAACCTAAACAAGATCTTTATTTTACCTGTCTATCAACGAAAGGAAGGAAGTCTGGTGTTGTGCCCTGTGTAGCAGTATGCTTAGCTTCTGCTGAGGAGAATAATGATTGCGTGGTAGAAGAATGTCTATAATTGCAAATGTAACTGTTAGTTTAATTGGGGTTTTTTTTGAGAAACCAAAACCCCTTCAAGATCAACACAATGGGAGTTTAAAAATATTTGCAACATGCTTTTGCAGCCTAATAAGTTAACTGCTAGTATTAAACTAGTTCTACTTGTCCTATCACGGGCATTCCCTTTGTTCTACACATTACTTGCCACTCCCAGAAATAATCCATCTCTCTCCCTCCAAGTTCTGACAAAAGATTGCAGACCAGGAACTTTGACCATTTCTCTTTCCACAGATGACGCCTGACCTTGTTGGGTTTTCTCTGGTATTTTCTGTTTTTAATTACAAAAGAGGTTTTATATGTATATAAAGAACAGGAGGAAGCAAGCAAGATGTGGTACCTACAATAACCAAAGGAAGAATAGAGGCAGAGAGTGGGCGGCACGGTGGCATAACGGTAGAGCTACTGCCTTACAGCCTTACAGTTTCCCCCCACACTCCAAAGACGTATAGGTTTGTAGGTTAATTGGCTTGGTATAAATGTGAAATGTAAAACTGTCCCTAGTGTGTGTAGGTTAGTGTTAATATGTGTGGCTCGCTGGTCAGTGCGGACTTGGTGGGCCAAAGGGCCTAAACTAAATCTCTAAACTAAAACTAAACTGAAAGAATGGGGTTGAGGCTCACAATGGATACTTCTTGGCTGCTGTCACTAAAGAGAGGTAATGTTAACATTATTGTTAAGGTAGAAGATTATGAAATATTGAATAGGATAATCATAGTAAATGTGGAAATATTAAGGGGATAAGCATGTGTAAAAATGGATAAATCACCATGGAGGGGGGAGGATGAAATAGATCCCAGGTGGTTAAAAGATGCTTGGTCTCTTGCTGTAAAAATTGTCAAAGGATTGGAGTAAGTTTTGTAACTTTACATCCTTGTTTAAGAGGGAGTGAGGGATTGGATATTAGTTTAACTGATACTTACAACAAACACTTGTTTACTGCTTCCTAATTACACCACACCCTCCTTCAGAATGAGGTAGTGAAAAACACAGGGAGCAGCCACTAATCCATGAGTGAATGGCAGAGTACACTTGATGGGCCGAAAGATCTAATTCTGCTCCTATAACTTATGAATTTATGAACTTAACCTGCAGGGGACAAACACACCTCCACCATCTTACTCCTATGGAAGATACTGTACTGTCCACAATTCGAGCACCTGCGGATGCAGCCCTGCAATTTAATGGTGCAAAAGCCAGAAAGCAATGGCGTGGAAGACCTCCATTCATTTGCACTCCATATCACCTAATCAGATAATGACACTTTGTGTAATTGCTTAGAGTGATTTAGAGGCAGGAACACCATCTGATGAGTCACTGGACACAGATAGGTAATGTGTAGGAAGGAACTGCAGATGCTGGTAGTATAATCGAAGATAGACACAAAATGCTGGAGTAACGGGTCTAGACCCTTCTTCAGGCTAATCTCAGGGGAGTGTGCGGTATATAGATAAGGAAGTGTATAGATAGGGAAGTGTAGGTGTGAAAACAGGACAAAGGGAATGGAGGTCAAAGAAAATGTAGAATTGTCATTGTTAGTTGGGAGAAGGTAACAACAAAGCAAACAGAGATAAAATGTAGTCGGAGACAGTAAAACTGATCAGAGAACCGGGAAGGGGGAGGGGATGGAGAGAGAGGCAAAGCAAGGGCTACTTGAAGTTAGAGAAGTCAATGTTCATACTGCTGGGGTGTAAACTGCCCAAGTGAAATATGAGGCGCTGTCCTCCAATTTGTGCTGGGCCTCACTCTGACAACGGAGGATGCCCAGGACAGAAAGGTCAGTGTGGGAATGGGAGGGGGATACCAGGTATATTATGGTCAAGATGCCAGCTCCCCAGTGGGAAATCATAGGTCGAACACAGGAGCTGAAATCCCACATCTGTCCACAACTGTGCACAACATTTGTTTGACCACAGCTTGGGAATGATCAGCATTTGATCACTTGAAAGATTGATTGCACTGGAAAAGGTGCAGAGGAGTTTTTCAAGGTTTTAGTTTAGCGGTCCTGCTCGGAAACAGGCCCTTCAGCCCACCAGCAATCACCCATACACATATCTAAATGCCAGGGACAATTTACAGAAGATAATTAACCTACAAACCTGCACGTCTTTGGAATGTGGGAGGAAATCAGAGCACCCGGAGAAAACCCACGTGGTGACAGTGAGAACGTACAAACTATGAACAGACAGCACCCGTAGACAGGATTGAACCCTAATCTATCGTGCTGTAAGGTAGCCCTTATTGTCATGACTGGAATAATTTAGTCATGGGGAAAGATTGGATATGCTAGCGTTTTTTTCTTTAGAACAGAAAAAGATGAGAAGAGATTTAACTAGGGTGTATAAAATTATGAGCGTCCTTGTTCAAGTAAGTAGGAATATTTATTTCCTCTTAGGAGGTATATATCTTAAGGGCACATATCTCATGTAATTGGTCGAAGGATATGAGGAAGATCAGGTAAAAAAAATGCCAGGAGTGTGATCGAGCCAGAAACTTACTACTGGAAAGAGTGGTGAAGCAGAATCTGGAAGAATACTCAAAGAAGTATGATTTGTGGGGTCATGGATCAAGTGAGAAAAGGTGGGATTAGATTGGGTAGTTATTTTTGATCACCATAGACTCAATGCGTCAAATGATTTCCTTCTGGTCATAATTCTTCTAAGATTCTACCATTTTATGTATAACAGTAATATAGTAATACTTTGTTACGTTTCCAGCTTGTCATTTTTTAATAAGTTAATGCAAAAACAAAATACTGTGATTTAGCAAACTAAAATTAAACAAGAAAACGCTGAAATAATTAACAGAGACAGATCTGTGGAAAGAGTTAATTCTGCATGTCGGAGTTGGAAGAAAGAGGCAAATTTAAGATTGAAAAAAATTGAAGGGGTGATGGTAAAAAAGAACAAAAAGAGAAAGGCCCCATTTCCCTTTGATCTCTCAGACTCCTACACTGTCTCAATAAAATGTGCTGTGGAATCAGCACAATTGGTGGCCAGTCATTTTGTACACACTTACCAGCAGTGACCCAAGACATTCTCCCCTCACTGTCTGGTATGCACTGTATCATTAGAACTTAATTCTAGAACTCCCCCATGTCAGCCTTACTGAGCCACAGTGGGGACTGAAAGAAAACACAGAGCATTTATGGCTGACAAAGAGGCTATCGGCATACAGTAATTAGTCTGTATCAGTGTTAATGTTCACTCAAGGTTCCTCCAACCTCTCTGCATTTTACTGCACCACATAACCTTCAATTTCCCACCACTCTCATCAATCCTTCTCGTCATTTCACTGGGTATTATTTAAACTCACTCCAATAATTCTACATCCATTTAGTAATATAAAGATTAAACAATTTCAAATTAACTGGGATTCCTGAAGATCAATCCGTGCCTTTTTTTCTATTTCATTCCTTTCTCATTGTCGTGAGGTCTGTGGAGGTACATGGACATGCTTCACCCAGAAGCAGCCATCTTCCGAGGAAACATGGGAATCAGCTGGACTGCAGGTGTCAGAAACATAGAAACATAGAAAATAGGTGCAGGAGTAGGCCATTCGGCCCTTCGAGCCTGCACCACCGTTCAATATGATCATGGCTGATCATCCAAATCAATATCCCATACCTGCCTTCTCTCCATACCCCCTGATCCCTTTAGCCACAAGGGCCACATCTAACTCCCTCTTAAATATAGCCAATGAACTGGCTTCAACTACCTTCTGTGGCAGAGAATTTCACAGATTCACCACTCTCTGCGTAAAAAATGATTTTCTCATCTCGGTCCTAAAAGACTTCCCTCTTATCCTTAAACTGTGACCCCTTGTTCTGGACTTCCCCAACATCGGGAATAATCTTCCTGCATCTAGCTTGTCCAACCCCTTAAGAATTTTGTAAGTTTCTATAAGATCCCCCCTCAATCTTCTAAATTCTAGCGTGTACAAGCCGAGTCTATCCAGTCTTTCTTCATACGAAAGTCCTGCCATCCCAGGAATCAGTCTGGTTAACCTTCTCTGTACTCCCTCTATGGCAAGAATGTCTTTCCTCAGATTAGGAGACCAAAACTGTACGCAATACTCCAGGTGTGGTCTCACCAAGACCCTGTACAACTGCAGTAGAACCTCCCTGCTCTTATACTCAAATCCTTTTGCTATGAATGCTAACATACCATTCGCTTTCTTCACTGCCTGCTGCACCTGCATGCCCACTTTCAATGACTGGTGTACCATGACACCCAGGTCTCGTTGCATCTCCCCTTTTCCTAATCGGCCACCAGCAAGCAGCATGGTTCCCAGTTCCCCCTCCCCAGCACATTGCTGGCAAATGTACACAATTGAAAACAAACTGGGTGAACTGGATGAACTTAAATCTCGATTTACCTCAGAGAACTGTGGGACAGCTGAGGGACAAATGTGTGCTCTCTTTTACAAAGACATGGCTCACCTCTATCTCAGCTGACTGTGCAATTCAACATGAGGGCTTCTCCCTACACCGGATGAACTGCATGGCCTCCTTGGGCAAGATTAAGGTTGGAGGGGTCTGCTTTTGAATTAACTCTGCATGGTGTTCAGACATAGAGGTCCTGTTGAGCTTCAGCAACTCAACAAATTCTAGGTCCACTTTGAACAGAAGGTCAGTATTGGAGGAATGTCACCCACCTTGCTAGTCTTGGGTGCACGATGGGTGTACCAATGGTTACCCTGGCAGATGCAAGATCGGCCTTCTGAGAGTGAATCCACTCTGCCCTTCACCATCATGAATGCTTTCAGTGACTGGTGATGGCACACATTAACTCCAGCCTCCCAGCCAAACTTGACCTCTGCAGTTTGTTTACCATTTCAACAGGTCCACTGCAGTTGCCATCTCCTGGGTCCTAAACTCATCTCCGGACAGCTAGACACCAATGACTCCTACGTTAGACTCATATTTATCGACCACAGCTCCACCTTCAACACCATAATCATATCTAAATTAATCTCTAAACTCCTGGACCTAGCAATCAGAACCTCCCTTCTTCCATTGGATCCTCAACTTTCTGACGTACACACCACAATCAATGAGGACAGGAGATAACACCTCCTCCACAATAGTTCTCAACACCGGTGCCCCACAAGGATATGTCTCAGTCCATTATTCTGCATTCATAACTGTACGGCCAAACTTGGCTCTAACTCCATCTACAAGTTTGCAAATGACACCATGGTGGTGGTCCGGATCACTAATAATGACAAGAAACAGTACAGGAAGGAGATTTCTGTACTTGCCCAAGATCGCAAGAAATTTCATAGTTGTGGACATAGCTCAGTTCATCATAAAGTTCAGACTTCCCATCCATGCCATGCTGTCTCAGTGAAGCAGTCAATATAATCAAATACATCTTCTCCCTGCTCCAGCCCAATATGAAGATTGAAAGCGGCACCACAGGACTAGGGAACAACTTCTCCTCCTCTGTTATTAGGCTTCTGAAAAGTTCCTCCATAAGGCAGAGAACTGTCCGATTTACCCTTACCTCATTGCGGACATTGGACTTTGTCAATGGAACTGATATGCTATAATGCTGAGAACTATATGCTGCAATCAGCATCTTCCCATTTGCTCTACCATCAAACCATTTGCTCTACCTTCTAGACTGTCATATACCAGCACTTGGTCCATAGTCTTCTATGCCTATCACCATTAATCCAATTGTTTGTCCAGATGCTTCTTCAATGTTTGTGTAGTGAGGCTTAAAATGGAAATTGCAACCAAATGCCAGATCAAGTTCAACCCTACCAATTACCCACATTTGATACCCAGGCTAATTGAATGACTGCACTTGTATCACCAGTTAGTTAGTGCATTTATTGCCAACGTATCAAGTGCAGCAGCTGCAGAGCTCCACTGCATTGGAGGTTTTCATTCCATGCTTCTTCTACAAGGCCAAAAGTGTTAACCAGGCTTCAATGGTGGATCCTGAGTCCTTGCCCATTGATTTGTCCTCTTGACCACGACAGTCAAAGGCATTTTCATTATTTTCAAATGCTTTTAATATCGCAAGACATTTAAAAACACTTAAAATCGATTTAAATTATCTTTTAAAAATGGAAAGTATTTAAAGCATTACAAATATAAAATTAAACGTAGTTAAAAAATAAATGAAGCCATTAATTCAAAACATAAAGTTCCATAAAGAAATAAAGAAAAATAAACTAAAACATAACTAGAAATTGCCTGTTTATGATCAATGAGCGTATTCAAATGGATGGGGATTGCTGCTTGTATACTAACTCTGGCCAGTATAAGGCTGGGGGAAGAAGGAGTTAAGGATGTGAACTGCATCCTCCTGGTACAATCCAGCCTGGTAAAGTAACCCTCACCTGACACGATGCTCAACTCTGTTCTAGGGCAGGAGGAACGATATACCCGCATCTGACCTTCAAAAGCAGTACTGACTTAGTGTTGCAATGTGTAAATATGGAAATTAATAAAACGTACTGAGACTTGGAGGGTGGACAGAACATTGGTTCCCCCCAAAATTGCTGTTGATATTGGAGTCATAGAGTCATACAGCTTCAGCCTAACTTATCCATGCTGACCAGAGTCTCATTTGCCTGCATTTGGTCCATATCCCTCTAAACCTTTCCTATCCATTTATTGTGCAAGTCATTTTGAATGTTGTCATTGTTTAAATGTTGTTATTGGAGCTAGATGTGGTCTTATAATTTTGTGGGTTTATGTCTGATTAGATCCAGGATGACGTGAATCTGTTCTTTGGAACACAGGACCTCAAACGACACAAATTTATATATTTTGTTTAGATTGGTTTGCTTCCCTGAGGGGCCTTCAGGAATTTCTAACACATGGTAGAGATATGAAAACAGATAGGTTTCTAGTGACCCCAGCTGGTCCAAGATTAGAATTACAATCTTCCATGCATCTGGAGAAACAATCCTGTCAAAATAAAGATAAAGGTAGTGGGAGGTAACTGTTCAAATCTTCTGGGGGAAGAAATCTGAATAGTTTGATTCTTACACATTTTCATATTCTGCAAGAATGTTTATGAAAGAAGTATTATGGATGATGGATGAACATTCTGTACGCATTACACTTCAAGCATGGTACATAAAAATCATACTCCCGCTTGTGGTTTGTTACGTTTTTTAAGGCTAGGCAAGGCAAGGCAAATTTATTTGTATAGCACCATTCGTGCAAACAGCAATTCAAGGTGCTTTACAGGAAAGAAAAAATAAAATAGTCAATAATTAAAAATTGCAAAATAAGCAATACGACAAATGTATGAATAATAAAACAACGTCAATGAAACAATAAAACGATTTTAAAAAGCACATAAAAGGGTTAAAATTAGACGGTTAAGATTACCCGCATGTCGGGTTATGGAAAAGCTATAGTAAACAACAGTGTCTTTAGGCCTGATTTAAATGCGCTTACAGTCTGTGCACACCTCAGGTGTTCAGGGAGCTTGTTCCACAGGTGTGGAGCATAAAAACCCAATGCTGCTTCAGCCTTTTTAGTTCTGACCCTGGGAACACAGAGTAAACCTGTCCCTGAAGACCTGAGGAGTCTAGGCGCCTCATATACAACAAGTAGGTCAGAGATGTATTTTGGACCAAGGCCATTCAGTGCCTTGTAGGTCAGTAACAGAATTTTAAAATCTATCCTCTTACACACAGGGAGCCAGTGCAAAGATTTAAGGACAGGTGTAATGTGGTCCATTTTCTTGGTGTTGGTCAAGACTCTGGCAGCGGCATTTTGGATAAGCTGCAGTTGTTTAATTGATTTTTTATTGAGACCTGTAAAGATGCCATTACAATAATCTAACCTACTAAAAATATATGCATGAACAAGTCTTTCAGTGTCTTCTTTGGACAGAAATCCCTTGATTCTTGCAATATTTTTTAGATGGTAATAGGCAGATCTGGTAATGGTCTTTATATGGCTGTTAAAATTCAAATCCGAGTCCATAACTACACCAAGATTTCTGGCTTTGCCTGTGGTTTTCAGTGCAATTGAGTCGAGTTGAGCACTCACCTCTAGCCTTGTTTTTTTGGGACCAAAGACAATAATTTCTGTCTTATTTGCATTGAGCGGGAGGAAGTTCTGGTTCATCCACTCATTGATATGTTTGACACACTGGCTCAGTGAGTGTAGGGGACTATGGTCATGTGGTGACACTGCGATATATAGTTGTGTGTCATCGGCATAAGTGTGGTAGGATATGTTAAAATGCTCTATGATCTGAGCTAGGGGGAGCATATAAATGTTGAACAAAATGGGTCCAAGAATGGAGCCCTGAGGAACCCCGCATGTGAGTTTTGTACGTTCTGATTCAAAATTACCAAGGGAAACAAAATAATCCCGATCTTTCAAGTAAGATTTGAACCAGTCCAGCACAGAACCAGAGAGTCCCACCCACTTCTCCAGTCTGTCAAGCAGTATGTTGTGGTCCACCGTATCAAAAGCAGCACTGAGATCTAGCAGTACCAAAACTGAAGCTTTTGATGCATCACTGTTTAGATGTATGTCGTTTAGGACCTTAGTGAGTGCAGTCTCGGTGCTGTGATGTGGCCGAAATCCCGACTGGAAAACATTAAAAATACTGTTTTGGGTCATAAAGCAGTAAATTTGTTGGTAAAGTAACCAAGTAACCAAGAAAGTTGTTGAGAAGAAGTAGTCTATATGAACTTCAGCAAGGTCTTTGATATCGTAGGCTGCTCTGGAAGGTTAGATGATCTGAGATCCAGGGAGAGCTAACTAACTGAATACAGAATTGGCTTCATGGAAGGAAGCAGTGGGCGATGGTGGAAGGTTGTTTTTTTTTCCTGATTGGAGGCCTGTAGATACTGGTGTGCCTCAGGGATCAGTGCTGTGCCCATTGGTATTTGTCATCTGCATCAACGACTTTGATGAAAATGAACAAGGCATGATTAGCAAGTAGGTTTGCAGATGACACTAAAATGAGTAGTATTGTGGACAATGACGATGGTTGTCACGATTTATAGCAGGATCTTGTTCAGCTGGGCAAACGGGCTGAGGAATGGTTAATGGAGTTCAATGCAGATGAGTATGAGGTGTCGCATTTTGGGAAGTCAAACCAAGGCAGGGCCTTCACAGTGAATAGCAGGGCCATAGATAATGTTATAGAGCAGAGGAATCTAGGAGTACAAGTACATGGTACCCTGAAAGTGGCATTAGAGGTAGATATGCTGGTGAAGGAGGCTTTTGGGATGCTGGGTATCTTCAGTCAGGGAACAGAGTATGGAACAGAGTATAGAACAGAGTATACTCTATATAGAGTATAGAGGTTATGTTATAGTTGATCAAGACACTGGTGACGCCACACTGTTTTTTCCCAACCCCCCCGACATCAGTCTGAAGAGGCGCCTCGACCCGAAACATCACCTATGCATAGATGCTGCCTCACCCGCTGAGTTTCTCCAGCATTCTTGTCTACCCACACTATTGTGTTCAGTTTTGATCATCCTGCTATAGGAAAGATACAATTAAGCTGGATAGAGTGCAGAGTAGATTTACAAGGATTTTGCCGGGCCTCAAGTGCCTGAGCTACAGGGAGAGGTTGAGCAGGCTGGCAATTTATTCCTTGGAGTGCAGGAGACTGAGAGGTGATCTTTTAGAGGTGTATAAAATAGATAGGGTGAATGCCCAGAATCTTTTTTCCCAGGAGAGCGTCACCAAGAACCAAAGGGTACAGCTTAAGGTGGGAGGAGAAAGGTTTAATAGGAGGCCGAGGAGCAGCTTTTTCCACACGGAGGGTGGTGGGTAAATGGAACAAACTGTCAGAAAAAGTTGCTGACGCAGGTGCAATAACAATATTTAAAAGTCCTTTGGACAGGTAAACATGGTTATGAAATGTATAGAGGGATATGGGACAGGTATGGGACAAATATTCAGACAGGTTTGGTAGCTAGGAACAACCATGGGCTTGGCTTCATCAGTTGTCAAAGTGATTTATTCGGATGGAGTTTGTTCTGAACTACATAAAGTGTGGCATAGTGTTGCATGAGGGCCTGCCACATTGCAAGGGTTGGCCATTTTGTCCTAGAATTATTTTGGACAATACAGTGATGAGGGCAGATCTAAATAAGACATGTTTCCATAAACAATGCAGGCCAGTAGCAGGAGTGCATGGCCAACAGTTGATAGCAAACTCTGGGCCATTAATTTAATGAATCCCCTGAAGGCAACCAACTAGCCTTTTGGGCTAGTCCCATTTGCCTGCATGTCTGAAGAAGAATCTCGGCCCGAAATGTCACCCATTCCTTCTCTCCAGAGATGCTACCCATTTTAATATTGTGTTTCCTTACTGTAAACTGCTCCATTACAACCTCACAACTAATTAACAGAGGCTTTACACTCGAGCCTTGGGTTCAGCCATTTTTATTCAGGATCCATCTTGGCTACTGCCTCATGGGTATTACACCACCGATGGCGCTATTCCTATAACACTCCCCGCTGAGTAACTCCAGCATTTTGTGTCCCTCAAAACTCTTCCTATCCATTTCTCTGTCTAAATGTCTTTTGAAAAGTTGTAATTGTATCCACTTCCATAGCGTCCTCTGGTAGCTCATTCCAGATGCGCGCTATCCTATGAGTGAAAAAGTTGCCTCTGTGCTCTCTTTTACATCTCTGCCTTCTCACCTCATTGTTGTGCCCTCTTGCTTTAGAGTTATCTACCCCAGGAAATGCAAATCGATAATTTTCTTTTAAGATCATTAGATTTAAGGGAAATAAGTAGTCTACCATTTTAAATTACAGGAATCTTATACTTGGATGCCGCTTATTCCAATAGGAATGTTTTACCTCATTGAATTTAGTGTTTCATGCAAGTTTGTCACATCATGTGACATTCATGATTATGAAATGTCCAACCAGTCCAAGAATAATATCCGTTTCTTTAAACCGAGCCAAACTATTCTCATGTAGTTCAGCAACAAAAGGTCACCCTGGAAAGCCTGACATTTCCTCTGAGAGTCTGTCCACAAAGTATCTGTGAGAACAGCACACAGGGCTTATTTTCCCAGGGGAGATAGCTGGGCAGTGCTGCTGTGTAAAAGTTACGTTTCTAGTTGCAGACCTTGTCAACTGGATGACAGAATTTGTTGTAGATCAGCTGGGCAGAGTGTGAGTTTGTATGAAGATGTTTAAAAATTCAAATATAAAGATACAGCATTCTCCTTTCAAGTCCTGTTCCCTCATCCACAATAAATGCGAGATGCTGATATTATTACACTGCTTTTCAAAATCTGAGGAAGGAGATAAACCTGAGAAGTATGGCCAGCAAACCCATTGACAGCAATAGATAAAGTATAATCTATAACTAAGTGGATGCATTATCAGAGTGGCTTATTTACGAGAAGCTTTGACTAGTGTTCTGAAAATGGAAGTTTAAATTCCATAATGACAACCAGACAATTTTAATTAGTGTCAGTAACAGTGGCTGGGAAACTGCTGATACTGGTTGATTAATGTTCTGAAGTAAAGGCAATCTGCCAGCCCTTTTGGGATGTGACTCCACACTCACAGCAATGTGGTTGACCATAAACTGCCTGTAAAGGCCTAGTCAGCCCATTAGTTTGATTTGGTAACAAATAACATCAGAGACACCCACTATCCCATTAAAATCGGGAAAGAAAATTGAGTATTCTCTAGAGTTTAGAAGGATGAGCGGGTATCTCATCGAAACACACCGAATAGTGAAACGTTTGGATAGAGTGAAGGTAGAGAGGATGTTTCCACTAGTGGGAGAGTCTAGGTTTAGAGGCCATATCCTCAAAATAAAAGGACGTACCTTTAGAAAGGAGATGAGGAGGAATTCCTTTAGTCAGATTGTGGTGAATCTGTGGAATTCATTGCCACAGACAGCGGTGGAAGCCAAGTCAATGGATATTTTTAAGGTGGAGATTGACAGATTCTTGATTAGTAAGGATGTCAGGGGTAATGGGGAATCACAGGAGAATGGGGTTGAGAGGGAAAGGTAGATCAGCCATGATTGAATGGTGGAGCAGACTTGATGTGCCAAATGGCTAAATTCTGCTCCGAGAACATGAACTTATGAAAACCTTGGATGAAGTTAATTATCACTTGCAGGAATTTAAATGAAAGCCAATATGGATTTGTCAAAGTGAAATCATGTCTGACAAATACATGCAGCCAGAAGGGATTAGTTTATCTTGGAATCATGTTTGGCACAGACATTGTGGGCGGAAGGGCCTGTTCCTGTGCTGGACTGTTCTGTGTTCCGTGTTCTAAATGTACTTGAGTTCTTCAATGAAAATGCAAACTGTGGAGTTGATGGTACAGAGTGAAAATTTCAGAAGACATTTGACATCACATTATAGGAAGGATATCATAAGCCAGGAGAGAGGAATATAAGAGGAAGTGGAGAGTTATATGGGGAGACTGGAGAATTTACATGTGACCATACAGTCTGGAGCAAATTTGGCCCATTGGTTTCATGCAGCTTCCAGCAGAGCCATCCCAACAGATTAGTTTAGTTTATTGTCACATGAACTGAGGTAAAGTTACGTGCTAACTGTCAGTGGAAAGACTATACATTATTACAATTGAGCCATCCACAATATATAAATACACAGTCCCATTTCACCTTCCCTTGATTTACCCAGTAGCAATACAGCTTATTCACTCATATCCACATCAACTCTTCTTTGATTCTTTTTGACACTCAGCTATTTCACAAGTTAATTTACAGTAGCAAGTTAACCTCCAATGGCATGTTTGGGAAATGGGAGGAAACCAGACTACCTGGCAGAATCTCCCACCATCACTGGAGAATACATAAGCTCCACACCGGAGATCAGGGTCAAATCCAGGTCCATGCGACTGAGAAGCTGCAGCAGAGTAAAAACTCAACTCAAAGCAAAGGATGCAACGTGGAGATTTCAAAGGTTTCAAAAGTATTTTATTGTCACGTGTACCAATTAAGGTACAGTGATTTGCGAATTACCATGCAGTCATACCAAAAAAGCAACAAGACACACAACTACATAAAAGTTAACGTATGATCAGCCATGATCATATTGAATGGCGGTGCAGGCTCGAAGGGCCAATTGGCCTACTCCTGCACCTATTTTCTATGTTTCTATGTAACATCCACCACAGCGGATTCCCCACATTCCTCACTGTGATGGAAGGCTATAAAGTCTAATCTTCCTCACTAATTTTTCTCCTGCGGTCGGGGCGATCGAAGCTCCCACAGCCGGCAGTCGAAGCCCCCACGTTGGGGCGGTCGAAGCTCCCGCGGCTTGGAGTTCCCAAAGTTAGTCTCTAACCATAGACCACGAGCTCCATGATGTTAAAGTCCGCAGGCACCAGCGGTAGAGCTGAGAGGTCGGTCCCTGGCAAAGGGATTGCGGGCTCCGCAAAGTTAAAGTTCGCAGGCACCCACGGTGGAGCTCTCGAAATTGGTCTCCAGCAAAAGCCGCCAACTCCTCAATGTTAGGCCGCAGTGTGGACGGAGATACTATACGGAAATAATCGCATCTTCGTCGAGGTAAGAGATTAGAAAAAGATTCCCCCAACCTCCTCCCCTCCCCCCCCCCATATAAACAAGCTAAAGAACACTAAAAACATACATTTAACACATACTAAAAAAAACAAAGATGAAGACAGGGACAGACAGACTGTTGGTGAGGCAGCTATTGCTGGGACATTCAAAACTGTAAGCATTCTGACGAAGAAGATCAGAATATAAAATTATAAAAGGAGTGGCGAAGCTAGATGCAGGAAAAATGTTCCCAATGTTGGGGGAGTCCAGAACCAGGGCCCACAGTCTAAGAATAAAGGGAAGGCGATTTAAAACTGAGATGAGAAATGACCTTTTCACCCAGAGAGTTGTGAATTTGTGGAATTCTCTGCCACGGAAGGCAGTGGAGGCCAATTCACTGGATGAATAAAGGAAAGTTAGATAGAGCTCTAGGGGCTAGCGGAATCAAGGGGTATGGGGAGAAGGCAGGCACGGGTTACTGATTGTGGATGATCAGCCATGATCACAATGAATGGCGGTGCTGACTCGAAGGGCCGAATGGCCTACCCCTGCACCTATTTTTTTTTCTATGTTTCTATTTGCAGGTTGATCATTTGCCAGCAATCCCACCTGCAGCCGATGACAGTAAAAAACAAAATGGCAATAAAAATGAGGGTACTTTATTTTCAATGCAATGTGTTGTCACAATCTAGGGGCTGCCTCAAGGACAAATGTGGGCAGGTGGGTGAAATCAGCACCATTCGTAATTCATTATTTCGCAAAAACAAAATAAATATTTGAAAAGAAGATTTGCAAGACTGTTGGAAAGGAACAGGAAAGTGGGAGCAAACACTTCCAAAGAGACAGCAAAGACACAATGGACAAACAGCCATTGTCAGCACAGGTTTATCCCTTGATGCTAGAGACTCTGCCGCTGTATGACTGGAATGTTGACCTGTGGGTTCAGTAGGTGAGACCTGTTCATTTTAAATTGTGAAAGAGCATTGGTGGGTTTGCAGTTTCACAGTGAAACTGTATTTACTCTGAGGCAGCAACGTAGAAACATAAAGTGGAGAGTATCTGTACAGAGCAAAGTAGATGAACTCAGTTTCATTTGTTTATAAACATACAACTCAGGAGATAAATCCATGAAATGTGCATGCAAGTGAAGTAGACAGATTTCTCGTCTCTGGAAACTAAAACAGAATCACCAATCATGTTTTTAATGCAAACAACGCTCTTTCCACAGAGTCTGTTCCTTCACCTTGTCAGGAACTAGTGTGGCAACAGAGCATTAGTAACAGTTCTGATAAAGGCAAAGCTTGACTACAGTAATGATGGCTGCTTATGGCATCAACTTAATTGTTTCCATACACAACAGTGAAGACAGTTGAACATTGTCTGCTCTGTGACTAGCCCTGCAAAGTATGTGCATGGTCTGGCTATGAATCATAGCTTCTAATGTCATAATGTCAGACAAAGCCCCAGTCACCGAGCAGAGGCCTACATGCCTGCTGTGTTGAGCTGCATGAATTTAATTTGTGACCTTTCAACTTTTCTGAAAAATGACACAAACCGTCAGAGTGTATTCCATTTTATTCTTTTCATAGAATTGCTTGGAATGTACATCATTGGAATAAATGTTTCACACCATCTGTTGCATGCCATTGTTTGTATTCCACTTGAGTCTCCACTCACTCTGGTTACTAAAGGGCCTGTCCCACTTGGGCAATTTTTCAGCGGACTGCCGGCGACTGTCAAGTTCGCGGCACTCGCTGAAAAACCAGGAACTGGAATGGCGACTGTCAGAGTGGAACCCGCACACACACAAACACATCGCAAAGGCAGGGACCAGGGAAAGCGGGGGAATGCTGTCTGAAATTCACACGGTGCAAAGCCAAGGTGATACAGACACACACCGCCAAGACAAGGTGATACAGACACATGAACAGGAAGGTTAAGACGGCTGGCACAGTGTACGGTAAGTCCTTTAAAAGAGGGGGGGGGGGGGGAGACACTTTTAAGAAGCCAGACAACTTTTAATAAGCCAGATGTGAAGTTTGATGGGCATTTAACATTACCGGTCGGTTATCCTTGGTTCTGAAAACACGTACTTATGTTTTTTTCCCCAATGAGCCTATGAAAATGCCCGGTCAGCAGAGGCGATTAACTAAAACTACCTACGACTACATCGACAACCCATAACTACACGGCGACCCCACTACAACTGCACCTACGACTACAGGATGATCGATTTTCTCCATGGCGACCAATTTTTGGTCGCAGAACATTTTTCAACATGTTGAAAAATCTGCGGCGACCATCCTGAGGCCGCGACTATTTCCAAGAATGCAGGAACTCCTCGCGACCATGAAGGAGACTCACCAGAGACCACCAGCGAACATGTGGTGACCATGTGGCGATCATGAGGCGATAGACAATAGACAATAGGTGCAGGAGTAGGCCATTTGGCCCTTTGAGCCAGCACTGCCATTCAATGTGATCATGGCTGATCATCCCCAATCGGTACCCCGTTCCTGCCTTCTCCATATCCATATCCCCGTTCCATATCCCCTGACTGCGTTATTTTTAAGAGCCCTATCTAGCTCTCTCTTGAAAGCATCCAGAGAACATGCCTCCACCGCCCTCTGAGGCAGAGAATTACACAGACTCACTACTCTCTGTGAGAAAAAATGTTTCCTCGTCTCCGTTCTAAATGGCTTACTCCTTATTCTTAAACTGTGGCCCCTGGTTCTGGACTCCCCCAACATTGGGAACATGTTTCCTGCCTCTAGTGTGTCCAAGCCCTTAACAATCTTATATGTTTCAATGATATATCCTCTCATCCTTCTAAACTCCAGTGTACAAGCCCAGCTGCTCCATTCTCTCAGCATATGACAGTCCCGCCATCCCGGGAATTAACCGAGGCGAGCGCAGAGTCTCCTGCACTTGCCTTAATGGTGCCCTAAGTGGGACAGGCCCTTTAGAGTCATAGAGTCGTACATCACGGAAACGAGCTCATCTCATTCATGCTGACCACAATGCCCCATTTTCTTCCATTTGGCCAGCAAAAACCTTTCCTTGCCTTCTTCCCACGCTCTCCGCCCCTCTATTCCCCACTCTCTCCTGAATGCATCAAACTTCTCTTCAAATACACCAATTCAATTTCAAATTTATATTCCAATTACCTGTCCTTACATTCTTTTTATGATTTTTTAACTTCATTTTCATTCACTATTCCAATTAATTTCTGGGATGACTTGATTTTCTTCGTATATCAGGTCTATTATTTTGTTTAAGGTAAATCAAAAAAAAAAACTTACATTAAACACTTCTCATGGTTTCAGAATATCCCAAAGTGCTTTGCAGCCAGTGAAATACTTTTGATGTGTAATCATTCTTAATTTGTTTTTGTTAAAAATTCTTGGCAATTCTGTTATTTTCCATTTTCTCACTTTTTTTGCTGATTTGTCCCCAAATTTAGCAGTCCCTTTACAATACTTCCATTCCCTTCATAACATACTTCTAAAAAATTTATTTTTTAAATCATTATGGTAGAAAAGCCGTGTAAAATATTGTCTTTTAGAAGATGCTGATCAGCATGCTGTTCCCTTTCAGTAGCTTGTCCAACCATCAGGTATGAACAAGTAGGCAGAAAAAGCTGGAGCACCTCAGCGGGACAGGCAGCATCCCTGGAGAGAAGGAATGGATAACGTTTTGGGTCAAGACCCTTCCTCCAGTCTGAGGAAGGGTCTCGACATGAAACATCATCTATTCCTTCTCTGCAGAGATGCTGCCTGTCCCGCAGAGTTGCTCCAGCATTTTGTGTCTATTTTCGGTTTAAACCAGCATCTGCAGTTCCTTCCTACACATGTATGAACAGAATAGGTGACGTTTTGGGTTGGAACCCTTCTTCAGGAAGATTTACCACTGTCTGAATTTAAATATATTTTTTTGTTTCTGTCTTGAATGGCCCAACACTTATTCTGAGCTTGTGACTCCTGGACTGGACATCGCCGACAAGGGAACATCAATTCTCTTTGAACACTGTCAAAGCTCAGAAGAATTCTGCTTGTCAATAAGTTAACCCATTTGGTTGTACTGGAGTTTATCATGAAATTAGTTGAAGATACAGTAATTCAGCTTCTAGATTTATGTCTGCATCACATTTATTGGGCTATGGTGAATTATACTCATTTGGAATAAGGACTTTGTGATTATTTACACTAAACTGCATATGTGATGAGATGCAAACAGTGGATCACTGTGCATTGCTCCTGCCCTGGACTTGTACATCATGGCGGGACAGAAGCAAATGGTCTTTGTATCGGGGCTGCCATGGACAATAGCAATTAGCTTCCCAACCCTTCTGAAGACAATCCTTATCAATATCTTCAGTGTCTTCTTTGAATGTGTGCTTAATGTTAGTTAATGGAACCCTGATTATTCCTGAATTCCTGAAAATTCCTGACTATACATGTCTCAACCCAATAGTTGTCATACAGCGTGGAAACAGGCCCTTCAGCCCAACTTGCCCACACTAACCAACATGTCCCATCCACATTACTCACCTGCCTGTGTTTGGCCCATATCCCTCTGACCCTGTCCTATCCATGTACTTGTCTAATTGTTTATTAAACGTTGCGATAGTCCCAGCCTTAACTACCTCCTCTGGCAGCTCGTTCCATACACCCACCACCCTTTGTATGAAAATGTTACCCCTCAGATAGCTATTAAATCTTTTCCACTTCACCTTAAACCTGTGTCCTCTAGTCTCGATTCCCATAATCTGGGCAATTTCTATCAATCTGTATTTCGATTTTTGACCATTTACTCTGAAAGGGGTCTGGAAATTGATTTTGCCTTGATGTTACTATTTAATATCCATTCAAAAGGTAAATTCCCCAAGTCTTCATTTGATGAGATTGTGCTGAGCACCTCTCTATGATTACTGAAACTGTTTACCTCTTTGTTACTCGGATGCAGGTGGACAGCTACCTATTATATTCTCTTCTCATTGTATTTTGGAAATTTATGTTAAGTGTCCCATTTTGTTACAATTGAAACAGTGAACCGATCTGAATGGATGCCTTTTTTTTGTTTTTTGCATTTACAAATAAATAAATCTCAGCCCAAAGAACATAGTATCACCATTACCACATCTGTTGTCATGTACACACATGCACATGCCTGCATCGTGCACTGAACAGAATGGAACTCCCCTCATTCTCCAATGCCATTTCCATAACAATAATAATCTTAAATGTTTTATTGAGCGTGGGTTCCTGTATATTAAAGCCTAAATGTATCCATCTGCCAGCACAGACAAATGATGTCCTCAAAGCATTCTCCACGAACCTCCAAACTTTATAATGCCACGGCAAACCCTTTAACTCATTTTTAAGAGTCCCAGTAACTTCTCGTGCAGCTGTAGAATATAAAAGCTTTTGAAAATATTTGACAGTGTTGGGTTGAAGAAGATTCACGATATTTTACAAACCACATTGAATACAACATAATTGCTTCTGAGATCTGAAAATAAATGAATTAGTTCTGTAAAAGTAACCTATTTCTACTAAAGGATGACCTTGTGAATGTGAATGGCTTTCTTCTGTTGGTTGCCATTTTTTACAGCCACTTTTACTTCATTGGTAACTGAAAAACATTTCTATTCACCCCAAATGTATGTACTGAATACTGCCTTAGCCACTGAGTTACTCCAGCATTTGATGTTTTGCTCAAGATTCCTGCATCTGCAGTCTCTTGTGTCTCCACGTCTTACCTTATTTTCCTAATCTTCCTATATCTAGTCAGCCAGATTGCCCATTTTCCTCAAACACAATTTGAACTTTCAATTGTTTAAGCAGAAATTTGTCGTTTGGATATTTTCTTCATTCAGATTGGGCGACACAGTGGCGTAGCAGTAGAGCTTCTGCCTTGCAAAACCAGAGACCCGAGCTCGATCCTAACCATGGGTGCTGTCTGTACGGAGTTTGTAAGTTCTCCCTGTGACCACGAGGGTTTTCTCCGGGTTTGCTGGTTTCCTCCCATACTCCAAAGATGTGATGGTCAAGGCGCCAGGCGGTGGAGGGCTTTACCCGAGCTGGCTGCCTGCCCCTTTTCCGGGATTATGTCCGTGCCCGTGTGGGGTTAGAAAGGGAATACGCCCTGTCTACAGGCACCCTGGGGGAGTTCCGGGACCGCTGGGCTCCACAGGGTGTTGAATCCAACCTCAATAAGGATTGTAACATAGTTGTGGAGTAGTTTATTAAGGATATTTATTTGTTTGTATTGTATTATGGTGGTGGGCTCTGGTTTGGTTTATTGTAGTGTAAATATTATTTTTTTAATAATTGAATACATTTTTTGATTTAAAAAAAATGCAGGTTTGTAGGTTAATTGGCTTTGGTAAAATTGTAAATAGTCCGTAGTGTGTAGGATAATGTTAGTTTAATGTTAGTGTACGGGGTGATCCTTGGTCGGCGTGGACTCGGTGGGCTGACGGGCCTGTTTCCACGCTGTATCTCTAAAGTCTAAAGATCACTTCTGACATTCTGCGCCCACATCTGGGTTCTATGTTTAACCGTAATGTGAAGTAGTGAACAAGCTCACTAAGACTCAGAAGCTCTGACAAGCATTACTCTTTATTCCATATACTCATCCATTTTGGCTCTGATAGCTACTGCAAGTAACTCAGACAGTAATCAACCACATGAAGAGCAGCAATGCTATAGCGATAATTGTTCGTCTACAAGGATTCTTCATATACTACATGGGGTGCTTTGTTTGCCAGTGTCAGGCACCAGTCATGGAGTCATACAGACCGTATGGATGTAACGTTGCCTATTACCCCTTTTCTCACTTTGCTCATAGATAGGACATGGACCTCTCTGACAATGCTTGCATTTAGTCATGTTCATTCCTCTCAACCCCATTATCCTGCATTCTCTTCATAACCCCTGATACCCTTACCAATCAAGAATCTGTCAATCTCTGCCTTAAAATATCCATTGACGTCTGTTCCACAGATTCACCATCTTCCGATTAAAGAAATTCCTCCTCATCTCCTTTCTAAAGGTATGTCCTGCCACCCTGAATTGACCCTGGACTGAGAAAACTGTGAAGAATCAACCATGTTGATGGCAATGGAGTTATTCAACCAAATATAGAGAGTTCAACCATTCAAAGTGTTGGTGTGACTCAGCGGGTGAGGCAGCATCTCTGAAAGGAATGGATAGGCAATGTTTCAGAATGGGCCCTTCTGCAGATTCTGCTGAGTTACTCCAGCACTTGGTGTTTGAATGGTATTCAGCATCTGCATTTCCTTGTAACTCCATACTATTGATTGTCTAACCATTTTTGCATTGACTCTACGTTGTTTGATAGAGTCATCGAGTCATACAGTATAGGAACAGACCCTGTGCCCAAACATGTTCCCAGAAATACTAGGGGACCAAGTGAGAGGGAGGAACTGAAGGGACTACACATTCGTCAGGAAATGATGTTAGCTAAACTGTTGGGAATGAAGGCAGATAAATCCCCGGGGCCTGATGGTCTGCATCCCAGAGTACTCAAGGAGATGGCCACAGAAATCAAGGATTTATTGGTGATTATTTTGAATGATCTATGGTCTCTGGATCAGTTCCTGTTGACTGGAGGGTAGCCACTTTTTAAGAAAGGAGAGAGAAAACAGGGAATTATAGATTGCATTACATCAGTAGTGGAGAAGATGTCGATTATTAAAGATGTAATAGCAGCACATTTGGAAAGCAGTGACAGGATCGGTCAAAGTCAGCATGGATTTATGAAGGAGAGAACAGACTAATCTTCTGGAATTTTTTGAGGATGTAACTAGGAAAATGGACAAGGGGGAGCTAGTGTACCTGGACTTTCAAAAAGCCTTTGATAAGGTCCCACACAAGAGATTAGTGTGCAAACATAGAGCACAGGGTATTGGGGGGGTAGGGTATTGACATGGATAGAGAACTGGTTGGCAGACAGGAAGCAAAGAGTAGGAATTAACGGGTCCTTTTCAGAATGGCTGGAAGTGATTAGTGGGGTGCCACAAGGCTCGGTGCTGGGACCCCAGTTATTTACAATACATATTAACGATTTAGACGAGGGAATTAAATGTAACTTCTCCCAGTTTGTGGATGACACAAAACTGGGTGGCAGTGTGAGCTGCAAGGAGGATGCTATGAGGCTTCAGGGTGACTTGGATAGGTTGGATGAGTGGGCAGAAGCATGGTAGATGCAGTATAATGTGGGTTAATGTGAGGTTATCCACTTTTGTGGCAAGAACAAGAAGGCAGTTTATTATCTGAATGGTGTCAGATTAGGAAAAGGTGTGGTGCAACGAGACCTGGGTGTCCTTGTAAATCAGTCACTGAAAGTAAGCATGCAAGTACAACAGGCAGTGAAGAAAGCAAATGGCATGTTGGCCTTCATACATAGCGAGAGGATTTGAGCATAGGAGCAAGGAGGTCCTACTGCAATTGTACAGGGCCCTGATGAGACCACACCTGGAGTATTGTGTGGAGTTTTGGCCTCCTAATTTGAGGAAGGACATTCTTGATATTGAGGGAGTGCAGCGTAGGTTCTCCAGGTTCATTCCCGGCATGGTGGGACTGTCATATGATGTAAGAATGGGTCGAAGGCTTGTATTCACTGGAATTTAGAAGGATGAGAGGGCATTTTATAGAAATATACAATTCTTAAAGGATTGGACAGGCTCGATGCAGGAAAAATGTTCCCGATGTTGGGGGAGTCCAGAACCAGGGGTCACAGTTTAAAAATAAGGGGTAGGTCATTTAGGACTGGTATGAGGAAAAACTTTTCACCCAGAGTTGTGAATCTGTGAAATTCTCTGCCACAGAAGGCAGTGAAGGCCAATTCACTGGATGTATTCAAAAGAGAGTTCCAATAGATACATCTCTTACAGCTAACAGAATCAAGGGATATGGGGAGAAAGTAGGAATGGGGCACTGATTTTGGATGAGCAGCCATGATCATATTGAATGGGGGTGCTGGCTCAAAGGCCTACTCCTGCACCTATTTTCTATGTTTCTAATCTCCGCTTTAAAAATATTTCTTAACTTGTCCTCCACAGCCATCTGTAACAATGTATTCCACAGATTCACCACCCTCTGACTAAAGAAATTCCTCCTCATCTCCTTTCTAAAGGTATGTTCTGCCACCCTGAATTGACCCTGGACTGAGAAAACTGAAGAATCAACCATATTGATGGCAATGTAGTTATTCAACCAAATAGTTCGTACCATTCAAAACACAAAGTGTTGGTGTGACTCAGCGGGTGAGGCAGCATCTCTGAAAGGAATGGATGTGCAACGTTTCAGATTGGGCGCTTCTGCAGTTTCAGTTGAGTTACTCCTGTGTTTGAATGGTATTCAGCATCTGCATTTCCTCGTAACTCCATACTACTGATTGTTTAACCATTTTTACATTGAATCTGCATTGTTTGATAGTCATGGAGTCATACAGTATGGAAACAGGTCCTGTGCCCTGTGGTCTGAAGAAGTGTTTCGGCCCGAAACGTTGCCTATTTCCTTCGCTCCATAGATGCTGCCTCACCCGCTGAGTTTCTCCAGCATTTTTGTCCACCTGTGCCCAAACATGTCCATTTAGACCAAAATGCCACATCTACATTGCTCCCACCCACATGTATTTGGCCCTTATCCCTCTAAGTGTTCCTACTAATGTAACTCTCCAAACGTCTCTTAAATGTTGATCATTAAATCTGGCACAGTTCACAAGCATAAAATGTTCTCAATACATTTATCACTTTTTCCCCTGGTTCTGTGTGCTGAAACAGATCATGTACTTTTATTACGTATTTGAATTATCACTAACCATGCACAGTAACAAAAGTAGTCACTCGTCATCAACACTCTTGGCTTCAACAACATTTTCCACTAACATTTCAAAACTATTTGATGCAAAATATAGATCTACGACATGTCAAATGTAGTTGCCAGGATCTGTTTTTGTATTTTGGTTACTGTATCCAAGATCACCCCCTCAAATATGTGCTCACTTGTAACAGAGGCATAGTTGGAGTCCAAAGATTTTGTTAGCAAATGTTACACTTTATTGCATCTCCAAACATGTGGGAACTTACTTGTTTACTAAAAAAAACTTTTGTTTATTAAAAATATAGATGCTGCTTGCACTTTGCCTTTTCAATTAAAATTATGATATGCTGGGAGTCAGTTTTAAAAGAATCTCCTGCTATTTTAGGTATTGGTTTTCGAAAAGATTAATCTTGTGGGTCTGCCCAAAAGCAAACAGATTTTTCTGAGAGTCAAAGATCAATGATGCTTACATGAAAATCTGAAAGGAACCATGGTTAAAATAGTCTGTGTGAATAAAATCCAAATACTAGCAAATACAGAGGTGGTTCACATGGCCAAAACTCCATTCAGGTTACGGTAAATTTCAATTACATTAAGAGGGATGTCTACCCTCAAAGCTCCACATAAGTTGTCCAGTCTCCTGCCATATCTCTGATGGAACTCATGCAGAATGTGCAGGGACATGAGGCCAATGGCCACTGATTAGCTGTGCACTCCATTTCCCTTTGGTAGTTCTCAAAGTGCACTCGCTACTTTAAGAACGACCATCAAATGCTAGGGCTTATATATTTCTTTAGACTTTACACCTTAAGATACAGCGTGGAAACAGGCCCTTCGACCCACCAAGTCCACGCCGAACAGCGATTACTTCGTACACTAGTACTATCCTACACACTGGAGACAATTACAATGTTACCAAAGCCAATTAACCTACAAACCTGCGCATCTTTGGATTATGGGAGGAAACCAGAGCACCAGAAGAAAATCCAGGCAGTCACAGAACAATGTACAAACTCCGTACAGACAGCACCCATATTCAGGATCGAACCCGGGTCTCTTGCACTGTAAGTTAGCAACTCTTCCACAGCTCCACATCTTGTTCATGCTCTGAGCCACATTTATGTTTTTGGTATTAGTTGAATACATAGACTCATAGAGTCATAGAGTGATACAGTGTTGAAACAGGCCCTTCGGCCTAACTCGCCCACACCAGCCAATAATGTCCCAGCTACACTAGTCTCACTTGCCGGCACTTGGTCCATATTCCACCAAACCTGTCCTATCCATGCACCTGTCTAACTGTTTCTTAAGCGATGGGATAGTCCCAGCCTCAACTATCTCCTCTGGCATACACCCACCACACTTTGTGTGAAAAGGTTGCCCCTCGGATTTATGTTAAATCGTTTCCCCTTCACCTTGAACCTATGTCTTTTGGACCTCGATTCCCCTTCTCTGGGCAAAATACTCGATTCCCCTACTCTGTGCATCTACCCGATCTATTCCTCTCATGATTTTGTATACCTCCATAAGATACCCCCTCATCCTCCTGCGTTCCATGGAATAGAGACCCAGCCTACTATATCTCTCCCTATAGCTCACACCCTCTAGTCCTGGCAACATCCTTGTAAATCTTTTCTGAACCCTTTCAAGCTTAACAATATCTTTCCTATAACATGGTGCTCAGAACTGAACACAATTTTCGAAATGCGATCTCACCAACGTCTTATACAACTGCAACATGATCCTCCCACATTCTGTACAATACTCTGACTGATGAAGGGCAAAATGCCAAAAGCCTTTTTGACCACTTTATCTACCTGTGACTCGACCTTCAAGGAACCATGCACCTGTACTCTTTGATCACTCTGCTCTTCAACACTACCCAGAGCCCTACCATTTACTGTGTCCCACAATGCAACACCTCACACTTCTCTGTATTAAATTCCATCAACCATTCCTCAGCCCACCTGGCCAATCGATCCAGATCCTGCTGCTATCGTTCACAAACCATCTTCATGATCTGCAAAACCATTAACTTTTGTATCATCAGTAAACTTGCTAATCTTGCCCTGCATGTTCTCATCCAAACCATTGATGTAGATGACAAACAGTAACGGGCCCAGCACCGAACCCTGAGGCACACAACTAGTCACAGGCATCCAGTCTGAGAAGCAACCTTCCACCATCACACTCTGCTTCCTTCCACGGAGCCAATTTGCCACCCATTCAGCTATCTCTCCTTGGATCCCATGCGATCTAACCTTCCAGAGCATCCTACCATGCAGAGCCTTGTCAAATGCTTTACTGAAATCCATGTACACAACATCTACAGCTCTGCCCTCATCAATCTTTTTGGTCACATCTTCAAAAAAATCAATCACATTTGTGAGACACGACCTCCCACGTACATAACCATGCTGACAGTCCGTAATCAGCCCTTGCCCATATAAATGCCTGTATAACCTATCCCTCAGAATACCCTCCAGTTGCTTACCAACTACAGGTGTTAAGCTCACCGGCCTATAGTTCCCAGCATTTTCCTTGCAGCCCTTCTTGAAAAGAGGTACAACATTTGCCACCCTGCAGTCCTTCGGCACCTCTCCTGCAAGGTATGCAAAATCATCAGAGGAATAGATTGGGTAGATGCACAGTCTCTCTTGCCCAGAGTAAGGGAATTGAGGACCAGAGGACATGGGTTCAAGGTGAAGGGGAAAAGATTTAATAGGAATCCGAGGGGTAATTTTTTTCACACAAAGGGTGTATGGAACAAGCTGCCAGAGGAGGTAAGGTACACAAAATTGCTGGAGAAACTCAGCGGGTGCAGCAGCATCTATGGAGCGAAGGAAATAGGCGACGTTTCGGGCCGAAACCCTTCTTCAGACTCAACAGTAGTTCAACAGAGGAGGTAGTTGAGGCTGGGACTATCCCTTCATTTAAGAAATAGTTAGACAGGTACATGGATGGGACAGGTTTGGAGGGATATGGACCAAGCGCAGGCAAGTGGGACTCGTGTAGCTGGGACATTGTTGGCCACTGTGGGTGAGTTGGGTCGAAGGGCCTCTTCCCATACAGTATCACTTTATGACTCTATGACTTATCTGCATTGAACCTTCCTCAGCCCTTTTTGCCCGACTGATCAAGATCGTGCTGTAATTAGTGATAATCCTGCTGTAATGGTGTTCTCTACCCAGTTGGCCAGCTCTCCCTGGATACCGTGCAATCTAACCTTCCAGACCAGCCCACTATGTGGTTCTTGTGAGACCCTGTGTTCAACGATTGTGTGACAATCAATACTGAAAGTTGCACTAAAGTGACAATGTTGGAATTGGTGTTGTGCAACATAAGGGATCCCAACAATGTTGTTCTGCTAGTCTCACAACTGAAGTTCTTACTCATCATGTGACCTTCACAGCATGTGTTATGGTGACCCACAGTGCTATGTTGATGCCAAAAAAATGACATGGAGCAAATATCATATCCTGAGATGGAATTTAGTATGACTCCTCGTTGTATTTCAGCAAATAGTTTCAGAACCAAGCTGCAGTACTAAATGTAGAAACAAGGAACTGCAGATGCTGGTTTACAAAAAAGACACACAGTGCTGGAGTAACTCAATGGTTCAGGCAGCATCTCTGGAGAACATTTTTAGGTGTTGTTTCGGGTCAGGAGTCTGAAGAAGGGTCTTTACCCGAAACATCACCCATTCCTTCTCTCCAGAGATGCTGCCTGTCCCACTGAATTACTCCAGCATTTTGTGTCTATCTTTGGTTTAAACAAGCACCTGCAGGCGAAAACAAGCGCAGGCTCGGCGATCGTTTGCTGAGCACCTCCGCTCAGTCTGCCTTATAACCATATAACCATATAACAATTACAGCACGGAAACAGGCCATCTCGGCCCTACAAGTCCGTGCCGAACAACTTTTTTCCCTTAGTCCCACCTGCCTGCACTCATACCATAACCCTCCATTCCCTTCTCATCCATATGCCTATCCAATTTATTTTTAAATGATACCAACGAACCTGCCGCCACCACTTCCACTGGAAGCTCATTCCACACCGCTACCACTCTCTGAGTAAAGAAGTTCCCCCTCATGTTACCCCTAAACTTCTGTCCCTTAATTCTGAAGTCATGTCCTCTTGTTTGAATCTTCCCTATTCTCAAAGGGAAAAGCTTGATCACATCAACTCTGTCTATCCCTCTCATCATTTTAAAGACCTCTATCAAGTCCCCCCTTAACCTTCTGCGCTCCAGAGGATAAAGACCTAACTTATTCAACCTATCTCTGTAACTTAGTTGTTGAAACCCAGGCAACATTCTAGTAAATCTCCTCTGTACTCTCTCTATTTTGTTGACATCCTTCCTATAATTGGGCGACCAAAATTGTACACCATACTCCAGATTTGGTCTCACCAATGCCTTGTACAATTTTAACATTACATCCCAGCTTCTATACTCAATGCTCTGATTTATAAAGGCTAGCATACCAAAAGCTTTCTTTACCACCCTATCTATATGAGATTCCACCTTCAAGGAACTATGCACGGTTATTCCCAGATCCCTCTGTTCAACTGTATTCTTCAATTCCCTACCATTTATCATGTACGTCCTATTTTGATTTGTCCTGCCAAGGTGTAACACCTCACATTTATCAGCATTAAACTCCATCTGCCATCTTTCAGCCCATTTTTCCAAATGGCCTAAATCACTCTGTAGACTTTGGAAATCCTCTTCATTATCCACAACACCCCCTATCTTGGTATCATCTGCATACTTACTAATCCAATTTACCACCCCTTCATCCAGATCATTGATGTACATGACAAACAACAAAGGACCCAACACAGATCCCTGAGGCACCCCACTAGTCACCTGCCTCCAACCCGACAAACAGCCTTAACCTACCTGATCTGCTGGTTGCTCAGCACTTTAACTCTCCCTCCCATTCCCAATCTGACCTTTCTGTCCTGGGCCTCCACCATTGTCAGCATGAGGCCCAGCGCAAATTGGAGGAACAGCATCTCGCATTTCGCTTAGGTAGCTTACACAGAGCAATCCCACTCCCACATTTTCTCTATTCTCCCTAAATTCTCAACAATTCTGCACTGATAAGTATGAAGAAAAATCTCAAACCGGGAGGTCACCTGTCTATTTCAGATTCAATCTTTAATCTTTATTGTCATTGTGCAGTGTACAGTACAGATCCCTCCACAGATGCTGCCTGGCCTGCTGAGTTCTTCCAGAGTTTGTTTGTTACCCGACCAGGAGTTGCACAATTCTCCTGTCTTCTCTATCTCTATCTGTCTTCTCAGATTCTTCCTCTATAATCAATGTAAGGAGCAAACATCGACATAGAACAGAACAGCACAGGAATAGGCCCATCAGCTCACAATGTCTATGCCGAACATGATGCCAAGATAAACAAATCTCATCTGGCTGTATGCGATCCATATCCCTCTGCACCAGCATCTTCATGTGTCTATCTTAAAGCCTCCTAAACACCACTATTGTGTCTTCCTCCAACATCACCCATGGCAGCACGTTTCAGGCATCCACCAGCCTCTATGTAAATGAAGTGGAAGCAAGGATGAGTGGTAGGGTCAGAGAAGGATAAGAGGAGAGAGAGGGGACTAATGGAGTGGAGGGAAAAGGATGTCAGAGGAGGGGGGGGGGGGTAGAAGGGTCTGGGAGTATGGGGCTATGGGTGAGATGTAGGGTCACTATAACCAATCAGAACTTCCCTTCTCCCCACCTTATTGCTTTCCACCTGGCCAATTCTATTTTTAAATCCCTAATATTCTCACCCCTTCCTAACCACCCTTCTCCATACTTCGGCACTTTCCCTTGCAATTGCAGGTGGTATAAAACATCTCCCTTCATTTCCTCCCTCACCAGGGACCTAAACTGCCATTCCAGGTGAGGTAGGAATTCATGTGCACCTCCTCCAACCTGGTCTATTGCTTTTGGTGCTTGCGATGTGGCCTTCTCTGTACCAGGGAGACCAAGCGTAGATTAGTCGCCCGTTGTGCCTCTGTCTACAAAGCTCATCTGAGCTATCAGTTACATAATTTCAACTCCCCCTCCCATTCCCATCCTGACCTGCCTGTTCTTCGGCCTTCTCCACTGCCAAGGAAAGGCCAAACACAAAACCAGAACAGCACTTCATATTCCACTTCTGTAGCTTGCAACCCAATGGTATGATCACCAAATGTTCCAATTTCAGATGAGCCACGTGCCTTCGTGTTCCTTTTCCACTCTCACCTGTCCACCCAGATTCTCTCTTCTTTAGTTCACCTTTTGCACCATTCCATGCTAACTCCACCCTCCCCCACCACCGCCTGCCAGCCTGCCTTCATCTGCTCATCATTCCCACTCCCACAATCACCTGGGACCACTTCTCCCCTCGCAATTCCTGTCCTACCCCTCACCTTAGACTTTAGAGATACAGCGTGGACACAGGCCCTTTGGTCCACAGAGTCTGCGCTGACCAGTGATCACCCCAGACACTAGCACTAGCCTATCACTAAGGACAAAATGCAATTTTACCAACGCCAATTAACTTACAAACCTATACGTCTTTGGAGTGTGGGAAGAAACTGGAGCACCCGAAAAACACCCACACAGGAAGAATGTACAAACTCCATATTCTTGCGGCTTGTACTCGCTAGAATTTAGAAGACTGAGGGGGAATCTTAGAGAAACTCACAACATTCTTAAGGGGTTGGACAGGCTAGATGCAGGAAGATTGTTGCCGATGTTGGGGAAGTCCAGAACAAGGGGTCACAGTTTAAGGATAAGGGGGAAATCTTTTAGGACCGAGATGAGAAAAACATTTTTCACACAGAGAATGGTGAATCTCTGGAATTCTCTGCCACAGAAGGTAGTTGAGGCCAGTTCATTGGCTATATTTAAGAGGGAGTTAGATGTGGCCCTTGTGGCTAAAGGGATCAGGGGGTATGGAGAGAAGGCATGAGTTGGATGATCAGCCATGGTCATATTGAATGGCGGTGCAGGCTCGAAGGGCCGAATGGCCTACTGCTGCACCTATTTTCTATGTTTCTATACAGACAGCACCCATAGTCAGGATCAAACGTGGGTCTCTGGCACTGTAAGGCAGCAACTCTACTGCTTCTCCCCTGACCAGCTTACTGTTGGGTTGTGACACAAAATGTTGACACATTCCTTGGGCTTCACAGAGGCTGCTTGAACCACTGCTTTCCTCCAGATGTTATGTTTTCCATTAAGTTTATTATTCCGCTATCTGGAGTCACTTTTGCCTCGCTAATTGTGAGGAAGACTTTACTCTACCCTATCCACAGCCAAACATATGTCTGTAGACAAAACCACTTTCATGAGACTTTGCTCAAATGCAGATCCTGTCAGAATTACTAGAAATGTATTAAAATTTGTTTTGTGTTAGAAATGGAAACTTAAATGTTTTGTAATCAATGGAAACCTGCTGTATTGAATTTAATTTTTAGTATTAGTTTTAGAAATACAGCATAGAAATAGACCCTTCGTCCTACTAAGTCCAAGCTGACCATCGTTCACCCCTTCACATTACTTCTATGTTATCCCACTTTTGCATACACTCCTGACACACTAATGAGCCTGTCCCACTTACGCAACTTTTTCAGCGACTGCCAGCACCCGTCATAGGTTGTTGCAGGTTGGCGAAAATTTTCAATATGTTGAAAATTCAGCGATGACCAGAAAGATGCTACGACTCTTTGGGTGACTGAGGAGACTACTCACGACCATACAGGCAACACCTTGGCGACATGTCACGGGGTGATGCCTGTATGGTCATGAGTAGTCGCCCAAATAGGCATACCTTGTTCTGGTCGCCGCTGGATTTTCAACATGTTGAAAATTTTCAGCAACCTGTAACGACCTATGGCGAGTGCCGGCAGTCGCCAAAAAAGTTGCGTAAGTGGGACAGGCCCATTCGGGACATTTTTTCCGGGGTAATTAACGTACAACTCTTGAGATGTGGGAGGAAACCAGAGCTCCTGGAGGAAACCCAGGTCCCAGGAAGAACATGCAAACTCCACACAGTCAGCACAAGGTCAGGATCGCATGTGGGTCACTGGTGCTGTAGCTAATATGGGCTACAATAGAGACATATAAAATGGAGTATCAGGGCATGTGCAAAACTTGTTTGGTCAATTTCTGTGCAAAGCTGAGAGTTGCAAATTGGTGCCAGGAAGTCTAGGTCCTAGATTGAACTATCAGATAAGGTGAGGTCCAGATGTCCTCACAATTGTTAAAATGTATGAGTATTTTGCAGATAAACCCAAAGATGTTGGACTGCATTAGCAAGATAGGCTGGCTGCAGAAGGATTGTAAATACTGTTAATAATGTTGCAAGCTGTTTATGTTACTGTTTGAGGATTGGCTGAAGTGTGAAGCCTTGTTTTAATTGTTTATGCTCCCCAGGAGAATGTTGCATTATGTAAGTGATTGACTTCCTTCCAGAAGCTTATGTAGAAACATTGTAATGGGATGCTTTGTAATTGGGTTGAGGGCCGAGGAGCTTTATTCTGCAGTTTCGTGACCCAAGTCACCAAACTACATGAAATTTTCACATATTGTGTAATTTTTTAAAATATAAATCACCCCTGAAACTCGATATGAAGAAGACTTATTTTTTATTAAATTAGAGAAAAACCGGAAAAATGTCGGGAATTTTTACTAGGTACTTCACTTTACCGCGAGTACCTAGGCCCCGCGATCGGAGCACTTTTTCCCGGTAAGTTTTCGCAGGCAGCTCCGAGATTGGCTGTTAAAGACTTATTACTCTACAACAGTCTGGCATTAGTGACAATGTTTAATTGACTGTGTTATAGCTTAGGCCCTCAATTTCATGAATGAATGAATGAGTAAGTGAGTGAGTGAGTGAATGAATGAATAAGGAATGAATGAATGAATGAATTTATTCACATTATAAAAGGGTGCAATTAAATTAATTAAAGTCCATACAGATAGATTTTCATAAATTCAGACTTTAGATCTTATCTTTTAGTTAGAGTTGATTCATGGGGGCCTTCTTTGTGTTCCAACACATCAGAAGGGACTTTGAAGGCTTTCTTGCACTTTAATCCACTTCGCAGCACTTTCTTCAGCCTTTTTAATGCTTTTCCCACTAAATACAATTACCTGCTGCAAGTTTCCACGACATTTATTCCACAGAACAACACATCGGAATCTCCAGTAAAACAGGCATCTGTGAAGCCCCCTCAGCCATTTTGTGTGCTATCCTGAAACAAAGCGCGTGATTGGCCAACTGGCAGACAACTCAATGTTAAATGTGCTTTGATTGGACTAAAAAATTCCCGACATTTTTCCGGTTTTTCTCTAATTTAATAAAAATGTGCAAGTCTTCTTCATATCGAGTTTCAGGGGTGATTTATATGAATCTTTTTACACAATATGTGAAAATTTCATGTAGTTTGGTGACTTGGGTCACGAAATCCTATTTCTAGACACATTTTTGATGCTCGGCCCACAACCTAACTGTCAATAACACTTTAATGTAATCGATAACTGTGATTGGTTTGTAGGGATACCACCCCCATGTAGATCTGCCCCACAGGGTTTGATGACCTATAAAAGGTAACCCCCACGAGGCTCGTTATCGAACTTCTGGAGGAGCGCTTGGGACTGCGTAACCGTTTGGAAGTATCTGCTTGCACGAGGCTGAAGGGCTTGGACAAGCAGAGACAAGGATCAATCCCGCGGTGTGGCCAAGTATCGTACAGGGAATTCATCATTGTTTCATAAGATAAAAGATATAGTGGTCCAGTGCCTGTCTCGGTGTTTTACTGAACTAGACTAAGGGGGTTAGGTCAAGGAGCATAATTACATTGTGAGGCAGCGTTTCCCCCAGCTGTGCCAGTACCGCCCTAACACTTTAACTTTATTTTGTTCTTGCGTAATGGCTACTTGCATACTTTGTTAGACAAAAATATATTTTGTGATGTAAAATTAAAGATTGAAGTTGTGACTATCGAAATCAAATGTTCAGAAACAAGTTTAAAATGTAACAAAATGCTGGAGATGTTCATAGAACAGTACCACATAGGAAAGAACCCTTTGGCCCACAATGTTTGTGCCGAACATGATGCCAAATTAAACTGATCTCATCTGCCAGTACATGATCCCGCTATTCTTTGCATTTCCTCCAAATACTTTTGCAGGACTTTCTGCAAATACTTTTCTTTAATAAATCTGATTTACATCTTGGGCCATGAATCACATTGTCCAATAGTTTATTATTTCTATTTTATCTGAAAGCTATAGCCTTTATTCTAGTGAGTAACTGAAAGTAATAAAGAGGTTCATTTTGAACTCTGGGCAATGTGCCATTGCTGGCATTTGAACTCAAGGCAGCATCGTCCAATAGAGGTCATTGCCTAACCACAAGCATGGCTGTAACAATGGTATCTTCACTACATGTATTGGTTTTAGTAGAAGTTGTCAAACACAAATCAAGGTGAATTAACTCATCCGTGTATTTGCTTAGCATTCATGGGATCAGAGAAATGTACTGCACAGAAATGGCCCCTTTCTCCCTCCATGTGGTGGTTATCTCAGCTGATCCCATTTGCCCACGCGAGTCTCGTATCCCTCTTTCATATCCAAGTACCTGTGCAAACCCTTTTAAATATTATATATTCCTCCACTACTTCCTCATGCAGTTCATTCCAGATATTCACCACCATTTGTGTGAAAAATATAGTTTTTTGCTTTCACCGAGGTTTGGAATATTATCAAGAATAATCAACATTATTAATTCTAAAGGGGGTTACCTTCTTGTAGGCCACTTTCAGGCAGCACTGCTGCTCTCTTCAATAAAACAACCCTAAGTGATATTTGAACTACACGGAGGATGGAATGAATGAATTTGATCTTTAGGAGAAGGTGTAATGTTAAGTTTCCTTTAGATTTTAGACTTCAGCAATACAGCATGGAAACAGGCTCTTCGGCCGACCAGCGATCACCCCGCATACATTAGCACGATCTTACACACTAAGGACAATTTATAATTTAACCGAAATGTGGGAGGAAACCAGAGCACCCGGAGAAAGCCCATGGGGTCACAGGGAGAAGGTACAAATTATGTACATACAGCACACATAGTCAGGGTCGATCCCAGGTCTCTGGTGCTATAAGGCAGCAACTCTACCACTGCGCCACTGTGCCGCCCTAAATTCCTTATCTTGATTTACAGTCTTACCAAATTCAAGAAAAATAGTTACTTCAAAGTTGTTCTGTCTCCATTTGTAAAGGATGCTTATGTTAATTAAAATGACCAATATTCAGAAGCTATTGTAGAAGGAATTATGAAAACCAGGTGAAAATATCTGACGCTAAGGTTATGAATCTGAGAAACTAAGACAAAGACCGGCTTTAGATACAGACAATAATACTTTGCAAAGGGTAAAGAATGGTCTCAGTTAAAAGTGCTCAACAATACACCAGTGAGGACTTCTTACGCTTTATTTCTAATGCTGTTTAAAATACCAGTAACTAGTGTTACGTAAATAAACATGAAAGCACCAGTGCATAATTAAGTTAAAAAGGGTCAATGGTACATAAATACCAGAAAGCATTCCCATGAGATTTTCAAAGAGTTTACAACATTCATGCTTGTTAGGTATGTCTCTGGAACAGGAAATAAAGGGTGCTAGGCTGACCTCATCTGGATTCCACCCTGTGGCTGAGGTGGTCGACGCAGAAAGGTTCTGAACTCCTACCCTCTTATAGCCGGACAGTAAATAAACTGAGATCTGCTTTTCACAGCTTGAAAAATTAACAGCAGACTCCCGACTGAGTTAATTACACAGTCTGCTTTCCCTTGGAAAGAGCTGCATCTCCATGCCAACCACTCCATGAGTTTTTATCAGCTCATTTTATCAGTCACAATTTGCTAATTATTTGATAAAGTCTTTTTCACTTCAAAGTGCAGCTTTTTTGGAAATCAACATTATTAATTTGCAATTAACTTAAAAATAATTGCCGTAATAATGTTATTACAAAACAAATATTGCTTCATGAGCACCAGAGAATAGTGGCAAATAGCATTGCTATCTAAGGTGTGGTTAAAGTGAATAGCAAGTACATTTTTACCATATATTTACACTTACAAAATGATGGCAACATAAGAGCTTAAAATACTACTTTGTGGAGTGTTTGGTGACAGCTAGAAATCAAATGAATAAATTATGATCTCAATAAGGCAATACGGACGCATCGTCAATCTAGAATTACATATTTTCCAAAACTTCAACTTAATTTTAAAACTAAAACTTAATTTCCAGCAATTATTTTTGAATCAAGCATTACATTCATCACTTACAAACAAGAAGAGATCCATTCACACTCTAAGGTGAACGAAGGAGACACTTTACCAGGCACATAAATGTAAAACAGAGAATTAAACAATATGACTAACCAGTAAAATAGTGCCATTTTACTCTGTCAATCCAAAACCAGAACTACTACACAATCCTCTCCTTTTAACTCTTCTATTTAAACCACTTCACTTTTTTCTTAAGAGGTACACAGATTTCTTCTTCTTGGATCTGTCGTGTTGGTTTAGGTTTATCATTGCCACATTTACCGAAGTACAGTGAAAAGCTTTGTTTTGCATGTTATCCAAACAGGTAATTAAATACAATCAAGTCAAACTCAAGTACAAAAGGTAGGGTGAAGACACAGAGTGCAAAATAGGGGTTTCAGCATTGTAGCACAATATTGCCCATTAGTCCCATGGACAAATTCCAGTCTATAATGGAGTAGAGATGAATTGAACAGTGCCCTGGCTTATAGAAGGACCATTAAAAAGCCTGATAAGAGGGCTGAAGTTGTTCCTGAGTCTGGTGGTGTGTGCTTTCAAGTTTCTGTACTTTCTGCCAGATAGGAGCAGGGAGAAGAAGGAATGACTGGGGTGGGACAAGTTTTTGATTATGTTGGTTGCTTTTCTGAGGTACTGTGAAGTGCAGATGGAGTCAATGGTGGGAAGTCTGGCCTGTGTGATGGACTGGGCTACAACTCTGCAATTTCTTGCAGTCTTCGGCTGAGCTGTTCCCAAACCAAGCTGTGATGCATCCCAACAGTATGCTTTATAGTCACTAGAGAAATGTCAAATTTCCTCAGGAAGTTGTGGCATTGATGGGCCTTTTAGTCTGTTGCATCAATGTGGTTGGTCCATGACAGATCAGTGGTAATATCAACGCTCAGGATCTAAGGGGCTGTCCCACTTGTGCGACCTAATTGGCGAGTTTAGAAGAGTTTAGGAGAGTTTGAAAAAATGACATGTTGAAGACCTCCTTCGACTATGTTGAAGACTAGCTACGACTAGCTACAACTAGCTACGACTAACTTCGGAAAAATTGGGCACCGAATAGTGGAGAGTGAAGACAACCTCCTTCGACCTCCTTCGATCTCCTTCAACCTCCCTTCGACCTCCCTTCGACTATGATGAAGACTATCTACGACTTCCTTCGACTTCCTTCGATTACCTATGACTAACATGCCGACCTACTAGGACCTACTACGACCTACTACTGCTAAACCTACGAGTAAAAAAAGTATCGATTTTTTCCATGACGACCTTTTTTTACTCGCGGGCATTTTTTAACATATTGAAAAAAATGGCGCGACCTAGCTGAGGCCTCGAGTACGCGGAGACCACTCTCGAGCATGAAGGAGAGTTACGAAGACCTCCTACGACTTTGTGTCGACCATGCTGCGAGTATGAGTATGAGGGCAAATTCACCAGATCTCACGGATTAGGTCGCCCAAGTATGACAAGCCCTTAAAGCTCTCAACCATTTCCACTTTTGCACCATTGATGCTGTTTAGGGCATGTACTTCATCATGCTTCCTGAAAGCGACATACAGCTCCTTTGTCTCGCTAACACTGAGAGAGAGCTATTGTCCCGACACCATTTTACGACTTTATTTATCTCTTTTCTGTACTCTCTCATCAATATTCATGATTCAAACCACCACTTTGGCGACATCTGAGCATGGAGATGGAGTTAGAGTTGAATTTGTCTGTAGAGTCGTGAGTATAGAGAAAGTATAGTAGGGTATAGCAAGGCATCGGTGTTAAGAATTATTGCGGAGGAGGTATTGTCACCTCTCCTCACTAATTGTGGTCTGTGGGTCAGAAACTCGAGGATCCAGTGCCAGAGGACAGAGCTGATTCTTAGCTCCATGAATTTGTAGGTGCGTTTGGACGGGATTTTGGTGGTGAAGGCAGAGCTATAGTTGATAAATAGGAGTCTAACAAAGGAGTCCTTGTCGTCTAGGTGTTCCAAAGATGGGTTTAGGGCTAGGAAGATGGTTTCTGTGGTGGACCTGTTGCTATGGTAAGGAGACTGCAGTGGTTCAAGGTACACAAAATTGCTGGAGAAACTCAGCGGGTGCAGCAGCATCTATGGAGCGAAGGAAATAGGCGACGTTTTGGGCCGAAACCCTTCTTCAGACTGAATGCAGTGGTTCAAGGCTGCCTGGAAGGCTGGAGTAAATGTGTACCTTCACCAGTCTCTTGAAGCACTTGATGATGATGAATGTCAGCGACTCTGGACTAAGGTAGCATGCCACCTTACTTTTCTTTGGCATCAGGAAGATCATGCTTTATTTTGAAGCAAGTGGGGCCCTCAGAATGGAATAGTGATAGGTTAACGATATCTGTGAATACCTCTCCCAGTGTATCCGGACACGGCCACAAACTCCATCCGGACCAGTTGCTTCCCTCGGGGGGGGGGGGGGGGGGGGGAGAGGGAGAAGAAGAGGGGAGAAGAGGAGGGGAGCAGAGGAGGGGAGAAGAGGAGGGGAGAAGAGGAGGGGAGAAGAGGAGGGGAGAAGAGGAGGGGAGAAGAGGAGGGGAGAAGAGGAGGGGAGAAGAGGAGGGGAGAAGAGGGGGAAGGAGAGGGATAGGGAGAACTGCAGAACTGCATGGGAGTTTACATGAACCCAAATAGGCCAAATGACTTTGTGTAAATTGTAAAAAAATAAGTAAGATAATGTTCCACTTCTGCCAATTTGCCCTGTTTTACTTTAATTTGATGCCAATTTTGCATTTGTCTGTAAGACTGCTGGAAACTGGGCTGAAACATGATCTGGTGAATGAACAGGTCTGGTGGAAAAAATAGATAATGACACAGCAAGCCGATATATGCAGGGCAGGAAGTAATTAACTAAAAAAACCCTCTACTTTATTTGTATAATTAAGATTTTCTAAAATTGTATGGTCTATTTTATTATTTTATGGCTATTTTTAAATGGCATGTGTTCGATAGCTGTAGCAGTGTGGGGGGAACTCCAGTCGTCAGACATTAAAACCTTTTGTGCAGTTATGTTCTGCATCAGCTGAAAGTGTGTAACTGAAGCATTACAGTCTTATTCTGATGATTAACAGCATGGAGAAAGCTTAGCTATCCAATCAGAATTTAGCCATTATAATCACAGTTCATCACTTTCACAAGCAGGATATTAGTCTCTTGACCCCTGGATTTGGGCAGGAAACCAGATGTGCTTTATCAACTTTTGACTATGAGAACTTTGCAGAAACTTCAGAAAGGTGATTCTCCAAAATGAGAATAGCAGTGATGTGAAGGAAAGTACTCTCAAAGAAGGTGGAGATCTTTGACAAGAAAACCGAGGCAAGCTTCAGAGAAAATACACTTAAGTATACTTAAGTACTGTCAGTTGGCCGGGTGGGGGGGAGGCTTTCTGGAGCGCTAGTATGGGTGTTGTGGGCCGAAGGGACTTGTTTCCCGAGGGCTAGTATGGACATTGTGGGCCAAATAGATTCTTGGGCTGGCAGCTCAGTCACTCAGGTCTGGTGGGCTGGCAGCTCAGTCACTCAGGCCTGGTGGGCTGGTAGCTCAGTCACTCAGGCCTGGTGGGCTGGCAGCTACGAAACTGCCAGACATTCTGCCCAAAACAGGTGAGAGACTCTGTGAGAGAGAGAAGGGGGAGAGGGTGGAGAATCAATTTAAGACATTTTCATCTTTTTCTGCAGATCACAGCAATGAAGGAGGAAAGTCTATCCTGGTCTGGATCTCACAGGGAGCAAATGAAGGGAGGGAGAAAAAGACTGGGGTGAGGTTTAATACTAGCAGGGGGAATACTTACTGATGGGCTGAAGGGAATCCTGGGCTAGTACCAGCCTGGTGGGCCAAAGGTGCTATTAAAAAAAAATCAGAGTGAAATCTCAGTGAAAGGCACTTTTTCTGGACTTTTCCTGGCCTGGCACGGGCCTTTTGGGCCAAAATGCTCCTCCTGGGCTAATACGGATATTTTGGGCAAAAGGGACTGTTTTTTCGGCTAATAGGGGCCATGTGGGCCGAAATTAATGGTTTCAGGCTGACCAAACTACTAGTTTCATTTCATTTCCAATTGCATTGCAGTTTCAAGCAAGTAGGGGAAGTAGGGAGAGGAGGAGGGCAACATTATTTTTGCAAGGAAGTCATGACGTTTTAATCAGGTGCTCCTGGTAGGAAGATAGACACAAGGTGCTGGAGTAACTCAGTGTGTCGGGCAGCATCTCTGGAGAAAAGGAATTTGTGACATTTCAGGTTGGAACCCTTCTTCAGACTCCTGGTAGGAGGTTGTTCGGGAGGTAAAGAGCAATAGTGAAAGCCGGCTAATTGGGAAGTATGCATTACTGGTATTCCCATTATTGATATTCCCATCCCCCATGCCTGTCCTAAAGAAAGAACATATGAAACAGGAGCAGGAATAGGTCAATAGCTTAGTTGAACCGACTATTCTCTTCACGGCTCACCCAATCCTGGCCTCTACTGCACTTTCCTAATCTCTCCCCACAATTTTGTCTACTGCGCCATTCATTCATGGCTGATCTATCTCAACCTCCTAACCCCATTCTCCTGCTTTCTCCCCATAACCTCTGACACCTGTATTAATCAAAAATCTATCTATTTCTGCCTTAAAAATATCCACTGACTTGGCCTCCACAGCTTTCTGTGGCAAAGAATTCCACAGATTCACCACCCTCTGACTGAAGAAATTTCTCCTCATCTCCTTCCCAAAAAAACATCCTTTAGTTCTGAGCCAATGAACTCTAGTTGTAGACTCTTCCACTAGGGAAAACATCATTCTTCTAAACTCCAGCGAGTACAGGCCTAGTAAGAAGTTATCAATCTGAAAACCTATCTCTATTTACCCTTGTCTGAGGCAGTGTGATTTGCTGAGTATTTCCTGATTTGCACTAATGACCAATTAAACCTTAACTTTCATGTGTTTCATTTGCATGATTTTATGAATTTGCAGTCATGGATACGAAGACCTTCTCGAAATATAATAGGATAATATAGGATGAGCTATTCAATAGAGTAAGTCATTGATTGTACTTCAGATAACCAGTGTTGGTTAGTATGGTTCCCTTTCCCTACCCGACTAAATACATACATTATTTATGAAAAGCTTTCTCACAATCCAGGGCACCTGATAGCTAGCACTAAAGCAAGAGACAGCAGAATCTTCCTGCATCTAGTCTGTCCAACCCCTTAAGAATTTTGTAAGTTTCCATAAGATTTTGTAAGTTTCTATAAGATCCCCCCTCATCCAACATGTAAATAGTCTCTGATATGGTTATATAAGGCTCTGCATAGTATGCAGCTCTGGAAAGTTACATCACATGGATATTTGTTGGAATGACAGGAGGCTGAAGGCACAGGTTTTTGGAGTTTGTTATAAACCCATGGTAGATCTGAAGGCTTCCCAATATTCAAATGCAACTCTGGAGGCCTTGGATGACAAGATGTACAAGATCCTGTTTACACAGATGCTCTTAAGGTTTTCCAGGCAACTGGTCAAGCAGCAGTTGGGGGAGGAGGTTGCAAATGAGGTTGATGTAAGGAGTCAAAGTACAAAGCATACTGTAGACACAGCGCCACAACTAATTTAATTTAACATAGGGAGAGCTAGCCGACTGGATAGAGAATTGGCTTCATGGAAGGAAACAGGGGGTGATGGGGAAGGTTGTTTGTCAGACTTGAGGCCTGTTGCTACGCCCAATGCTGTTTGTGGTTTAAATCAACAATTTGGATGAGAATATACAAGGCATAACTCGTAAGTTTGTGGATGACACTAAAGTAGTATAACAACATATAAGCAGGTCATCAACATCTAAACAACACCTAAAAGACATTTGACAGGTACATCTTTAAGCAAAAAGTTGAGGGGGGTATGGGCAGGTCGGGCTAGCGTAGATACGACACCTTGGTCGGCGTGGACAAGTTATCAAGGGGCCTGTTTCCATGCTGCACAACTCCATGACTAGTGGTTTTCAGTATTTGTGACTGTTTCTAGAAAGCGTCCCTGGGAAAGTTAAGTTTTAATTTTTGATTTCCAGCATCTGCAGTTTGTTTTTAGTGTTATAAAGCCTGTTGTATCTTGTGATGTTGTTGAGTGCTGTGCCTGCCATGTTTGGCTCTCATAACACTGCAGGTCACGAGATGTGCGTTTTGGGTTGGATGTGGTGGTACGTGTGCAAGGATATTGCGTAGGAGTACTGACTGACGTATTGCTGGGAGGTGAGCAAGATGGCTTATTGAATGGAGCTTTGTACAAGGATAGTGGTGTACTTAGTGGGAGTTGGAATTTGATGATGCATCCGTTGACCTACACCACACACATGAGGACATTGAATTAGTTGTGGCTCTGTGTCTATGTTTGTACCTTGACTCTTTGCATCAACCTCATTTGCTACCTCACCCCCCGACTGCTACTCGACCAATTGCCTGGAAGACGTCCAGAGCATCTGTGTAAACAGGATCTATCCTTTTGTACATCTTGTCATCCAAGGCCTCCAGACATGCACTTTGGGAATATTGGGAAGCCTTCAGATCTGCCATGGGTTTTTGGCAAACTCCAAAAACCTGTGCCTGCAATGTGTGGTGGAAGTCATACCAACAAACACCCCCCATTTATGAAGTGCAGACATGGATTTAGTCAGTACTAGAAAACTTTAACTGGTACTAGCTGGTCAGGTAATTAGATTCAGTGGCTTAATTCATACTAATGCAACATGAACTTTTGTGTCGAATAGGTAAGGGATCATTGTTCATTGTGATTCCCTCAGCCATTTTTCAGGTGCTATCCAATTTATCCCCTAGTGTTGGCTGTAGCAGGTAGTAAAATCAGTTAGAATCAGTGCCTCTGTGTCACAGACCCAGAACAGTATTCGGCCTAAACCTCAAAGAAAACATTTCTGAGACTAATCAGATTCCAAATGTTTCCGAATTTCAGAGCACTAAAGAAAATATGCAGCTGCTAAAACAAGATCCTGGAGCTCAAACGTGGAAAACGTGCATTTACTTCAGCTTTTGGTAAAGCCAAATGGAAAATGTTTAACATTATGCAGCTGGAAACTGAAGTATAAGTGAGAATGGATTTCATATAAGCTGCCAATTACAAATATCACTGGGAATTACTGACTAATATAGAAACTGACCTCATTGTAACATTCAAATCATCCTTGTACATTAATGTGCCCCATGTGTTACTGTAAAATGCAGGGGTGCAGTACTGCTGGAGCACAGCTGAGCGCTGCTCCGGCACCTCTGTAAAAGCAAAAGCCAAAATAAACAGCGGGAATTTTAACTAGCGGGTGTGTGGTCGTGGTAACCTGGTTAAAAGAGTGGGAAGGGGAAGACCCATCACTACTGCGGTTCCCTGTAGGAGGGGGGGGGGGGGGGGGGAGCAGTATGACCCAGCAGAGTCAGACCACCTGCTGTCCACATTGTAGAGGTTGTGGGCCTGGTGCTGAGCCTGGAACTCTGGTGAGGTGACGACTCCGGCCCGCTGGTGGCAGGCGGTGAGGAGAGGGTCAGCGGAGTCGCTGGTGAAAGCCCATGGGGGCGTGAGGTAGAGATACGGGTCAGCGGCAGCAGCATCGGTGGCCCCGGGGAGACAATGAAGGTTGACGAAAGCGGCGGTGGCCCCCGGGTGGTGTTCAGAGTCGGCGACAATAGCGGTGGCCCCAGGGAGGCGGTGAGATCCGGCAGCCACGGCAGTTTCGGTGGTCTGGGTTTGGCTGGGAAGGCGGTGAGGATCGGAGAGGCGGTGGATGTTGTTGTTAATCCTCATGGAGACCATCTCAGCCTCGTGGTGATTGGGCAGGCGGCGATCCAGCGGTGGAGCTCTGGGCCAGTGGGCGGGTGAAGGAGTGTCGGTGCAGGGACCGGTCTGGACGCGGGCAAGCTTGTGTCCATGTAGGCGAGGAAGCGTTTGTTGAGGGTGTGGATCTGGCGTCGAATGAAGTAGAGTTGTGGTCCATTGCAGGTTTGAGTGAGTGAGTGAGTGAGTGAGTGAGTGTGTGTGTGTGAGAGAGTGTGAGTGTGAGTGTGAGTGTGTGAGTGTGTGTGTGTGTGTGTGTGTGTGTGTGTGTGTGTGTGTGTGTGTGTGTGTGTGTGTGTGTGTGTGTGCGCACGTGCGTGCGTGTGTGTGAAGGCCCAGAGCTGCGGGAGTGTCAGGGCGAGTTGGAGCCGGGCCGACACCTCCGTAAAAATACATGATTACAGTCTTTCTCTTACTTGCTTGACAATTATATTTCATGATAATTAGTGAGTGCAACCATGAAATATTTTATCATATTATTAAATTAAGTATTATATGTTTTATTGTACTAGTTACACACTGGGATGTAGTGATAGGCTATAATCTTGTTTGACTCTTTTGGGAGACTAGCTTCCCCCCCCCCCCCCCCCCCACCTCCCCCCAAGCAAAATCTGAAATGCACCCCTGTTTGACTGCTCCGGCACCTAACAAATTAGCACTGCAACACTGGTAAAATGTACCAAACCCATCTGCAACAACTTAATTTCAGCCAAAAGCAGCAGTATTTCTACTCAAGTTGCGGAATCAACATTTCATCTTTCAATTTAGGTCAGGAACTGTTCAAATAAAATCTGGTCTTGTAATTCCAGTGAATGTAACAATAATTTTCCAATGGAAGTATAAATCCATCGTTCACAAACCAAGGGATGTTTAAATCTTGTTCTCCGGTAACCCAGGTTCTAATTATGGCTGCCAAAATAATCTAAACTTGAATCTACTATCATGGTACATGTTGATGTCTACGGGATCAGACTGCTTGAAGCTAAATAACTGACTGAGAAAGAACAAATTGTTACTTCTAATTGATTGATTAGTAACTTATTCAGAGCTACTGTGTCAGGTTTTTAATGAATTGTTTAGTCCACAGCCATTTACAGACAGTTGGGTACATTTGGCTTTCAAAGTATCAAAACCATCTGCGAAAGTGGAAAGAAAGCAATAATTTTGACAGCCGATAATATCTGAAGTGACCATCATACATAGAGGGTAGCAGAGTCATGTGCGGCACCTGCTCCTCTAACAATGAAACAATATTTCTAAAATGATCTGGATCAAACTGACCAAGTACAGCAATGGAACAGAGCCTTTCATTCACTTTGCATGCCAACTGATCTAATCTGTCTGTACATAGACATAGAAACATAGAAAATAGGTGCAGGAGTAGGAGTAGGCAATTCGGCCCTTTGAGCCAGCACCGCCATTCAATGTGATCATGGCTGATCATCCACAATCAGTACCCGTTCCTGCTTTCTCCCCATATGCTTTGATTCCGTTAGCCCTATGAGCTCTATCTAACTCTCTTTTGAATGCATCCAGAGAATCGGCCTCCACTGCCTTCTGAGGCAGAGAATTCCACAAATTCACAACTCTCTGGGTGAAAAAGTTTTTCCTCATCTCAGTTCTAAATGGCCTACCCCTTATTCGTAAACTGTGGCCTCTGGTACAAGCTGCTCTAAGAATTCATGTCAGAGTCACTCTACAAACTCCCTTCTTGGGGTCCAGTTCCAACCTGATTTTCCCAGTCTACCTGCATGTTGAAATCTCCCATAACCACCATAGTATTACCTTTGTTACATGCCAATTTTAACCCCTGATGCAACTGGCTCCCGATATCCAGACTACTGTTTGGGGGCCTGTAGATAACTCCCATTTGGGTCTTTTTGCCCTTACAATTTCTCAGTTCTATCCTCAATGACTCTACATCTTCTGATTCTATGTCACCCCTTGCAAAGGACTGCATTTTATTCCTTACCAACAGAGCTACCCCACCCCCTCTGCCCACCTGTCACTCTTTTCGATAGGACGTATAACCCTGAATACTCAGTTCCCATCTCCGATCCTCTTGCAGCCATGTCTCTGTAATTCCCACAACATCATGCCTACCAATTTCTAACTGAGCCCCAAGGTCATCCACTTTATTTCTTATGCTTCATGCATTCATATATAACACTTTTAATTTGGTATTCACTTCCCCTCTCACACCGGTTCCTATTTTACCTGACCTTACTCTCTTATCCCTGCTTGAACTTTCCGTCCCATTAATTTTGGGTGTCTTTCGTAACTTTTCCTGTACTCTCTTTCCCTATAACTCCATCATTCTCCCAATTTGTCAACTCCTTCCCCCCCCCCCCCCCCGCTATTTAGTTTAAACCCACCCGTGTAAATCTAGCAAACCTGCCTGCCAGAATGTTGGTCCCCCTCCAGTTAAGGTGCAACACGTCCCTTTTGTACAGGTCACCCCTACCCCAGAAGAGATCCCAGTGGTTTATAAATCTAAATCCCTGCTCCCTGCACCAGCCCCTCAGCCACACATCCAGACCCCCTATCTCCCTGTTCCTGCCCTCACCAGCACAAGGTACTGGAAGCAAACCAGAGAAAACCACCCTAGAGGTCCTGCTTTTCAGCCTCCTTCCTAACTCTCTAGACCCACGTTGCAGAACCTCTTTCCTCTTTTTTTGATGCCGTGTGTGCCGACATGCACAACCTCTTCCGGCTGCTCCCCTTCCCCCTTGAGGATGCTCACCAATCGGTTTGAGACGTCTTGGATCCTGGCACCAGGGAGGCAACACGCCATCCTCGAGTCTCGCCTGTTGCCACAGAATCTCCTGTCCGTACCTCATGCTATTGAATCACCTACCACTACGGCGTTACTGACGTAGGTCTCTCCAGTTGAGCCTCAGCACCAGGATTTGATTAAAAGACCTATCCGCCGCTCGGACTGGAAGTGTCGTCTGTCCCGACAGCTTCCACGAGGGTGTGCCTGTTTTCACCTATGCTGTACTCCCTCAATAGCAAGAATGTCCTTCCTCAAATTAGGGGACCAAAACTGCACACAATATTCCAGGTGTGGTCTCACTAGGGCCCTGCCGAAGACTCACACTTTACTCACCAAGGCACTTCACCTCAACAAGGCCGTTCTGCTATAGCTGCACTTATTTTTATCTGCTACCTAATCAACTACTTTAGGACTAATTTACAAATTACTTGAACCTGTGTCTTTGGCACTCTTTTTAAATCTCTGTTCTCTCTGACTCACCTTCTTTCAGCCAATACAGCCAGCTCTCTGCTTCTGGCTGCTGCTTCTCTCTGACCTTCACGGTCCTTCTGTTCCCTGCACTTCCATGTGCCTATCTAAAATCCTCTCATGAATAAATCTCCTCAAGACTGCTCTCAAGACACTTCCATTGACTGCCCCAAGTTCCTCCATCCTCCTGTCTTTCTCCTCGGTAAATACAGAGGGGAAATACTCATTGAGGACCTCAATGAGTGTAGAATAGAACTAGTGTACGGGTGATCGATGAGCAGCATGGACTAAGTGGGTCGAAGATAGACCCAAAAAGCTGGAGTAACTCAGTGGGACAGGCAGCATCTCTGGAGAGAAAGAATGGGTGACGTTTCGGATCGAGACCCTTCGTCAGACACCCATTCCTTCTCTCCAGAGATGCTGCCTGTCCCGTGGAGTTACTCCAGCTTTTTGTGTCAATCTTCGGTTTAAACCAGCATCGGCAGTTCCTTCCTGCACAAGTGGGTCGAAGAGTCTGTTTCTGCACTCTCTAAAACTATTACTAAAACTAAATTATCACCCTGACTGAGACCCTTGGCCTATATGATGAAGAAACAAGGAAATGCAGCGGACACAAAATGCTAGAGTAATTCAACAGGTCAGGCAGCATCTCTGGAGAACATGGATAGGTGACATTTCAGTTTGAGACCCTTCTTCAGTCAAGAACCACAAAGTTTATGAGTTGAACAAATGTACATCTACTTTGAAGTTGACAACCTGCTAGAGGTTGGAGGAGGTGGTGATATTATGAGTGCCTAAAAATATATGTGATTTAAGCAGTGCTCCTTGCCAAAGGTTGGCCAGAGCAGATGGCATGTTGACAAAGCTTGAAAGACATCTTGTTTAAATGTATGCAGAGAGTGATGCAAAGCAACAGGAAATAACATTAATTTCCAAATGTTGGACAAAGGGCATGGAAGCAGGATACAGCTACAAACCACAGTTTCATTAAAATTCTTAGCCCAGCAGTGCACTTTTTGGTGCTTTTTGGTATGAGGCTATGTTGATCCCCTTCCATTTCATGAAGTTTATAAAGTATTCAAAAACTAGGGTCCGTGGTTAGACCCAAACGCTTTAGGAAAGTGAAGACATGCATCTATGGACAACAACCCGTCCTTGGTATGTTCAGTGGCAGTGCATGAACACAGTTGCTTCATTAAAACCTGTGCGGACCAACTGGCTGGATTTTTTACGGACATTTTCAACCTCTCACGTCTGAAGTCTGAGGTCCCCACCTGTTTTAAAAGGGCATCAATAATGCCAGTGCCCAAGAAGAGTAAGGTGACGTGCCTCAATGACTATCGACCAGTGGCACTAACGTCTGTGGTGATGAAGTACTTTGAGAGGTTGATTATGGCGCATATTAACTCCTACCTCGACAAAAACCTTGTTCCACTGCCGTTCGCCTACCGCCACAACAGGTCAACAGTGGATGTGATCTCACTGGCTCTCCACTCTGCTCTGGACCACTTGGACAACAAAAACTCATATGTCAGGCTGTTATTGATAGACTACAGCTCGGTGCTTAATACCATCATCCCCTCCAAGCTGGTTACCATGCTCTCAGATCTGGGTCTCTGCACATCCCTCTGCAATTGGATCCTCGACTTCCTCATCCACAGACCACAGTCTATCAGTATTGGTGGAAATGTGTCGTCCTCGTTAACAATCAACACGGGAGCACCTCAAGGCTGCGTGCTCAGCCCCCTGCTGTACTCACTCTATACTCATGACTGCGTAGCCAGACATAGTGCCAACTCCAATCTTCAAGTTCGCCGATGACACCACTGTTGTGGGACGAATCACTGATGGTGATGAGTCAGAGTATAGAAGTGAAATCGACCGATTGACCAAATGGTGCCAGCACAATAACCTGGCTCTCAACACCAGCAAAACCAAGGAACTGATTGTGGACTTTGGAAGGGGTAGGATAGGGACCCACAATCCCATTTAAATCAACAGGACGATATGGAAAGGGTCAAGGACTTTAAATTCCTGGGTGTGCATATTTCTGAAGATCTTTCCTGGTCCCAGCACACTGATGCAATCATAAAGAAGGCACATCAGCACCTCTACTTCTTGAGAAGATTACGGAGAGTCGGTATGTCAAGGACGACTCTTTCAAACTTCTACAGGTGCACAGTAGAGTGCATACTGACTGGTTGCATCGTGGCTTGGTTCAGTAACTTGAACGTCCAGGAGCAGAAAAGATTGCAGAAAGTTGTGACCACTGCCCAGTGCATCATCGGCTCTGACCTCCCCACCATCGAAGGGATCTATCGCAGTCGCTGCCTCAAAAAGGCTGCCAACATCATCGAAGACCCACACCATCCTGGCCACACATTCATCTCTCCGTTGCCATCGGGAAGAAGATACAGGAGCTTGAAATCTGGAACATCCAGGTTCAGGAACAGCTACTTCCCCACAGCCATCGGGCTATTAAACTCGCCATCAAACAAACTCTGAATAATAACAGCCTATTGCACTTTATCTGTTTATTTATTGTGTTTACACATAGTCTATGGTATATAGAGACACTGAAGGTTTTATCTCCTGTTCCGTATTATGTTTACATATTCTGTTGTGCTGCAGCAAGCAAGAATTTCATTGTCCTATCTGGGACATGACAATAAAACTCTCTTGATTCTCTTGACTCTTGAATCCAATATTCATGGATTCTTGATCAGTAATGACAAATTGCTACTCCCTTGTCACAAACACCAAAAATGGTCTCTCTGAAGATATTATTAAAACCATAATCGTGGCAGCAAGAGTTTGGATTTTGACCCACAATCAGAAGATTGTGACTGAATTGGATCCAGTGCACACTGTAAGAAGTGAAATCACAAACCATGCAAAGTGGGTGGCACAATGGTGCAGCTGTAGAGTTTGAACCTGACTACAGATGCTGTCTTATGGAGTTTGTACCTTCTCCCTGTGACCTCCAGGTGCTCTGGTATCCTTCCACACTCCATAGATATACAGGTTTGTGGGTTAATTGGCTTCATTTTAAAAATTGTAAATTATCCCTAGTATGTAGGATAGTGCTAGTGGGGTGATCGCTAGTCAGCACAAAATCGGTGGGTCGATGGGCCTGTTTCCATGCTGTATCTCTAAAGTCTAAAGTCAAATCTGACAATGGAAACAGAGTCACCTTTTAAGTTCAAATCCAGAACTTAATGATCAAACGGTGAATTCGGTATTAAAATACTGTGAGTACTGAATACTGGACAAGATTTATAGTTGAGATACAAGGAATTGCAGATGCTGGAATATTGAGCAAAATAATGAAGTGCTGAAGTAACTCAACAGATCAAGTAGTATCTGTTTATTGTTTAGAAACAAGGAATTGCAGATGCTGCTTTACAAAAAAAATAGAAACAAAGTGCTGGAGTAATACAGTGGGTCAGGCAATATCCCTGGAGACCATGGATAGATGACATTTTGGGTTGAGACCCTTCTTCAAACAGGTGAACCATCACCTATCCATGTTCTCCAGGGATATTGCCTCCAGCATTTTGTGTCTACCTTTGATTTAAACGAGCATCTGCAGTTCTTTCCTACACATATTGTTACACTGAGTTACTCCAGCACTTTGTCTCTTTTCAAAATAATAATTTATAGTTGTTAATTAAAAGTATCTATTGAATTGTATTTCACTGCTGATTTAAGAAAAGGGCAACAGATTACAATGTATCCTTAAGCATGGAACTTTGATTTTCTGCATCCATGTGTGTGTTTGTATTGTGATTCAATTGAGTGACGAGGTCATGTGGTAAGTCTACTTCTCAAACAGCCAGCAGTTTCATGGACAAACTGCAGCATTCACTCAGCAACAAGTTTTAAATTCCCAACATGCAAATAGTCAGAGGGTTGAATTACATCCTAAGGAGAGAGTAATTTATTGATATTTGCAGTATCTCAATGATTATGAGCATATTACAACTCTTTCTGTTTATTCATTTTGCCTTTGGAGATCTGGGCCAAGACCTTAGCCTGAACTTCTTGGTATGCCATATTTTCATTGGCTGGGAGCGTTGGCTTCTCATCGGGCCTACAGCTTACCTGGCATATCAAGGCAGGAAGGGAAAAATAAATATGTCCAACGTGTTCCCTACACTTGGCCATTGCCCCTCTAATTTGTGAGCTGGATGGCTTTGCTAACTTGAGCAACCTTCTCTGATCGAGACAGAGTGCTCGAGGCAGACCCAAATGCAATTCAAGTCTCGCCTGGTTCGAGCACCCGTCTGCCTGACTGAGCCGGGAATTTGTCAAAGGCCCTAGGAACATTCAGGAGTTTCGTAACAAAGAGAGATGCAGAGACCAAACTTAGGAATACAGAGACAGTTGGAATGAATAGAGTCAACTGTTTCATTTATTTATTTGGTTCATTAAAAATAGTGGTGACCCATTGGCTCTGCATCTTGCCAAAATAAACAGTGTCCTGAGAAAACCTAGTTGTTTCCATGCCTCGGAGTTCATCGCTGCGATAAGTCACAAAACTCTCCTCGTATTCTACGATAAATTAAGTACATAGTTTACTCAGTGAATATAATCTAATTCATTTTCTTTTAAATGTGTTAAGGCTTAAGTTAGAGAAAGCTTGCAATTATTTTCAACTGGGCATCTTATCACAGGAGATGGCAATTTTAGTACATAGGTTTCTGTAAGGGTTTGTAAATGTTGTATAGTCTCTTGAGATCTATAATCTTGGGAACCCAGAGAAGTTGAGCAATACCCAGGATAAGGAGTGCAATTAGTTCTACGTCTGTGAGCATAGTGTGGTGAAGGTCAGCATAATGGGAATTCCCATGTATTTATTTGAGATGGCAGTGAATCTGTAGCCCTTCAGCCGAAATCACTCGATAGGTTTAGCAGGAGTCTGCCGGCCGGACTGGAAATTTGATTAGAAAGTGAACATGCTGAACCTAACCCTTTCATCGGCTTTCCAGGTATCCAGCACATTGTGTAACAGTCAGCACAAGGGAGCAAACACTACCCATTCAATCCGTCTTGTCTGGCAGACATCTCCACTGCGAGGTTGCAAACTGCTGTCTATAAGTCAACAAGGTTGGGTGGCTGAGGATCCAGCTAATGATTCACTGCCATGAGAGTTGCCACATATTGGAACCACTGAATAAAGTGAACATAGATAAGTTTGTCAGCAAGGGAAACTCTTGGCAGTCAGAACGGGGTCATCATTTGCAAATGAACTTCCAATCTCTATAAGTGTGCAGTACAGCATTTTAGATGGAAGTATAAGAGGGCTGCACATTTCTGAGAGAAAATAGATACTGGGGGCCCAGGGATCCGAGATGCAAATGCACATGTTGCCACTAAGAACAGGGTGCAGGCTAATAACCTTATTTCAACAGCAATGTGGTTTATTTCCAGAGGAATGGATCGACAATCAGAGAAGTTTGGTTAAACATATAGAGCCCTGGGAAACCACAGCTGGAATATTGTGAATAGTTTTGGTCTCCATATATTTCAAAGAATGTAGAGTCCCTGGAGATGACATGAAAGAGAATTTCCTGGAACAATATCAAGTCTGGGTAATTAAACCTAACAGAAAAGATCGAGGACCTTATTTAGTTTAGTTTAGTTTAGAGATATAGTGTGGAAACAGGCCCTTCGGCCCACTGAGTCCACACCGACCAGCGATCCCCACACATTAACACTATCCTACACACACTAGGAACAATTTATATTTATACCAAGCCATAACTACAAACCTGTACGTCTTTGGAGCGTGAGAGGAAATTGAAGATCTCGGAGAAAACCTACGCGGTCACTTGGTCACGGAGCAAATGTACAAACTCCGTACAGACAGCACCTGTAGTCATGATGGAAGGAACCCGGTATCTGGCGGTATAAAGGGCCTATCCCACTTAGGCGATTTTTTAGGTGACAACAGGTGACTAGGATGTCGCCACATGGTCGCCAGGGTGTCGCCTGTATGGCCGTGAGTAGTCTCCTTTGTTGCCCAAAGAGTCACAGCGTCTTTCTGGTTGCCACTGGATTTTCAACATGTTGAAAAATTTCCGGAGTCAGTCGGCGACAGTGAGTTTGATGCCAATGAGCATAGCTTGACTTCTCCTGACGTAGGTGCTGTCGTAGTTGTTGCCAGGTTAATGTAAGTTGTTGCCAGGTTAACATAGGTTGTCGCCGGTGCTGACCTAATTTTTTTTTTTGTTAAACTAATGATTCTATTTTAAATTTTATGTCGAAGGGGGGTCCAGTCGCTGTTTTTTCGGTGACCTGCTACGACTATAACAGTCACCGGCAGTCGCCTAAAAATAGCCTAAGTGGGACAGGCCCTTAAGCACTTTAAAGCAGCATCTCTACTGCTGCACCACCGTGCCACCTTGAATGAGGATCTTCTCTCATCCTCATTCATCTAACTCCCTCAAGATTTATTTTTATTAGTTTCTTCCTAGTGCGTTTACCCAGTTTATTGTGAACTGCTATTTCCCTCAACTGTTCCTGTGCTGGTCAGTTCAGTGCTCTAACCACTTATTGAGCAAAGGATTTCGCCTGCATAGAATGGACTAGTTTTATATTTAAAGCATTTAGCTTTGCTTGCACTGGTAAATGGAAACAAATATATACCCATCCTAGAAATGTTTTATTCTCCTCCAGTGTTACGACATAGTTCTCCCTGTATTGATTGTCCACATTGTAAATTTGGCAATTGCTGTAAGTTAAACATTTTTTATTCTGATTCCCAAGTCGAAATAATTCACGGAATTAGGGAATCGTAGACTTCCGACTTCCACCAACTCAAGAGTGTTTTATTATCATATTCTTCAAACCGATCAAGAATATTCTTGCTTGCAGCAGCACAATAGATATGTAAATGTGTAATTTCCTTCAATTTGCCTTAGATGCAACTCCTTATCTACAGTTTTTCCTGATTGCAGCTGTTTTATAATCTGTTCAGATTTTTGTTCTTTAAATCCAGATATTCGGACAGACTACACCGTATCCCACTTGGCGCAACATTGCACAATTAGGATATATCGTTGCATTCTTGCTGCTGGAGTTCGAACACTAAAAGGTTTATACCATTTGTACATAAGAAAGGACATTCATTCAGCCTGTACACTGATGTGCTGGGAGCCCACATGGACCACTGCCTTGCACTGGCACTCTTGCAGCAATGAGCGCTGGCTCAGTCTAGACAAGCTGCCGGTAAGGGCTGGTTTTGGCCCAGGATTTGGAGTACGTCTTTGGAGTGTGGGAGAAAACCTGAAATCCATGAGAAAACGCATGGCCCAGGGCGAGTGGTGTGGCTGTTGAGAAACTGGATGTGAAGATCAGGCCGGTAACTTGACCAGCACAATGAAGGCTGGTCATTGGTAGGAACTGACAGCATCTTCCCCATGTGTTATCCCACTCCCCAGACATACTGTCTGGATCTTAGAGTCTTGCTCCTCGCACATTATTGGATACGATGGAAGGTTCTGTGCCCGTCTGTCGATTCCTCCTATCTTTGTTTCGCTGTGGGACGGCACAGTGGCGCAGCGGTACAGTTGTTGCCTTACAGCGCCAGAGACCCGAGTTTGATCCTGACCATGGGTGCTGTCTGTACGGAGTTTGTACGTTCTCCCTGTGACCACATGGGTTTTCCCAGGGTGCTCCGGTTTCCTCCCACACTCCAAAGACGTACAGGTTTGTAGGTTGATTGGCTTCAGTAATAAATATAAATTGTGCCTAATGTGGAGGATAGTGCTATGGGAATCTCATAGACTCAGTGGGCCAGAGGGACTGTATCCCTGCTGTATCTCTAAATTAAACTATATATAGCGGAGTCAGGGATATGAGGAGAAGGCAGGAATGGGGTACTGATTGGGGATGATCAGCCATGATCACATTGAATGGTGGTGCTGGCTCGAAAGGGCCAAATGGCCTACTCCTGCACCTATTGTCTATTGTCTATACTCATACTACCGAGAAATCAATAGAGTGGGGAGAGCTGTGCAATTAAACAAGGAGGTGGGATGGGGGAGCTGCAACATCCAGCATGTCCAAAAGGAGGTGATGAAGGAGATGCAGATAGCCACACCGCTTGACCCACTGATCAACTGCCCTCGCAAATAACCTTTCCACGCCCCAACCCTGAGTTCTTCGTTTCAGCAAGACTGCCTTCAGAATTTACATCCGAATCCTGGCATCCAGGTTCTTGGCAGAGCAGCAAGAAGGCAGGCCTTTGCATTAGTTTCCCATGCCAGCAGCTCTATCACTGAAACATCTATCCCTGACATGACTCTTTTAGTGCTGATTTCATCAGTGCTTTTCTTTCTGAGAATACACCCTGACTTGTGTATTGTACAACAACAATGAAAACATCCAAACATATTTTGGCTGGTACACTTCCCTTGCTTACACTTCCCTTGCTTACACTTCCCTTGCTTACACTTACCTAACTTTAAAGAATTCAATGAACTTGGTCAAGCATAATGTTTCAGGATACTGAGTTGGATGATCAGCCATGATCATATTGAATGGCGGTGCAGGCTCGAAGGGCCGAATGGCCTACTCCTGCACCTATTTTCTATGTTTCTATGTTTATATCATGGAACTACAAATGAGTTTTCTGCTCCTTTATTTGATAGAGCAAGGATTCCATTTGTTGTTCTGGCCACTGTTTCGTTTTAGTTTAGTTTGGAGATACAGTGCAGAAACAGGCCCTCCGGTCTAACGAGTCCGTGCTGACCAGCGATCCCCACATGCTTACACTATCCTACACACACTAGGTACAATTTGCAATTTTACCAAGCCAATAGCCTACGAACCTGCACGTCTTTCGAGTGGGAGGAAACCTGAGATCCTAGAGAAAACCCATGCAGGTCACGGGGAGAACATACAAACTCCGTACAGACAAGCACCCGTAGTCATGTTTGAACCTGGGTCTCTGGTTCTGTAAGGCAGCAACTCTACCACTCGCCACTGTGCCACCCTGGCATTGAACAAATTGGCCTGGAATTTCATGGCCAAATCCTCCTCAAACTTTCTAGATTGTAATATCATTGGCCTTCTTCAAATGCTCTGGCACTGTTGCCATGTTCTGATATGTTCTAAATACATGCAATTGTGCTGCCACTAACTCTTTCCAAATTTTTAACGCGTTCTTACAAACGTCTATGAGTGCACCATAGGAAGCATATTAAAATACACAAAGTGCTGGAGTAATTCAATGGGTCAGGCAGCATCTCTGAAGAACATGGGAAGGTGACGTTTCAGGGTGGGACCTTCTTCAGACCCATTGTAGGGGATGGGAAGGAAAACTGGAAGAGAGGAGGGGCAGAACAAAACCTGGCAGGTAATGGCTGGACACAGGTGGGGGGGGGGGAGGGAGGGGGGTTGATAGGCAGATTGCTGGACAAAGACTAGAGATGAAAATACAGGTGTGAGACAAAATATTGAAGAATTGCGAATTGTGAAGCTAGATGAAGGAATGTGAGGGGAGAAATAGGTGTGAGTCCAGCTGGGGTACAGGGGAAAGAAACGATGGGGGGAGGGGGTGGGTGGGGGGGGGGGGGGGGGGAAAGGGGAGGGGGTTTGGGTATTTAGATACCTAAAATTGGGAAATTCATTGTTCATACTGTTGGGTTGTAAACTACCCATCATACCAAATTCTCCAATTTCAGGTAGATGTTGAATTCTTTAATTTTAGGTAACTAAATCCCTCCGCTCCACCTCACCTTCTTCCCCCTCTATCCCTTGTGCCCCATCTAGATTCATAACTATTTCTTCCCTCCTCCTCCCCTTCTACCTACATTAAATTCCTTAGCTTCACAATTTGCTAATCTTCAATTTTGTCGTACGTGCCTGCCTTTTCATCTCTGGCCTTTTTCCAGCCATCTTCCTATCCCTCCCTCCCCCCCCCCCCCTCCCCCACACCTGTATCCATCTATTATCTGTCTGCTTTGCCGCCCCCCCCCCCTACTTTCTTCCAGCTTTCTCCACCCCCCCTCCCCATAATTAGTGTGAAGAAGAGTCTCGACCCAAAACGTCCACTGTGTGAAAATGTTGTCCCTCAGATTCCTATTGAATCTTTCCCCTCTCAGCTCAAACCTATGTTATCTGGTTCTTAATTCCACTACACTGGGTAAAAGACTCTGGGCCTCTACCCTATCTATTCCTCTCATGATCTATTCCTCTCATGATCTTATACACCTCCAAAAGATCACCTCTCATTCTCCTTCACTCCAATGAATAAAGTCCTTCTCTGCACTCTTTCCAGCTTAACAACATATTTTCTATAGCAGGGTGACCAAGTCTGAATACAATGCTCCAATTCTATTCACTAACACCTTGTAAAGCTGTAGCATAACATCCCAACCTCTATACTCAGTACTCTGACGGATGAAGGCCAATGTGCCAAAAAGGACCACCTTATGAAGTTCAAGTTCAAGTTCAAGTGAGTTTATTGTCATGTGTCCCTGATCTGGGAATAACTGTGCACAGTTCCCTGAAAGTGGAATCTCATGTAGATAGGGTGGTAAAGAAAGCTTTTGGTGTGCTGGCCTTTATAAATCAGGGCATTGAGTATAGAAGTTAGGATGTAATGTTAAAATTGTACAAGGCATTGGTGAGGCCAATTCTGGAGTATGGTGTACAATTTTGGTCGCCTAATTATAGGAAGGATGTCAACAAAATAGAGAGAGTACAGAGGAGATTTACTAGAATGTTGCCTGGGTTTCAGCAACTAAGTTACAGAGAAAGGTTGAACAAGTTAGGGCTTTATTCTTTGGAGCGCAGAAGGTTAAGGGGGGACTTGATAGAGGTTTTTTAAATGATGAGAGGGATAGACAGAGTTGACGTGGAAAAGCTTTTCCCACTGAGAGTAGGGAAGATTCAAACAAGAGGACATGACTTGAGAATTAAGGGACTGAAGTTTAGGGGTAACATGAGGGGGAACTTCTTTACTCAGAGAGTGGTAGCTGTGTGGAATGAGCTTCCAGTGAAGGTGGTGGAGGCAGGTTCGTTTTTATCATTTAAAAATAAATTGGATAGTTATATGGATGGGAAAGGAATGGAGGGTTATGGTCTGAGCGCAGGTATATGGGACTAGGGGAGATTATGTGTTCGGCACGGACTAGAAGGGTCGAGATGGCCTGTTTCCGTGCTGTAATTGTTATATGGTTATATGGTTATATGGTTATAGGACAATGAAATTCTTGCTTTCCTTCAGCACAACAGAACATAGTAGGCATTGACTACAAAACAGATCAGTGTGTCCATATACCATTATATAAATATATACACACATGAATAAATAAACTGATGAAGTTTAATGGGTTAATGGGCTATTAATGTTCATAGTTTTGTCTGAGCCAAGTTTAATAGCCTAATGGCTGTGGGGAAGTAGCTATTCATGAACCTGGTCGTTGCAGTCTTCAGGCTCCTGTACCTTCTACCTGAAGGTAGCAGGGAGATGAGTGTGTGGCCAGGATGGTGTGGGTCCTTGATGATACTGCCAGCCTTTTTGAGGCAGCGACTGCGATAGATCCCCTCGATGGAAGGGAGGTCAGAGCCGATGATGGACGGGGCAGTGTTTACTACTTTTTGTAGTCTTTTCCACTCCAGGGCGCTCAAGTTGCCGAACCAAGCCACGATGCAACCGGTCAGCATGCTCTCTACTGTGCACCTGTGGAAGTTAGAGAGAGTCCTCCTTGACAAACCGACTCTCCGTAATCTTCTCAGGAAGTAGAGGCGCTGATGTGCTTTCTTAATAATTGCATCAGTGTTCTCGGACCAGGAAAGATCTTCAGAGATGTGCACGCCCAGGAATTTAAAGCTTTTGACCCTTTCAACCATCGACCCGTTGATATAAACGGGACTGTGGGTCCCCATCCTACTCCTTCCAAAGTCCACAATCAGTTCCTTGGTTTTGCTGGTGTTGAGGGCCAGGTTATTGTGCTGGCACCATATGGACAGTTGCTCGATCTCTCTTCTATACTCTGACTCATCCCTATCAGTGATAGTCCCACAACAGTGGTGTCATCAGCGAACTTGATGATGGAGTTCGCACTATGACCGGCTACGCAGTCATGAGTATAGAGTGAGTACAGCAGGGGGCTGAGCACGCAGCCTTGAGGTGCTCCTGTGCTGATTTTTATCGAGTCTGATACATTTCCACCAATACGAACAGGCTGTGGTCTGAGAATGAGGAAGTCGAGGATCCAATTGCAGAGGGATGCGCAGAGACCCAGTTCTGCGAGTTTGGTAACCAGCTTGGAGGGGATGATTGTATTAAATGCCGAGCTGTAATCAATGAATAACAGCCTGACATATGACTTTTTGTTGTCCAAGTGGTCCAGAGCGGAGTGGAGGGCCAGCGAGATCGCATCCACCGTTGATCTGTTGTGTCGGTAAGCGAACTGCAGTGGGTCCAGGTTTTTGTCGAGGTAGGAGTTGATTTGCGCCATGATCAATCTCTCAAAGCACTTCATCACCACAGGTGTTAGTGGCACAGGTCAATAGTCATTGAGGCACGTCACCTTACTCTTCTTGGGCACTGGTATAATTGTTGCCCTAGAACATCACTTTTAACTATGCACGACAGCCCCTGTCCCACTTTCACGACCTAATTGCCGACCTCTGCTGAGTTTGCCCTTGACTCATACTCACAGCATGGTTGCCATGAGGTCGTAGGAGGTCATAGGAGGTCTTCGCAACTCTTCCTCATGCTCGTGAGTGGTCTCCGCGTACTCGTGGCCTCAAGTAGGTCATGGCGTTTTTTCCAGCCTGATAAAAAATGTTCACGAGTAAAAAAAAAGGCTGGCATGGAAAAAATGGATACTTTTTACTCGTTTGTAAGTCGTAGGTAGGTTGTAGCAGGTCGAAATGATAGTCGTAGATAGTCGTAGGTAGTCGTAGGTAGTCGTAGGTCGGTAAATGGCCCGAGAAAAAAAATGCAAACATGACATCATTTTATCCTGTGATCATTTTCCATTCGTAGCTAGTCGTAGTTGGTCTTAGGTGTGGAAGACTGATGTCGAGGGGGGTCGTAGACTTAGTCGTAGGAGATCGTAGACATAGTCGTAGGAGGTCATAGACATAGTCGTAGGAGGTCGTAGGAAGGCTTTTATTTCGGCGAGTCAACACGACCTTGACATTTGTTTCAACTCATCTAGGATCTTCTACACTCGTGTATTAGGTCGTCCAAGTGGGACAGGTCCTTAACACTATGTGCCCACACTCCAAGGTCCCTCTGCTCTACAACATTCCCCAGAGCCCTGCCACTTACTGTGAAGTTCCTGCCCCAGTTAGATTTCCCAAAATGCAAAATCTCGCGTTTATCTGCATTAAAGTCCATTGACCATTTCTCTGTCCTATTGCCCAACTGGTCAAAACCCTGCAGAAACCTTTGATAATCATCTTCAATAATCATCTACAATACCACCCACTTTAGTGTCATCTTCTCATTCAAATCATGGATATTAATCACAAACAGCAATGGGCACAGCACTGATCCTTGAGGCACACCATGATTCACAGGCCTCCAGTCCAAAAAAACACCCTTCACCATCACCCTCTGCTTCCTTCCATGAAGCCAATTTTCTATCCATTCAGCTATCTCTCCTTGGATCCCATGCAATCTAACCTTCCAGAGCAGCCTACATTGTGGAGCCAAGTCAAATGCCTTGCTGAAATCTATATTGACAATGTGAACAGTTTTGCCCTCATCAACCTTTTTGGTTACATTTTCAAAAAACTCAATCAGATTGGTGAGAAACAATTTCCCATGTACAAAACCACAGTCATATCCCTAATCAGCCTTCGGCTACCTGAATGTATTTTTTATCTTATCCCTCAGAATCAGTCCCTCAGTCCTCCTGGTTCCTGTACCAAAGAGGACGCGCCCCAGCTCCTCCAATGACTACAGACCGGTGGTGCTAATTTCATACACCGTGAAGTCCCTGGAGAGGCTGGTGCTCACTCACCTGTGACACCTGGTTAAACCCTACCTGGACCCCCTGCAGTTCGCTTACCAAACAAAATGGGGGTTGCGGATCATCCACCCACTCACCTGGATAAGCCAGGAAGCATCGTGAGAGTCAGGTTTTTTTACTTCTCCAGCGCTTTTAACACCATCCGGCCTGCACTGTTAGGAAGCAAACTGACGAAGATGCCGGTGGATGCTCCATTGGTGTCCTGGATCACCAACTACCTGACTGGACGACCACAATATGTCAGGTTATAGAACTGTGTCTCGGACATGGTGGTTAGCAACACAGGGGCCCCACAGGGGACAGTCCTCTCTCCCTTCCTGTTTACCATCTCCACCTTTAAAATTCAGTTATAACTCACACTCCTGCCACCTGCAGAAGTTTTCAGATGACTCTGCAATTGTGGACTGCATTACTGAGGGGAGGGAACCTGAATACAGAGGTGTAGTCGACGACTTTGTTCTACCAATCGGTGGTAGCCAGTGCCATCTTCTTCGCTGCTGTGTGCTGGGGCAGCAGGGCGAAGGCTGTGGACGCCAATAGGGTCAACAAACTCATCACGAAGGTTGGCTCCATCCTGGCGGAGTTGGATTCATGAGAGGTGGTCTGAGGGGAGTATACTCTCTAGTAACTTTCCGACCACCAATGTTACGCTCATTGGCCTATAGTTCCTTGGCTTTTCCTTGCAGTCTTTCTTGACTAGAGGCACAGCATTTTCCACCCTCCAGTCTACCAGCACCTCACCTGCATTTAATGATGACTCATATATCCCAGCCAGGGTACCTGTAATTTCTTCTCTAGCCTTCCATAGTGTCCTTGGATATATCTGATCAGGCTTAGGAGATTTGTCTACATTCATTCACGTCAGGACATTTATCATCTCCTCGAACGTATGACTGATTGCCCTCAACACACTTCCATTGACTGCCGCAAGTTACCCGGTCTTTTTGTCTTTCTTCACGGTAAAAAAAGGGGAGAAATACTCATTGAGAATCTTGCCCATCTCCTGTGGCTCCACATAGAGATGACTGCTTTGATTCCTGAAAGGCCGTATTCTCTCTCTGGTTATCCTTTTCCCCTTAAGGTACCTATAACACTCTTGGGATTTTCCTTAATATTTTGTCAGAGCTATCTCCTGTCCCCTTTTTGCCCTCCTGATTTCCTTCATTAGCGGGCTCTTCAGTCTCTGAAACTCCACCAGGGATACACTTGATCCCAGCTGCTTATACCTGCCCCATGCCTCCTTTTTATTATTGACCAGAACCTCAATTTCTCTTGTCATCCAAGCTTCCTCGTGCCCACCTGTCTTGCCCTTCACTCTAACAGGAATTCACATGGCCTGAACTTTGGTCACCACACTTTTAAAAGCATCCCACTTTCCAGACGTTCCTTTACCTGCAAACAACCTGCTCCGATCAACTAGAGCAAGTCCCTGTCTCTTACCATCAAAGTTGGCCTTGCCCCAATTTTTGTGGGCCTGGCCTGCCTTATCCATAACTATCTTAAAGCTAATAGAACAGTTGTTGCTGGTCCCAAAATGTTCATCCGCAAACACATCAACCACTTGCCCATCCCAATTTCCTAAGATTAGGTCAAGCATTCCTTCTCCATATTGCCTGAGGAAACATTCCTGAACACATTTGACAAATTACGCTTGTTCTAAACCTTCTGCATTATGAAAAATCTATATTGATTGGCAAATTTAAAATCCCCTACCCTGACAATCTTATTGGTCCTGCAGCTGCCTGCAATCTCCTGGCATAGTCAAAGGTGTAAGTTTGTGGAAATTAAATGAAAACTATTAGGCAGCTTTTAAAACAGTTCAGATGGTGATCTTAACTTTTACAAATTGCATAAGCAAGCAATAAGAATTTTTTCCACCCACTCCCAAATGATTTAATTCCCTACATCAGCAATATTTTGTTCAACATAATTGCAAAACAAAAAATGTTTTAATGCAGATGACATCTTGTCTCAGGCAAGCAGTCCAGTTGGGAAACTTAAATTCATTCATGTAATCTCCCCAGGCAGAGATTAAATATGCAAACACCTCGGCATGTGCAGCATAAAACCCGTCTAGAAATCTCACTCATGCTGCTAGCATTGTCTACCAACTTTGTCACCACAAGCACTGCAGGAAAATAATCTAAATTTTCCCCTCCCAATTGATTCCTTCTCACTTATCATCCTCCTGATTTCCATTCATCATTGCTACTCTTCCTTTCTGATTATTCTCCCCCCTTGTAAATTATTCTCCTCCCTTGCACATTGTAAATACATGTGATATACCTTTAATAATCCAATGAAAGAGAAAGATTAACATTTATTTCTGAAGTAAATGTACATGCACTTAGGGAGATGAAGAAACAACAAAGACAGAGGGTGTTGGGCAGATGGGTGGATGTTTTCTGTATCCTTGCATTGCACTCAATAACCATTGAGCACCAAATTTGTACTTGCAGATTATAATACCGTGAACCCATACTTGATATACAAGCCCCAAGCCACATTGTTCAGCAAAGTCTGCCAAATTATTCGATCTACATTGTGCAGAGTCTCAAACACATGTACACACTACAAAAGGGCATTTTCTTTCCCTTGCCAGAAATGATTTAACAAGATTCTGGAAGAAATGCGGTGCAGTTGCCAACTGTATCAAATTGCATCTGGTGGAATAAAACTTATTACAACTTGTTTATTTATGTTTACCAAGATGATGCCATGAAGCCTTTCCACCTTTGGCACCCAATCTGCATGCTAATGCCCTGAAACCAGGTGCACAAGCCAGATACAGAATACAGATGTACCTCACTGTGTATACAATTACCTCAGCAATGTTTGTACAGCACCAACAGGGTGACCAGGAACTTTTCCATTTTCCAAGACAAAGATTGCAAATCCACATCACAATTATGACACAGAAACAAAGAACTGTCAATGTTGGTTTATGCCAAAGATAGACACAAAGTGCTGGAGTAACTCAGTGAGTCAGGCAGCATCTCTGGACGAAATGTATAGGTGACGTTTCAGGCTGGAACCTTTCCTCAGACTGAAAGTAGGAGGTGGGGGGGGGGGAAGGGAAGGCGGGAAGGTGGGAAGGCGGGAAGGCGGGAAGGCGAGGACCTACTGGGTCAGCAACAAGTGACTTGAGGCAGGGAGGCCCATTGTTGGCCAGGGAAGGTATGATCTCTAGAGGGATCTATGTGGAGAGCTGTGGAACTGGTTCAACAACCAGGGTGGAGGAAGGGGGAAAGGGAGGAGGGGAGGGGAGTGTTAATAGAAGATACTTAAAATGAGAGAATTTGATGTTCATATCGCTGGGGTGTTAAGCTACCCAAGCATAATATGTGGTGCTGTTCCTCCAATTTGCATGTGGCCTCACTCTGGCAATGGAGGAGGCCAGGACAAAATTAGGATAGTTCTTTTTGCCATCCAGAAATATGTAGTTTGAATTATGTTAAGATTTCACCAACCTCTTTTACAAGGTGTCTATGATGCTTATAATTCCAAAATTGGCCAAAAGTAAAAATATACATAAAGACATAATCTCTGTTTACTGTCCCATTGCATCGTAAATGGATAACAAATGAACGTAGATCATTGTATGCAGATCGTTGTATGGTTGCTTTTGTAGTTTTTCATCAGTTTTGATCATGTCACAGTTGACAATTATTGAACATCTTTTTAACTGTAATGCTATATCAGCATTGCAATTATCCATGGGCTAAATTAGTGCAAGATGTATGTTTCCAACTTTACCACAATTAACATAATACAAGACCACCAGCGATTGAAAAAGTGGCGGAGTAACTCAGCGGGTCAGGCAATAACTTTGGAGGACATGGATATGGACACAATATTTTGTGTCTTCAGTCTGAAGAAGGGTCTGAACCCGAAATGTCATCTATCCATGTCCTCCAGAGATGCTGCCTGATACACTGAGTGACTTCAGCACTTCGTGTTTTACTCAGGATTGCAGCATCTGTAGTTACTGTGTCTGCACCAGTAATTAATTTATTTCTTGTGGTCTCACTACACCCAGTACTAACAACACCAATTCAGATTTGTAATAAATCTTGGATACTACAATTTGGCAGACATTGACATGTCTTTGGTATGAAGAATACATTAAAAGCATTAATTTTCCCGGGCGTTACATCTCCTGCTGTATTTATCCCCAATATATGGACTACTATTCTGATCTCTGTTAATGATATAAAAGAAGAGAAAAGTTACGAGAAAAAATGTTTAAATTTGGAAGAAGGCTTCAATGGGTAATTTGCCTATGTTTAGAACTGGTTTCAATTAGCTAAGCCTAAAAAAATAATTTGAATGATAATAAAAAGTAACAGATTTGACATTTACACTAGAGTTTATGTTAAATACTAGTAATGTTGATTTTGTATCGAAATCTCAAACTATGACCGTTCTTTGTGAAAATGTAGATTCCCTTCTCTCTCCCACATCCAACATCATATTGTAATTTGTAGAAAGAAACTGCAGATACTGGTTTACACAGAAGATGGACACAAAATGCTGGAGTAACTCAGCGGGACAGGCAGCATCTTTGGAGAGTAGGAATGGGTGACGCTTTGGGTCGAGACCCTTCTTCAGACTGAGAGTCGGAGAGAGGGAGGCCAGACATTTGTGGAAGGGTGAGATGTGAATACGACAGATCGAAGCAGACGATGATAAGGAAATGAAGAGTGGTTCATTGTTTGCTGAGGTGAAGTTGACAAGGAGAAATACAATCAATAAAATTAATCAGAAGGAAAGTGAAACTAGTCGGAGAACTAGGGTGGGGGAGGGATGGAGAAAGATGGAAAGCAAGGGTTACTTAAATTTAGATGAATTAATATTCATACTTCTGGTTTGCAAGCTGCCCAAGTGAAATATGAGGTGCTGACCCTCCAATTTGCATATTGTCATTCAACAGGATGGCGTTTGTTACGTCCTTTCTTCAATTAGGATTTTTCTTTTTACCATTCAGTTTGTAATGGGCTATTGTGCATGCAAGATGTATTAAAATATTAGTATTGAAGATATGTTCTGATGATATGGTGGTTGGTTTTTGATTGCTATCATTCACCATGGAGCAGATATTTTCTCCTGTGTGTTGTTTTCTGTGATAACTTTTGAAATATTTCATCCCTTGCATTTTTAATCTGCTGTTTCTGTTTCATTCATTTTTTTAAATAAATGTTTTTATTAGAAGCATATACATATCATAACCAAAACACAATTTGTTTATCAATTACATATTAACACAGCTTCTATTTGTTTATTTTTCATAGATTTTTTGAAAGACAGAGATATAGAGAGAAGGGAGGGAGAAAAAGAAAACAAGAGAGAAATTACCAATAACACAATTTTGGAGATAGGTCTGTAGATTATAAAATGTAATTACCTGTTTCATTCATTTTAAATCATTTAATTTCTCTACAATTGTTTTTTTAATAGCTTACTTCTAGGAATAGTTTCTACTACAGCAATTCATTGATATTTCCAAATTTAAGCAGACAGGACAGGTACAGTAATGTTGTTACTTGTTAATTTGTCTCAGTTCCACCTATCAATCTCCTCATTATTTCCATCAGTTCCTTCCCTCATCTGATTTATATCTTGCACTCATTTAGTTTGTACATTAAAGGCCTTTCCTGACCATTAATTGGCTGGAGCCTCGTCTATACTTTGGTTCAGGCACAAACTGATTGTTCGCTGGTCACTCATCTTGATCCCATTTGCGTCAACCACCAACCAGCAGGTCAAATCCTTACAAAGTTCACAGTCATTTGGTTTGGGGTCAATTCAGACTTTGGTGAATTGCTAGGAAAGATCTGGGCTGATATTCCTTTGCAGAACGGGGAGAAAGTCGCATTTTATAGGGACCGCATCTTGGATGCATTGTTAAACCAAGGTGGGAAAATTGAATAAATGAATTGAATTGAATAAATGTTATTAGCCAAGTATGAATACATACAAGGAATTTGCCTTGGTGTTTTGCTCGCAAGTAACAACACAATATACAGTAAACAATTAAGAATAAAACATTATAATTTAAACATGTGAAGTATGAAATAAAATCCTAGAGCAAAAGGAGGCTACAAACTTTTGGTTGTTGAGCAGAGCTACTGGCCGTGGAAAAAAAGCTGTTTTATGTTTGACTGTGATGGCTTTGACAATCCAGAGTTGCCTTCCAGAGGGAAGTGCTTCAAGAGTTTGCAGCCAGGGTGAGAGGGGTCAGAGATGATCTTACCCGCTCGCTTCCTGGGCCTTGCAGTGTACAGTTCGTCAATGAGGGGAAGGTTGCAGCCAACAACCTTCTCAGCTGATTGAACGATGTGCTGCAGCCTCCGGATGTCATGTTTGGTGGCTGAGCCAAACCAGACCATGATGGAGAAGGTGAGGACAGACTTTATGATGGCAGTATAAAACTGGACCATTATTGCCTGTGGCAGATTGTGTTTTCTCAGCTGCCGCAGGAAGTACATCCTCTGTTGGGCCTTTTTGACTGTGATGGTGGCCTCCCATTTAAGGTCCCTGGAGATGATGGTTCCAAGGAACTTAAATTACTCCATATATGTGACTGTGGTGTTGTTGATGGTGAGTGGGGGGAGAGGAGGGGGAGCTAAAGTCTACAATCAATTCTGCTGTCTTAAGAGCATTGAGCTCTTGGTTATTGCGATAGCTCCAGGTTGTTGGATAAATGGGACCAGTCATGCAAGATGTTGGTGAGGCAGCACTTCGAATATTGTATTCAACTTTGATCTACCTGCTTTTCACTGTACCTTGGTACACGTGACAATAAACTGAATTGAACTGGAAAGATGCAAGCAAACTGGTAAGACTGCATAGAAAATTTACAAGTATGTTACTAGATCTCGAGAGCCTTAGCTACATGGAGAGGCTGTGCAGGTTTGGACTTAATCCCTTGGAGTGCAGGAGGCTGATCTTATAAAGGCATATAAAATCATTAGAGGAATAAATAACATGAATGCACTAAATCTTTTCCCCAGAATAAGGGAATCAAAAACTAGAGGGGATAAATTTAAGATTAGGAAAAATATTTAATGGCAGTCTGAAACCCAACTTTTTCACAGATGGTGGTTGGTATATGGAACAAGCTGCCAGAGAAAATAGGTTGAGGTCGGCACAATAACAGCATTTGAAAGAGATTTAGCCATTTACATGGCCAGGAAAGATCGAGAGAGATATTGGATAAACATTGGACTAGCTTAGATGGGGCATCCTGATTGGCATGGCCAAATTGAGAGAGCCAACGGGCCTGTTTTCACGTTGTATGACACTAAGATCCTGTCTGCGGCTTTGGCGTAGCATAACTTATCCCTTTGGGATTTAAAAAAGTTTTATCCCTTGTGTACAGGCCATTTATGTCCATCACCAAATGTAAGGAAAGAAGATTATTACTGAATTATTTATGGAAGTGTGCTCTGTGATTTCTCAAATTGCAAAAATAACTGCATTTCAAAAATACTTCACTGGACATAAACCACTTTAAGAGATCCTTAAAGTGAGGAATTCATTGTAAAGGCAAGTTTGTTTTTCTTTCTTCCTGGGAGCAAATGTGAGACGAGGAAGCTAAAATGAAAGGAGTCTTTTGAGCAACATAGGCAGGTTTGGCTGAAGGGATTTTTTGTGATCTTTTTATTCTACGTAATTTGTTATCTATCTAATATCTTGATTGTGGACAATATCACCCTCTTAATGTCCTTCAGTCATTTTAGCCAGTTGTACAATATCCCATCTTTTACGTTTTAAAAAAAATTCCAAAATCATTGAAAGTGTTTACTAAGGTAGACAAAAATGCTGGAGAAACTCAGCGGGTGAGGTAGCATCTATGGAGCTAAGGAAATAAGCAATGTTTCGGGTCGAGACCCTTCTTCAGACCGAAATATATAGTGTTTACTCTATATACTGTACTGTGATCTCTGGAATAGGTTTAAGTGTGATCCTACTAGTTTAATAGTAAGATTAAACGAGAACTTACCAGTTTGAAGTTTGATCTGTATTTTATGAGGAGTTACGATGAGGGATTACGTGAAGAACCTGTCCAGCACGCATGCGCGACATACTTCAAAGCAGCGGTGTGGAATCACAGAAACAACACAATAATTGAAATAAACATAGTAAAGACAAGGAGAACTAAGTTATCAGTTGATCTCTATAATTGAGGGTGGGAGCGGAGGTCACGTAATCCCTCATCGTAACTCCTCATAAAATACAGATCAAACTTCAAACTGGTAAATTCTCGTTTAATCTTACTATTTTACTTCGGAGTCACGTGAGTGACTACGTGAAGATTTTAAAGCTCTGTGATTTCAAACAGTGTAACAGTTCATACTTCACTCGCTGCCGAAGTCATCCAAGGGAGGAAGTATGTTATCGTAATCAACCATGAATCTGTTTGTAAAACAATAATGGTATTTATTTAACAATAACAAAAAGAAAATAATGCTCCCCCGGGCTTAAATTATATGTTTGCAGATTCTAAAACTCTTTCTGCAAATAAAACAGGTTCTGCTAACGGCTTATCATAGAACGTTTGGAATGTTTTCTCCATGGATCACCCCGCTGTAGCCAGGATGTGGTCCAATGGCATGTCCATCCATTTAGCCGCCGATGTGGATGCTGCCCTGGTGGAGTGAGATGTATAAACGTCAGTATCTACTCCAGCAGCTCCCAGTACCTGCTTGCGAGTAAATGAGTCATGACACATAACCGAGGGTCAGGTGGGTACGCCCGGAAATCCATAACAAGGCCTGAAGTTCCTGGCCTGCTCTGCTTTACCAGCTCCTGAATAGTAAATGTTATACGGTCTGGTGTATTGACCATGTTATCCAGTCGAAGTAAGTGAAGGGACTGGACCCTTTGTGCTGAGACTAATGCCATCAGCATGACCGTTTTCAGGGTTAGCTGTTCCTGGGTGAGAGATCTGGCTGGTGACCATCCTCTTAGGTATGTCAGGACTCCACTGACATCCCAGATCTTGGTGTACCTAGGTCTTGGGGGGTTGGAATTGAATATCCCTCTCATTAGTTTGACCACCAGCGGGTGAGACCCTATGGCCTGTTGTCCTGGTGCCTGTTTTAAGTAGGCTGACAGAGCACTTCTGGCGCTATTGATGGTGCTGTAGCTCAGTCCTTCATTATGGTGAAGGCCGGCCAGGAACTCCAGTACATTAGTTACGGTTGTTGATGAATATGTTGTCCCTGGTTTCGAGCATTATGTTTCCCACTTCCTTATGCTCGATAGGTATTGTTTCCTGGTGGACATATACGGTGGGACGCTGTCATCGTGTTGATGGCCGTGTTTGACAATCCCAGGCCCAGCAGTGGTCTTTTCAGAATCTGCAACCCAGTAGGTTTATTCTGTCATGGCATGGATGACTTATGCGTGACACCGGGTGAGTCAATAGGTCTGGACTACTGGGAATGGTAATTGGATTTTCAATGACCATGTCGAGGACCACTGGGAACCATGGCTGTGTAGGCCAGTCGGGTACTATCAAAATACCTGAAGCAGAGTCCATCTGTATTTTGCATAGTACCCGACTGATGAGGCAGAAGGGGGGAAAGGCATAGAAGAAATAGTTCCCCCAGTCCAGTGCGAATGCATCTATCGCTGCTGCCTCAGGGTCTGGTTCCCAAGCGACATACATTGGTACCTGGTGATTTAGTCGGGATGCAAATAGATCGATATCTGGTGTGCCATATTGCTTTGTAATTTCAGCAAATACTTTAGGATTTAACATCCATTCGGTGTTATCATTGAACTTGCGTGACCTGGTGTCTGCCACTGTATTTAGCTTACCTGGTAGGTAAGTTGCTGATAGCCAAATATGTCTATCGACACAGTATTGCCAGATTATGTTGACCAGATTGTCACATGATATCGATTTTATCCCGCCCATATGGTTAATATAGGCCACCACCGTGGTATTATCAATCTGTAAACGAACATGCAAGTGGTGCATGTTTGTAGAATATGCTTTTAAACCATAAAACGCACCCAACATTTCCAAATAAATTATACAGTGTCTGTAGTAAAGATGATTCTAGGTTAGTCCATCTACCATCTGTGCTGGATATGGTATTAGTTGCTCCCCAGCCTTGAGCACTGGCATCTGTTTGTATAGTTAATGTTGGGTTATTGATGATGATAGGACTGGAACTATGCCAAATGTTCTCTATCCACCATTGTAACTCTGATATTGCTTCAATGGGTAATTTCATGGTTCGGTCAAAGTGACCTGCATGTCGTTTTAACGCTTGCACTTTTGCTCTTTGTAAGTTTTGATAGTGCAAAGGTCCAAATTGTGTAGCTGGAAATGCTGCTACTATTTTGCCAATTACTCTTGCCACTTGTCGGATGGTTGGTCGATTGCTAACCATTAAATTGTTACACGTCTGTGCCAATTCTGCTGATTTATCTTTTGGCAAAGTTACAGACATGTGGACTGAGTTAATTGTGAATCCCAGATAGTCCATAGTTGTGGATGGCGTCAACTTAGATTTATTTGGATGTAAGACAAATCCCAAGGTTTCAAACAATTGTTTGGTAGCTATCACAGCTGATTTAGCCAATTCCATGGTTTTGCCTACTATTAAGATATCATCAAGATATGCCATGACAATATGTTTTTGTTTTCTTAATATTGCCAAGGCTGGTTTTAATATCTTGGTAAATAGTCTTGGGGCTGATGTTAAGCCATTAAGCAACGCTTTAAACTGCCATTGTTGCCCCATCCAGGTAAATTTCAGGTATCTACGATGATCCTTTTGAATGGGTATTGAATAGTAGGCATCTTTTAAATTGATGCTTGCCATAAAGTATCCTTTGGAAATCAGTTGTTTGGCAGTTACAAATGTTGACATTTTGAAATGTATATACTTAACAAAAGTATTTAGTGCAGTGAAGTCAATGATGATGCGACATCCACCATCTTTTTTGTTTTTGGTAAATATATTTGAGACAAATTCCAAAGGTTCATGTTTAGATTTCTCAATGATACCCTTTGTAAGTAACCTCACCAGTTCTGCTTGACCCTCTAGTTTTTCTTTAACTGAGAGGGTAAAGGCCCTTTGGGGTGCATGCTGAATTGGTGGCATTTTTTCTTGAATAAATTCTATTTTATATCCACGAATACTGTTAAATATATAACTATCATTTGTGATAGTCCTCAATGCTTCCATGAACAGGTGTAATCTCCCCCCTGTTAGTACAGTTCCCCCACTTTTTATATGCTGGTAGGAACCAGACCCACCTACCTCCATAGTTATGGGTGTGTTCCTTTCTTCGGTTTTTTCATCTGTCGGAGTGGGGTCCGCTCTGGGCCCTGGCCTAAAAAAGGCTTTCGGGGATGGTATGCGGACCCCGAGCTTTCACCAGTCCCATGAGGTTGACGTCGACTGGTGGACACGGTGAGGTACTGCCGTCTGGGTTTTGTGGGTCTGCTCGTTCCGGGGCCTGCCCTCATGAGGCCGAATGCTTTTGACTCTTCCTCTAGATCTTTGACTTGTTTGGACAAGTCCTTTCCAAATAGCAGGATCTGTGGCTCTGAGGCCGGTGTTTTGCACAGTCCTGCAAATCTGGGGTTGAGGGCAGGTCTTATTGCCTCTTTGCGGAGGTTATTGATCTCGTACTGAGTATTACACAGCAGAGCCAGGGTGTCTTGCTGATTGGTGGTCATGTCCACCCCATCCACGGAACAAGCATAGGATGTGATAGCTGACGTCAGGAGCTTTAGTATGCGCTGCAATTTCAGTTCCTGGGTTCGGATACCCTGCCCAACGTACCCTCAGATTTGGCTGTTGACGGCGGGTACGTTGAGTGAAATGCAGTTCTCCGGAGGCGAGTAGAGTTCCAATGCCTCATTGACTACCTGTTCTTGTAGGGGTTTGAAGGACAGGTAATCAACGCTGGCCGCTAGTTTTGGCTGCAATGGCCGCCCCGCTCGTGGTGTAGCCACGTAGCGGTTTACCACACCCAGCAGCTCTTCCTGATCCTGTACCTCGTGCATACTCCCGACATCTTCGGCCAGTGACCCCCTGTTCCTGACCAGCCCAGCCCTGGTCGCCAACGCTGCCCTCGGCTGAGGGAGAAGCGATGGCCAGTGCATTGTAATGCACTGGTGCGGGAGTGCCTGTACTCCCTTGGCGAGACTGCCCCAGCTCCCGAAGCAAGTCTCGCTGGAGCATTTGCTCCATGAGCCTTTCCATGCGGCTCAGGCGGCTACCTCTGCCGCTCTCGGGCGGCGAGTCTTCCTCGTCGGAGTCATCGGAGATTACCGGCTGGTCCGATTTCCTTTTTGTCTTGCCTCCAGTCCGCTGCTGTTGGTCAGGATTTGCTAGCGGTACTGGGCTCGGTTCGGAATCGGTAATTGTGGACCGCAGCCTGTGCGGTCCAGGTGCCGCTGATCGCCCCCCACTGATGGAGCGCTCCTGTTCTGTTGGAGTCGAATGGGGAGCGACCTTCTTTCCCTGTTTTGCCTTGTTCATTTTTCTGGAGTGCACAAAACAGAACAAGGTTTGGGAATTTACGACCTCAGAGTAAGTTACTTACCTGACGGTCCGTCTTTTTAAACTTCTAGCGGGAGCGCCTGTACTCCCGTTCGTCGCTGTTGCACTGCGGGAACGCTCATGTCGCACATGCGTGCTGGACGGGTTCTTCACGTAGTCACTCACGTGACTCCGAAGTAAAATCCTGTATGTTAATCTCATCCGTGGCAATGCTAGGACTCTCTCAATAAACAACCAAGGTTCATGCTCCTGAATGCTGACCCATGATTTCTGCGGGAATGTGTGGGTGCTGGTTGTAGGCAGAGACTGCTCGGTGGCAATGTTCTCCACAGCTGAAACACCTCCTGACATTGTACAGAAGATAAAGGAGGCTTGTATTCCCGAATGGTCAGACGTAATGGCGGCATATTGGACATTCAAAAAGGCGCAAAATGCGCTCGAGGACATAGATAGATGACATTTCAGGTTGACACCCTTCTTCAGACTGATTGTAGGGGGATGAGGGGGTTGAGAGAGTGAAAAATGTGATTGGTTGAGCAATTACTAATGTGATATACAGTTGTGAAATGCAGTTGTGTTTATGACATGCCTGGTTGCATTACGGGCTAGTTTGGCAACTCAATACCCAGGAACAAAGGAAGTTGCAGATATTGTTATTCAATGTCCGGTTTATCATGGGTTATGACCCCCGCCCTCACCATCAAAGGGATCTGCGGGAGGTGCTCCCTCAAAAAGCAACCAAAATCATTAAAAAAACCCCCACAAAGCAACATCATAGGATTATTGGTAGGAAGCTGGATGTGAGAATAAATAGGCAAACTCTCAGAGTCGTCCCCAACTGTGCTAGGTGTTGCAAGATCCTGCGCATGAGGTTCTCACAAACCCTTTGAAAATGCCTCAGGGCAGATGATTTGCACTGTTGTCAACCTAGATATCCATCAAAAAACCTGAGAAAATATGCTTAAGTCTGGCTTGGATTACTCAGAAAATGGTGATAGTTCCATGAAAAGGTACTCCATCACCTGTGCCATGCTGCCTCCATGTTTTATTGGAGTGTGTGCAAAACAAAGATTTTCACTGTGCCTAGGTTTAGAGGTACATGTGACAATAAAGTATCATCATCATCAGGTTTGCTATTGCTACATAGGTTGCACAATTGTGGAACATCTGAGCTTCCTTCCGAATAACTGTTTGCCAGGGCTTTTCTCCTTTGTGCTCTGATGGCCTCCTCATGGAGTCAAACTGCAGGGTGCCAACGTGTGGCAAGTCCCCAGCAACTGCACTGGGGAATCTGCACAAACAACTTGAACACAGTCTCCATTCATCTGCATGGAGCGGAATAGCTGCAGGGCAAGTTTTAATGTATTTTATTAAAATTGGTTTTAGCAGTACGGTTTTGTTTTGAAACTTTCGGGACATTCTTTAAATTATATTCTACACATTGGAAAGGTTGAGTTTTAAATGGGTGGGTAAACCATGGATGTATTTTATTTAGTTCTTAGCTTTCTCAGCATAATCATGGACAGGCCATATTTTATAGCAATCCGTTCTCTCCTTCCTCTGCTCATGTGATAAGGTTTCTTCCCTGAAGGCTCTGCTGCGATTCCAGGTTTCGTCTCTGACAGAGGAACTGTCATCATATAGCAAGTTGGCTTCCAGGTTAACATCGGCATTTTAACCGGTCAGCTGCAAAATCCAGACTATTACTGCTTTTATTTAATAGTTCGTCTTGAGAAACCTAAAACAAATACCCTTTGTCAAAATTGTTTTCAAATAAGCTTATTTTTGTAACATGTACAAAATGAACTAGCATTTTGTTTCGATGCAGGGGACACATTTGACTACAATGGTTAGATTAAGATTCTATGAAGCCATTGAGAAATTGAAAGGAGGAACTATTTAAATAATTACAGTATTATTGATCAGATTAAAGCAAAAGATTCAACTTAATTCTGTAACTCAATAAGAATAAGATAAAAAACAACTTCAGAACAATTTTGCATTAACAGGAAATGAATTCCTACCAGCAGTTCAAGCAACACATCCAAAGAATTTGTAACTTTCCAGGTAATTAGCAGCATTATACTTCCTTTGCATAATTGATAAGTAGCTTATGTTAGAATGTAAATATTCTTGTCCACCAGGATTTGTTATCAATTTAGAATGCTGAAAATCTGAAATGTGTACATGCTAAATTGTGTCATCTTTGATAATCAATAATATGATTTCATACTACCTGTATATCTAAACCTGCTGCTTTCAAATTACCAAATAGGCAAAATGATCTTGTCCACTAAGGTTGCTTAATAAAACTCCAAATACAAGGATATAAGAATATTTGGTGGTCAGAAGGGGAAAACAAAAATGTCAGGCCTAACAATAAACAAACAAAGACAAAATGAACAGCAGATGTTGGGTTTCCAATAAAAGGCACAAAGTGCTGGAGTATCTCAGTAGTGCAGGCACCATCTCTGGAGAACATATATAGGTGACGTTTCAAGTCAGAACCCTTCTTCAACAAAGAAACATGGAGCGGTTTCGCACAGTATCAACCATTTGGACCACCACATCTGCACCAACCATAATGCCAATCTAACTAATTTCATGTGCCTGGGCGAGGACTATTCCCGCTGTGCCTTGCCTATTTATGTCTCTCTCTAAATGCTTCATCAATGTTACCCATCGTATCTGTTTCTGCTATTTCCTCCAGCAACGTGTTCCAGGCATTTAAAACCATTTGTGTAAAAAAAAAAACTTGTCTCATAATTCTCCTTTAAACTGTTCCTCTCGTCTTAAGCCTATGCCTTCTAGTATGTGACATTTCCACGCTTGGAAAAAGTGGACCATCTACTTTACCTAGGCCTCTCATAATTTTTTTAACTTCTATCAGGTCACCTGCAAGCTTACCCCATTTCTGACTGGTTTCAACTCTCCCTATCAGGTTCTTGCCAAGCCAGTAAATCCTTGCTCTTTCAACAAGCTGAACTGGGGGGGACCTTGAACCCATTTATGCTAGTCATTTCAAAGTCCTTCGTCTGTTAGCTTTATGCTTTAAAAAAAAAACTGCTTGAACTTATTTAAAGCAGAGTTCTTAACTTCTGCTCTTGCTACTTTGTTATATTAGATTAACATATCGAACTTCCATAATACATTGTTAACACTCAATTTTTAAGTAGTCCTTTATTCGAGTATAAAGGACAGAATTAATAGCAACCAGTGTTATTTACCGAGTAATGTAAACTTCTGTATTAAAACAGCTTAATTCTAGAAATCCCCAAATGATAAATGATGCACTAAAATAAGTAAACATTTAGATAATGACCATTGTAAATATCCAGAGAACATATAACATAGAACAGGAACAGGCCCTTTGTCACACAATGTCCGTGCCGAACATGATTCCCAATTCAACTAATTTATTCTGCCTGCACATGATCCATATCCTTTGATTCTCTGCACATCCATGTGCCCATCCAAAGGCCTCTTAAAACGCCACTATGGTATCTGCTCCACCACCACCCCTGGTAGCACGCTCCAGGCACTCACTACTTTGGATATTCAATGGATAACATTTAAATGCAAACATGCACTTCAAATATACTTTTAAAAACTACATCTTATGATATGAAATACTGCAAATCCAATTTTAGCAGGACAGGAGAAATAACACTGTTAGGAAATAATCCATCATATGTTCTTTACTCTTATGAAGTCTGGCTTACAGGCTGGCAACCTCAGAGTATGAGTCCCTGATATGACACAAAAATGTAGCCTGAATCCGCATAAGCATTGGCTGTAAAATGGCTCGGAAATTGAAACTAGCTGTTCTTCCACTCCAGGCAATGTTTTCAACACTAGTATCATCCTTCATTTTGACAGCTGACAATGGAAACTAAATTGGTTCAAAGTAGACCATTCAGATCACACAACGCAATATTGTGCTTCATGTAATTTTATCCATGTATTAAATATGAGCAATTATTGATTCCTAATCACAAGGACAAGGGTTTTGTGATTTTGCTCTGTGCACCATTGTTGGTGCAACTGTACTAGACATTATTCTGCTTTTAAGAGTTTTTCTTTATCCTTTTCTTCCCCTCACAAGTTCATGTGTTTGCCAAATGTAAAGCATGCCAACAGAACAGTATTTAAAGCAGTGCTTTAAATACAACCCTTGATTCAAAAGAGGTAAGCACTTACAATTTGATAAATGTAAACACAGTTAAATGTGTTTTTATTTCAAAAATTATACTTAGGATGTGGAGTCCATCAAGAGTTTAAATAAGTGAAAATGATTTACAAAAACTTTGCAGAACCATTTGTTCGTAATGCCTGTGCCCATTAATTCCACTAGAAATTAGAAAAGATGAGGTAACAAAATGTTAAAAAGTCATTGGAGACTCTCACTGATGCCTGTCTAACATACGCACACCAGAAGCTCGTCATTCTGATTCTTTTGATCTTGTGGCTGTGGTTGGCATTCAACAATGATTTTTAAATCATCCCCAAAAAACCATGGAACCATTATACACTCCAATCATAAATTGTGCTTCAAACTACTTCATTACTTCTACTGAGTCATCAGAGATTAGATGGACCGAAGGACCTGTTTCCACCTTGCATCTGCAAACTCAACTAAACATGAGTTTGTCATTCGAATTGACGAGAAAACACACTAGTCTTTGAATGTCTTTGTTTGCATATTACCAACATGCTGGCCACATTTCTTTAAAGACACTTAATATCTCAGAATGACCAGCAAGTCTTGGTTTCTAATTTTAAGTGTTGTTTGAGAGGTCGGCTGATGAAGGAGTTGTCAATTAACCTTTTGATCACTGAGGAAGGGTAAAGTCTTATTATGCAGCCTGGAGATGTGGCTTTTTTGTGCATCTGGAGCCATTCAGGAGAAAGCATCTACTTTATCCATTAACTTTAAACGTCAGTGCAACCTGTGGTCTGCAAATCCTTGGACTTTAACTTGCCTAGGCAGCTTCAATAATACTTTCCAAATCTGTGACCTTCATTTTCCTATTCTTTCAAATCATGTGCATTTCACAGCCTGAGCCAAAGATTTGATTGCCCTGCCCTAATTGAGAAAGTTGTGGTGAGCTGCCTTCTTGATCTGCTGCATTGTGATCTGCAGTTCACAATTCACAAGTTATAGGAGTAGAAATAGGCCATTTGGCCCATCAAGTCCACCCCACCATTCAATTACGGCTGATCTCTGCCTCCGAATCCCATTTTCCTGCCTTCTCCCCATAACCCTTGACATTCCAATCAATAATTTGTCTATCTCTGCCTTAAAATTATCCACTGGCTTGGCCTCCACAGCCCTCTGTGGCAATGAGTTCCACAGATTAACTACCCTCTCACTAAAGAGGTGTGTGTCTACGCAGAATGCTGTTGGGCAGGAAGTTCCAGGATTGTAACCTAGTAATGGTGAAAGAATGGTGATCTATTTCCAAATCAGGATAGTGTGAGGCTTAGAGGGCAACCTCCAGGTGGTGTTACTCCTCTGCTTTTGCTGCCCTTGTCCTCCTAGCTGGTAGAGGTCCTGGGTTTGGAAAATGTGTCCAAGGACTCTGGTGAGTTGCTGCAGTGCATCCTGTAGATGGTGCAAACTGCTACCACTGTGTTAGTGGTGCAGTGAGTGCATGACTGGGAATAGGGTGCGTATTAAGTGAACTGCTTTTGTCTACCCTCATCCAAGCAAATCTCTGTTTATACTTATACGAACAAAAGCTGCATATATATGAAACACCCATTGCCACCAAGTTACTTCCAAATTTGCTGATAAAACAAAAATAGGGCATGTTGTGAAGAGGACTTTGTTATTCTGAAATGGGATCCAGATAGATTGTTATTGGACCTAAACCTGGTAAATGGAGTTTAATTTGGGGTAGCGTCAGGCTGTGCACTTTCGGTAGAGGAATCAAAAGATGGATTATTATCTAAATGAAGTAAGACTGAAAATGAGTGGTTCAAAGTGGTCTTGGTGTTCTCGTACACGTACCGCAAAAGGTTAGCATGTAGTTAAGAAGGGAAGCAGCATGTTGCCTTTGCAGTGAAGAGGTTGGAGCTTACGAATTGGAAGGTTTTGTACAGTTATACAGGATGTTATTACAATTGTTCCAGTATGCATTTGGAATACTGTGTACAATTTTGATCCTCTTTCAGAAATAAAGTATACAGTGGCATTGGAGGTGGTAGAAAGTAGATTGACTGGACTAATTCAAGGGAAGAGAGGGATGTTTTATCATTAGAGGCCAGAGAGTTTCTCTCAGAGAGTTTGGGGTTTAGATGAAAGGGGAATTACCTTATTTAAGCACTTGGATCTTAAAGGGGCCTGACTGAGTGGATTATTTTCAAAGCAGAAAATTGGTACTATTTGTCCTTCATTGGACTGTGTTTGTGTGCGTGCGTATCTGTGCCAGAATCAGATTGGTGTGGATGGCTATAAAGTCTTTGTGGAGGATGCTAGGCCAGGCCATAATCTAAAAGTTATAGTCAACATAAATGAACTTGCATTGTCTGAGGTTGGAAAATCTAAAGCCACTCGATTCATTACTAAATGTTATTACAGACTGTGAAATTGTACAGAATAGAAAGTCCAAAGATGACACAGGTTTTAAAGAGAATAATCTATTGCTAATAAAGAAGTGAAAGTGCAGAAATAAGGTCTAAATTAAACGAAATATTTAAATAGGAATATTTGAATATATGTGTGTATTCAAAGAACTTCACACATTATAATACAATAGACAATAGGTGCAGGAGTAGTCGGCCCTTCGAGCCAGCACCGCCATTCAATGTGATCATGGCTGATCATCCACAATCAGTACCCATTCCTGCCTTCTCCCCATCATAATACGTTTTACAGCAGTATTATCAGCTGTATATTTTGGGCTGGAAGTTGAATGATAGAAATGTAATTAGCAAGGCAGCAATGAAAGATGCAATAGCAAAATATTGCAAATGTGAAATAATAAAAACAGAAAATCCTAACAAAGACACAACGGACTGCAGATGCTGGAATCTTTAGCAAAGCACAAAGTGCTGGAGTAACCTAGCAGGACAGGTTGTATTTGTGATGCCTGCATTACTCCAAACATTGTGTTTTGAATAGAAACTGCTGGTCAGGCAGTTGTTCCATTTCTGGCTCTTAGAAATGAGATTTATATTATGTCATAGCAGGATGAAGATTTGTTGTACTCCTATGTGACCAACCCTGAGTGCATCAAACTCTGACATTGAGGACCGGTGATCAAAGTACCAGAGAGAAACCTTACATTTAATGTCCTTAGCTAGGCCATTTTCGTACGTTCCATGTGATATAGCTCCAGAGTTCCAATCATATCACCGTTGGAATAAAACTAGCACACACAGAGACTGATCCAGACAAATTTTCACAATAAGTTAACTTTGATGTAAATTGGATAACTTTGAATCAGCCAAGCAGCCTCACAGTCATCAGTTTTTGCTTCCATAGCAACCAATGCTATTGACAATCAGATGCAGGAACCAATTCAATAACATGGGTGTTACCCCATCTCCCAAAGTTAATATTAGCCCCAATATGTGGTCTCTTATCATTAAAAGAATCAATCAATCAATCAATCAAATAATGTACACATGGTGAATGAACAATTTCCTTTCTTGTTTAACCTCAAACCTTATATCTGATCAACCGTGCAATAAATAAGGCAACATAGATAGCTAAATATCAAAATATTAAAAATGATTTAAAGTAATAGTCAATCAACAAGTAAGTTAGAAGAGTTAATTTCTTACCTTTCTTTTTCGGAGCTTTATGGGGCAATCTGGAGAATTATAATTACTTGTATTTTCCTGTGGATTTAATATTTGGGGTGTTTGCTTTGAGACATTTGCAGTAGTATTTCCAATATCTGAACCATTCTCAGCATGTCCAGCTTCCAGAGTGCTTTCCTCCAGAAAGGGTTGATCCAAAATCTCCACAGAACATGGCTGTGATTCAGCACCACCATTCACAGGGACAACCTCTGTCGTTTGGTCGCTACCGTTAACGGCAGGACATGAATGAGGTGATAATTCGTCTGCAACGTTAGATTCCTCCCCATTGTATTCATCTTTCAGCACTTCATGTTTCCTACGCTGCTGTGCAACAACTGCAGTGTGGACAAGCTCTTCCGCTGGAATACTTGCATCCAAACCCTTATCCAGGTAATTTTTCGATAAATTCCTCTGAACTAATAGCTCTGAAGGTTCCAGGTGCTCAGGCTGACTTGTTTTCGCATCGCAATGTGTGCCTTCCTCGGGAACCGAATCAAAATTGGGCTCGTTGTCAATTCCAGAATTCTCAGAAATATTCTTGGTCACTTGTTCAATCTCTTTGAATGGTGAAGTCTTGGTAGGAACTTGTTCAGTCCCTGAGGTCTTTCCTTCTCCCTCATTGTTATCATCCTCACAACTGAGGTCGGAGTTTTCATCAGATACATGGACTAGAGTCTCTGTGCTCGCTTCTAATGAGAAGATGTACTCCTCACTTTCATGGTTATCATTTTCATCCACTTCTCTTCTATGCCCACACAGTTGCTTTGATTGAAGGCCAAACAGATTAGAATTATGATAACATTCTGGTAAAGATATGCTGGAAAACCTTTCCTCCTTGTCTGGTTTTGATATTTCATTGCTCTCCATACTTGGTTTTAGATTATCAGCCACAAGTCCATGACAACAGTCTGCACGAGAATTAACAGAATCAAATGAAAATCCTGGCCATTTAGTCACATGGTCTTCCCAGCTTCTTTTCTTATTAGCTAAAGACGTCATCACAATCCAGTTAGATTTTTCTAGGCGTACTTCAGTCTACGGAATAAAGGATCAGGGAGATCCAGTGACTCCCTCCATTTGAGGTTTTCTGTTCTTCAAAGCCATGTTAACAGAATCTGTATTATAAAGAAAAGAATGGTCTTAGAGGCCTGATAAATATGTGTCTACACTGATAAAGCTCAATGTTGCCTGCCAAGATCGTTTTCTTCATAGTAACATGCTAAACATTGCCTCTTATAAAATTTGTGTACGAATCTCAAGACTTTCAACTCACAAGATGAAAGTCTCTTGACTTTCGTTGTCAATTTCAGAATGTTAGCATTTAACATTTAAGGATTAAAAGTATGAAGAAAACACTATTTTGAATGCATTTCCAGAAAGAACCTATTTGCACTTAAATGAACGTGACTGAGAAAAGTTGAAAATTGCTACATAATTAGTTGCAAAGTCTCAAACAAATAGCATTAGTACTATATCGTAACGCACACGTGGATTGCAACCATATTTTTGCTCACCACTGTTATTTTCAGATTTCTCAAAAACATGTTTTGAATTCTAAATGGTATATATGCAATATATGTGAAGATTACCATCTTGATGTTTCCCTCAAGAGTTATTTATCCATAAAACGTTTGATTTGGGGAGAATGTAGTCTAGATATTACATGCGGATTTTATTGCTGGAGACGTGGTCACATGTAATTAAGAAATAAGTATTTTAAAATGTGTAGTTATTCTAGTTTAATATTTTTTACTTGGTGTTACAAATGAATGAGAAATATCATTGCCAATATTAGTTTCTTATGCTCAGTTCCTAGTACAGTTAAATAACTATTTTAAACCCATGATAAACAGATAAATATAACATCCCATCACACTCCATATTCCTTATCCACCCTACTTAAAAAAAAACACATAAAATAATGGAGGAACTAAACAGGTCAAGTAGTATCTATGGGAGGGATGAGTGGGAAATACATTGTTTATACTTCATGCTGAAACCCTGCATCTGAATTGAGGATGGGGAGGGAGGGGGGCTGGAATGACGAGGAGAGAGGGTGGTTAGGCAGAGGCCAGGAGATGATTGCTTGGCGGTTGAGAGGAGCTGGATGATGGGCAGAAAGAGCAAGGTAAGGGAGCGGTAAGGGTGGTTTAAGGAGAGAGAGAAGCAGGTGGATGGTTAAAGGGGTGTCCCACTGCGGCGATGTAATCTGCGAGTTTAGAAAAGTTTGCCCTCGACTCAAACTTACAGCATGGTCGACACGTGGTCCTAGGAGGTCCTATGAGGAACTGGAACTCTCCTTCAAGCTCGAGGGCAGTTCCCGCATACTCGCAGCCTCAGCTAGGTCGCGGAAGATTTTACAGCATGTTGAAAAATTTTCCGCAAGTAAAATTTGGTCGGCATGGTTCTTTTTAACTCGTAGTGCAGTGGAGTGGGGTCGCTATTTAGTTACAGGCAGTCGAGGGCAGCCGTAGGCAATCTCCTTCGCTGACCGGGCATTTTAATTGGCTCATTGGAGTTTTCAGGACCAAGGAAAACCGACCGGTAGGCAAAATGCCTGCTAAACTTTAGTCTGACTTCTTAAAAGTGTCTCCACTCCTCCTCCCCCCACCCCAGACAGCGCTCCCCCGCTTTCCCTGACCCCCGCCTTTGCGATATGTTTGTGTGTGTGTGTGTGTGTGTGTGCGTGCGTGTGGTCGGTCGATCCAGCTCGAGGTTTTTCAGGCGAGTGCCCTCAAGCTTGAAGGTCGAAGACACTCTTCTGAACTCGCGGATTAGGTCGCCGCAGTGGGACAGCCCCTTTAGTGGAGGCAGACAAAGAAAAAGCAGATGTAGCCAAGTGGGGGGAGGGGGAGAAGAGGAGGGTGAAGGTGGAGGCAGCTAGGAAGGCAATAAGCAATAAGCAGGAACACAATAGTTACCAAGACTGGAATTTGATAAGTAAAGAAGGTCGTGATGCCAACCATTAGGGGAGAGGTGAAGGATGAATGGAACCAGAACAAGGAGGGCGTATTTTTGGGTGAAATGTTTGCATAGTAGGTGGATAGAACTGGAGGTGTTGGGGGGGGGGGGGGGGAGATGAGTGATAGGAGACAGGAGGGAGAGTATGAGAAGGGGGACAAAATGGGAGGACTGGAGGTGGATCGGAAGAGGGAGAGAGAGGGTGGGGAACCACAAGAGATAAGGGTTACCTGGAACTGGCAAATTCAGACCAGTGCGTTATAGACTACACAGTCTGAATACGAGGTGCTGTTCCTTAGGTTTGCATTGAGCCTTACCCTGGCAGGGAAGAAAGCCACGAATGGACAGATTGGTGTAGGGATGGGGAAGGGAGCGGAAATGGCACACAATTGGGAGCTCGCAATTCCCACTGCAGAACGATCACCTAGGAATACCTCTGCTTGGTCTCACCGATGTACAGGAGGCCACATCGGGAGCACTGCGATTCCTTTACTCCCCCCCACATATGATGCTCGACCCACCGAGAGTTTCCAAAATATTGTTTGTTGCTCCAGGTTACAGCAGCCTCAAGTCTCTTGTGTCTCCCAGACAAGATAATATGAATTTAATGAATCATTCACGTTCGTGGACTAATGAAAATATCTTTCTTGAACTTATGTTTAAAAAAAACATATGCATATATGCAAACTTCAGTTAGTATCCAGAAGATAGACAAGTAAGTTTTTAGGGAAGTTGCATTTCCTGCCTTAATTGTAAATGGCCAGTTTTCTGTGCTTACTTATAGCTCGTGACATCAACCAAATGAGCGTTAAGTGCCATCAACTATCATTCAACCAATTTTAGGATCCAGCTGACTAAAATTCCCTACAATTTTCACATTGCTTTCCGATGTACGTGAATAGCAACATTTGTTTTACCCTTGAAAATGGAATTTGAACATTTCTTGAGATATTTTTCGTCAGAAATATTACTGTGACAAATGTAATGCAAGAATTACCTTGGAATGTTTTACTATGTTAAAGACTCTGCATGAAAAATGTAACCGCTATTGGATCTCAACAATGCAGAGAAGGGGCAGGACATGACCTGACCAAATTCTTTAATTTATTTGGAGAACCCTGCATTGTGGCATTACCTTCCTTCCAAAAGGCATTTGATGAAATTTCCTCTGTAAGTTAAGTTTGAAATTCTTGGAATACTTAGTCTTCATTGGAATGGATTAAAAAAAAAGTCAGAAGGGTAAAAGTAGTACACTTGTTAGTGGAATTGTTATCCATGCTGGCATGGACGAGTTGGGCTGAAGGTCTTGTTTCTCTGCCATATAATTCTATGATTCTGAGATTTAATTAGTTACTTAAAGAACCACATTAGCTCATAAATAAGAACAATGATAATGTACATTGAGAAATGAATCAGTGTAGTGATTCACTATTTTATCATTTTTGAGTTTTGACTTAGATTCAAACTTATGCTGGGGAATCAATAGTCTGCTTTCTTTGTAAAAGTGCGTTCCAATGACTATTTCCATCCAAATTCCTAATATGTGTAGAAAGGAATTGCAGATGCTGGTATATAACCAAGAGATACAAAATGCTGAAGTAACTCAGTGGGTCAGACAGCATCCCTTCTGCAGACTGAAGGTCCCAACCTGAAACATCACCCATTCTTTTTTTCCAGAGATACTACCTGCCCTGCTGAATTACACTTGGACTTTGTATCTATCTTCCTAATAACATGACTTCATACCACAAATTGGCACAAATGAGCAAAATGAGCAGTTGGGGGGAAAAGGTACATTTTTCTATGGAGTCAGAATATCTTAAGGGGTTGGACAGGCTAGATGCAGGAAGATTATTCCCGACGTTGGGGAAGTCCAGAACTAGGGGTCACAGTTTAAGGATAAGAGATGAGAAAATCATCTTTTAGGACCGAGATGAGAAAATCATTTTTTACACAGAGAGTGGTGAATCTGTGGAATTCTCTGCCACAGAAGGTAGTTGAGGCCAGTTCATTGGCTATATTTAAGAGGGAGTTAGTTGTGGCCCTTGTGGCTAAAGGGATTAGGGGGTATGGAGAGAAGGCAGGGATGGGATACTGAGTTGGATGATCAGCCATGATTATATTGAATGGCGGTGCAGGCTCGAAGGGCCGAATGGCCTACTCCTGCACTTATTTTCTATGTTTCTATGTTTCTATCTCACAATCATTATTCTTCCAGTTCCAGAATTACCCTTCAGTCATCAAAATCTGTGTGTGCTCCCCCACTTCTTCCCAATTAATTACAATAATTTTCTTGGTTTGCCTTTCAATTCCCATAATTATCATCCTTTATGAAGAAACCGCAATGCCCGGCCGGAGGCCCTGCTTTCCAGGCTTCCTCTCATGTTGTAAACTCAGGCACCTTCACAGCCTTTCTCCTCAGTGCCTCCAACAATTGTATGTCTCCATCAGTGCCATTCACCAGGAGCGGTACAGTGCTTGCGGTTACTTGCAGTGAGAATACTTCTGTTGGCATTCGTTCAATCTTCTGTTGGCATTGTTTGATACCATTCCACATTAGTTCAACATATTTAATGTTGACTTTACAAAATCTCTTGTAATTTTGTTCTATTCTTATGCACCAAGTCACATATTATCCCTTATTATATATAATGCTTTGCAATTATCTGTTATTATGCATTTGGTTGCTTGCTGCTTGCTGAAGGGTGGAAGTCTGCATAAATGCCCATTACGTTGGTCTTCCCATCAGCTAGAGTGTGGTGCCAATTTTCCAAGCTACTTCATTGCATACATTGACATCTTCTCTGAAGCTGTAACTTTACAATGCTGAAATATTATATCCTGCACTCTGGTATTTTTCTCCCTGCTCTAGCAGTTGCACTGATTTGTGGCTTCACTGTAGTTTAGTTTATTGTCACATGTACCGAAGTACAGTGGAAAGCTTTTATTGCATGCTAACCAGTCTATGGCGGAGGGACAATATATTATTACACTCGAGCCATCCACAGTGTACAACTACATGATAAAGGGAATTACATGAATAACGTTTAGTGCAAGATGCAGTACAGTAAAGTACAGTATCAAAGATAGTAGCTCGGTACACGTGACAATAATAATCCAATACCAATAGAAACCAATACATATCAAGACCATTTTGTTTTGCAAACACTGACCTCGGTCAGCAACTTTAGTCAACAACTGGCATCTGCAAAAGGCCCCATTGATTCCCTGTTCTCTACCCCCTGTGCAGCCAAAATAGAGTAACTGGTGGGGGAAAAAAAGGTAAATGAGGAATGGCAGAAGTTACAAAAAATCTCAGCGGAAAAAAACAAATCTGCTTCTGACGGTTTCTGACAGCTCCTAATTGCATTGCTGGCCATGACATCCAATAGGAATTGATATTTTCAATACCTATCCTTGATGGTTGACTGATTGTTTACAATGTTGTTTCAGCTCCTGATTTTGATTTGAGGCTGAGTATGTTGCTAAAAGCATCTGGAAAGCTGCTGGCTGCTTAAGCTCTGTCTCTGAACAGCAGTAGTACAGGAAATGATGCTCAGTTCAGTTTAGATTATTGTCACGAGTACCGAGGTACAGTGAAGGTCATAAATCACGTGACAGGAGCATAATTAGGCCACTCGGCCCATCAAGTCTACTCCGCCATTCAACCATGGATGATCTATATCTCCTTTCCTCCTTCCATTCTCTTGCCTTCTTCCCATAACCCCTGACACCTGTACGCTTTTGTTGCATGCTAACCAGTCAGCAGAAATACCATACATCAAGCCACTTCCCGTGTACAGATACATGATAAGAGAATAACAGTTAATGCAAGGTAAAGCTAGTAAAGTCTGATCAAAGATAGTTCGAGGGTCATCAATGAGGTAGATAGTAGTTCAGGACTGTTCTCTAGTTGTGGCAGGATCATTCAGTTGCCTGATAACAGCGGGGAAGAAACGGCCCCTGAATCTGGAGGTGCAGCTTGAACGTTAACACCTGCATCAATTGCAGGCTACCCCAAGGTCAGATCAAGTCCTGCATGTTCTTGAGCAGGGTGATCACAAGTTCTTGACACTTGCATCTTCCACTCCTTCCCCGGATCTAAGCAGCATGACCCTTAGCGGTGATGGGGCCTTAAACTACACAACCAGAACTGGCCCAACCCAGGAAACTGCTCGGGAGACTTTTGACAGATTACAAAGTCCCATCCCCAGCTTTGCCAAGAGTTATTGACAAATTCCAGTAAAGCAAGAAATGAAATTGACATTTGTCAATGATTACTGGTAAACAATCCCCCCTTGCCAAAGGCAAGTAAAAGTTAGAAATAACGGTGTTCCCACAGCTTAATCCTGAGTTAGACACAAAATGCTGGAATAACTCAGTGGGACAGGCAGAATCTCTGGATAGAAGGAATAGGTGATGTTTCGGGTCAAGACCGTTCTTCAGGCTGAGAGTCAGGGGAGAGGGAGGCACAGAGATAAAGCAGGGTACAGTGTGTGGACATGCGACATCAAAAGAGATGAAGTTCAAGGAAAATGTAGCATTGATCATTGTTACCTCGGAGAAGGGGACAACAAAGCAAACAGAGGTGATTAGAAACACCTGTAAAACATCTGGCTGTTTAGGTTCTCCCCCTGAGTAATGGCAGCACTTGAAATTATGTTTAAGTGTCAATCCTTCACACCCACATCAGTTTATTGACTGTTATCGAAAGGAAATGTGAGTGAGAGTGAGCGAGAGACTAAATACATATAGATTGGATTGGAAGATATGCCAGCTGGAGTCATGGGTTGTACATAAACTGATCCTTCAGCCCATCATGTTCATGCCAACTATTGTACATTGAGTAATACAGCACAAAAACAGGCCTCTTTGCCCAATCCACCCATGATGAAGAAGGGTCTCGACCCATAGCATCACCAATTCCTCCTCTCCAAAGATGCTGCCTGTCTCCATACTCCAGCATGGTGACCAAGTGGTCTACTGAGCTAGTTCCACTTTCCTCTGTTTGGCCCATAATCCCTTTAAACCTTTCCTATCTATGAATTTCTATAAAATGTATTTTCAATACTGTCATTGTATCTTCCTCTACCACTTCTGTGTGTGGAATGAGTTGTAATCTTAAACAACTTTTTTCACTGTCCAACACACCACCAATTTTAGTGTAATTCGCAAACAAACTAACCATATCACCTACAATCTCATCAAAGCCATGAATATAAATGACAAACAATAGTGCTTATTATACTTATCTTGTCTCTCCAAACCTATCTCTCAGAATCTGTTCCAGTAACTTTCTAACAACTGATGTTAGGCTCACTGACCTGTCATTCCCCGATTTGTCTAGTTTAGTTTAGTTTAGACATGCAGCACAGAAACAGGCCCTTCAGCCCACCATGGCTGTGCCGATCAGCGATCCCTGCACATTAGCATTATCCTACACACACAGGTGGAATTTACAATTTTATCAAGCCAATTAGCCTACAAACCTGTATGTCTTTGGAGTGTGGGAAGAAACCGGAGCTCCTGGAGAAAACTCACTCAGGTTACCGGGAGAACGTACAAACTCCGTACAGACAGCATCCATTGTCAGGATCGAACCCAGGTGTTTGATGCTGTAGGCAGCAACTATTGCTGCACCACAGTGCCGGCCGAGCTCTTGTCATTGGAGCTCCTCTTAAATAAAGGCATGATATTAGCCATCATATACCCTTTCGGTACCTCACATGTAGCTAAGGGGCCTAGAGTGTGTAAGTCCATCTCAGGGTGTAACAAGAGTCAGGGGTGCAATAAGAGTACACTACTTTGGGTAAGGTTTCATTTCTTCAAGTTTAATCACAGAGTTTTTATGAAAAATGTTTGTTAGTACAAACACACAATGATCAGATTTATTGCATGTAACTTTGCAATTCATTCTGATGGGAATGAATGTCTGACTTTGGGGCAGATAATCTCATCCTTTGGCCATCACATATTCAAATCAGTAGAAAAAGAGATTGCTTTCTTCCCTGGCAACTTAAACTGGGAACAATTTGAATGGATTACATGGGTAGGACAAGTTTGGAGGGATATGGACCAAACGCATACAGGTGGGACTAGTGTAGCTGGGACTTTGTTGGCCAGTGTGGGCAAGTTGGGCCGAAGGGCCTGATTCCACACTGTGGCACTCTATGATTCTATGACTCTAATTACAGGATAATTATTATCCTGTTATTAGATGTAATGTGGATAACCATTTAGCTCCTTAAGATTAAATTAATTGGAAACATTTGGATTCACCTGGAGTCTCTGGTTAGAAATCGTATGGATAGAAAACAAAATATAAGTAAGTATGTGAGACAATCCACGAACATTTTGTGAGAATGTGGAAGGATACGTTTATGCAGGAACGTATCTAATATAAGCAAGGATATTAAGAATGAATAAACATTCTTTTAGGCCATGCCAACATTTCCAAACAAGCTGGTTCTCTAGCTGGTATGCATGGCTGTAGACCAGAACATTACTAAAACTTTATCATCTGAAGAGAGAATGGAAAAAGTATAAAAGATAAATCTCAACAGACATTCTCAATGGTGCAGAGCTCAGCTCAACTTGATCAGCGTTATTTTAACTCGTGTTCTTTTTCTTACTTCCTGTTCACAAGACTGATATTTCAAAATGAAGGGATGCATGAGAAATGTAACCAATCCTGTGGGACTTGAATCACTTCTGATGGGGAGGGGGTGGATGGCAAATGCCAAAACCATACAACTCACAGATCACGCATGTATAAATTCCATAAGGATTATGCAGGCTTTTGTTTGCCCAGCCAACACAATTTGCATTGACCTTTTTCACAAAAAGGAGTGCTATGTTGATTGGTGCAATTTATGAAAACTTTTATTAATTTGACATTCTAGTTCTCTAAAGTATTGATTTCACTTGGTCCACGTTTTTTTCAGAATATCTGCCTCAATTTTTATTTTTGGAAAATCTACTTCTGTGTTTCCACCTTCATATTATAAAATTACTTTTTGCCAGAAGAATTTTCTAACACACATCTTTTCATAATTGACTTTGTCGAAGTGATGTTTTTCTTGCCTTAAATCCCTTAACTCCCAAAACACAAAATAGCATTAAAGAGAGATGTGTGGAAACATTTATTGCCTGATGTTGGTTCCATTAAAAACAACTGCATGAAAGCAAGACAGATTCTCAGTTAGATAAGTATATCTATATATAGGAACATACTGAATAATGTTTTTTTTTATTGACGAAGCTAATGCCATAAATTGAAATTAACTGCAGCCCCATTAGAAGAAACCTCTGGAATTCTTCTTCTTGACATCCTTGAATAAACCAATTTTAAAACACATGAATTAAAAGTTTTTTTAAATAAAAAACTTATTACAGTTTTTTAAAAATAAACAAAACCCTGTATGTTTGTGCAGAAAGTTGGATAATGTAGTGTTTGGAGACCACTTTTGCAAATGGTAGACATCAGCCGATACAAATTAGTTGTTTTAAAAAATGAAACTGATAAGCATATGGCTTTGCCACTCGGAAGTACACATCAATCTTCCATTGTGTGGTGTCCCTGTTCTCAGCCGTGCCAGTGAGGAATAATTCCAAGGGAAGATTGGCATCTCTTGAAAACAGAGGAAAATATAAATGGAGAGTCTCCATTTGCTGCTCCTTTCGGCCTTGCTTGACAGCCAAGAACAACGTTGATACTGGACTGGGACAAACAAGCAGAGAGGCCTAGTCCCTGCTTTGGCACCTAACTGATGGGAAGGAGATGGAAGAAACATGTAAATGTGGAAAAATAAGAAACCAACGGCGTGAGGTTTCAGTAGGCATGGACTGATTTTTAAATATGCTTGGAAGTTTAACCAAAGGATTAACCGCTGATTTTAAACTATGAATCTGGGCAGTAAACTGTCTAGGTTTTGGCAACTTTAATTGAAGCATATTGTTTTTCAATATTACGTCATGTAGCTTTGAATAGAACAAGTCGCTTTGAATCAAATTGTGATCTTTCTTTGTTGCATAAATATATTTGTGCAAACCTGAAGAAGGTTCAGTGAAAGTTTGTGCAAATGGTGAATGGCTTGCACATGGAATTAAAGGGAGTGTTCTTTTGGCATGATGAGGACTATGCGCAGTAAATGTTTTCCTGTCAGTGTCCCACAGTGGCATTTCTGGACCATTGCGTCTTTTGTTTAAAAAAAAGAACGTAAACCAGAAACCACTGATGGTTTAGCAGATGTCCAATAATTTTAAGAAATGAAGTTCAACGAATGTGGACTTTGATATCTGCATTTTAAAGTGTGTGGAAAGGAGATGTTTCTCTTTCATTGCCTAATAGATAGAAGTAATGCTTGGTCTTCTCATTCTTTTGGCCTGACCTCAGTGCTCCTGGTCTTAAAGTCATACAATCAAAGAGGGTTATGTTATGTAATGAATAGGCCCTTCAATCCACTGAATGTAGGTGAATTTAATGTCGGTAACTCAAAATGGAGATATACTCTCCTGATGGTGACACATGCTGAAGCTGATTTTTTTGGTTATATGAAGGGCCATGTGCTCAAGAAAAATCAGTGCTTTCTCTTAAGACCGGAAGATTTAAAGATCTTGCATTTGTGCCGAGTTAACTAGTCTCAGCAAGGGGAACAGTAGAAATATCAAATTTGACTTCAGGATCACCAGGTTAAGGAGACCTAAAAAAAGGAATTATATATTGTTTTATTTCCTGATCATTATTCTCTGCCAAGAGCATGTATATGAGAGTTCATTAAATGAGGAAACTATTGTGCAAATTCTCAAAAGTTCTACAGTCTTAAAATGTCAACACATTTGAGATTTTTGACAGGGAGAATCCAGATGAGGAATTGGACAACTTTTATTTAGTTTAGTTTAGTATTTAGGGATACAGTGTGGAAACAGGCCCTTCAGCCCATTGAGTTCGAGCTGACAAACGATCACTTCGTACACTAGCACTATCCTACACACTAGGGACAATTTACAATTTCTAGAACCTGTACTTCTTCAGAGTGTGGGAGGAAACTGGAGGAGGCAGAGAAAACCTACGCAGTCACAGGGAGAATGTACAAACTCTGTACAGTTACGATCGAATCCAGGTCTCTGGCACTGCAAGGCAGCAATTCTAACATTCACCCTAGTACTAGTTAGCACTCTAACCAAGGGGTGGTACAGTGAAAAGCTTTTGTTTGTGTGCTATTTAGTCAAAGAAAAGACTATGCATCCACAGTGCACAAATACAGGATAAAGGGGATAACATTTAGTGCAAGATATAACATTGGAGCTATTGGGAGTGGTGTATCCTGGTGAGAGTCAAGTATAGAATGCAAGGGATGAAAACCGAACAGACTCTCTCTAATAAGCAATTTAGGTTGAGGAAGAAGTTAATTCTATCCACTAATTTCTTCATAAGTAGCATCACCACATTAGATGAATAATGAAAGGCCTAGTATGTGGAGAAGATGTTTCCGTTAGTGAGAGAGTCTAGAACCGGAGGCCATTGACTCAGAATACAAGGACGTACCTTTGGAATGGAGATGAGGAGGGCTTATTTTAGCCAGAGGGTGGTCAAGCTGTGGAATTCATGCCACAGATGGCTGTGGAGGCCAAGTAAATGGGTACTTTTAAAGCAGATATGGAAAGTTCTTGATTAGTAATGGTGCTAAATGTTTTGGGGCGAAAGAAGGAGAATGGGGTTAAGGGGGATCAAATGGAGGAGCCAATGGGCCGTATGGCCTAATTTTGCTCCAGTGCCTTATGGAGCCCTTTCACAGTACGGGCAGGCTGTGATTAACTACAGGGCTACAGGATAGACAACAGTGTACGGACAGGAGGTCTGACCACCAGCTGCTTAAAAGGAAGACAGAGGTGCAGCCCTGTACCATTATCTATTGTAAAACAGAAGCCATAATGTATTCACAGATGTGGGATTCCCATACACTTAAATTGGTTAACATTATTCTACATTAATTTTTTTTTTGTGGGTGAACTTGCACATATGCTATCACTTTGCCTTTAACAGACATCAAACATTTGATCAGCGCTCTTGGCCTGAAACCGTTGCATGGTACTTAACTCTCTCAGCACTGAAAACATTTTGAAAAGCACTCCCCTCACTGACATCTTAAGTGATCATGTAAAATTTTGGATACCAAATTTTTTTTCAAATGGATTCAGAAAAATGCAGAGTCCTTGACTGCTCGGGAGTTATGTGTGACTGAAAAACCAGCAGACTTCGGCAAGGATTCCAAAAATAATCCCGGGGTCATGGGTTCAAGTACCATGGCAGTGTTTCTGCTCTCATCTCAGGCTGGCATTCCAACACAGCACCGTGGGAGTTACGACTTGTGGATGGGACCCGGCCAAACTCTGATTCAGGTGGTCATTGAAGAGCCCATGGAAAAATAAAAAGAAGTGTGGGTCACCTGAGTTCTTCAGATGGCCTGGCTCAGATTCCTCCTTCTACCACTATTGCAAAAAATACAAGCAAACTGTCGATTACCTCCGCAGCTGTGTGTGTGGGGAATATTGTTGGTGCAACCGATTACTTTTGTAGTAAGTTATCGCACTTAAGTAGCAGTTTAAGTGTGAAATGTTTCAAGCAGATAAGATAGAGTCTTTACTTTTAGACTTTAGAGATGCAGTGTGGAAACAGGCCCTTTGGCCCAACGAGTCCACGCTGACCAGAGTCATCCTGTACACTAGCACTATACTATACACTCAGGGCAATTTTACCAAAGCCAATTAACCTTCCATGTATTGTCCTTCCGCTGACTGATGGGCACCCAATGAAAGTATCAAAAATCGCATCAAAAATGCATCACGCATCACAAAATCACTGTAGCTTGGTACACGTGATAATAAACTAAATTAAACTAACCTACAAACCCGCATGTCTTGGAGGAAACCCGAGCACACGGAGGAAACCCACACGGGAAACCCATGCAGTCACTGGGAGGACGTACTAACCTACAGACAGCACTTGTAGTCAGGATCCAACCTGGGTCTCTGGTGCTGTAAGGCAGCAACTCTACCTCTGTAGCACTGTGTGCCGCCCATAGAGTCACAAAACTATTTAACAGGGAAACAGGCCCTTCAGCCCACCTTGTCCATGCTGGCCAAGTTGACATACTGGTGCATGACCGAATGGGACTAGCCATAGAGGATAAAATACTGCTTTGAATGCAAACACTGACATTTATTTTTATATAGCGCCATTTAATGTGATTAAAATGTCTGGAAGTACAGAGGAGTGTTCAAAAGGAAAAATATCAGTGCTAAACTACATGGGACCTCAAAGTAGGCGACCAAGAGGTTGATCAAAGCAAGTTCTAAGTCTTATGGGAGGCAGGAGAAGGAGAGGGACGTGAACATGAAGAGAAGTAGAGGGTTGTTGTGAGAAAAGGCCAGAGCAGACCAGACATCCAGTAAGCTGACAATGATTAAATGGCCAGAATTTCTGGAGCGGATTCACCTGAGGAATGAGCAGAAGGAGGGGGCATAGTAACAAAATATAGGGCTAATCATTTGAAACATGATACATCAAACTTCTTCTCACAGAGGATGGTGAAACTCTAGAATTCTTTACCCAGGAGAATTGTGAAAGGCAGATCATGAGATGTATTTAAGGTTGAAGTGGTTAAATCTTAGTGAGATGCGGAAATTAAAGGCTATGGGGAACTAGCATAGAAGTTGACCTGGTCCTAGCATTGATGAACCATGATCATGTCAGATGGCAGGGCAGGCTTGAAGGACCAGGCGGCCTACTCCTGTTTAAATTTTCTTGTGTTCTTGGGTGTACAAGGGTACTTTTAAAGGTTGAAGTGTTGTTTAACTGATTTTAGGGCAGCGAGCACAGTTAAGTGGCTGAACAAGACATGATGCACACGAAGAGGGCCAGGACTGTGATGGAAAAATCAAGTCTAGAGTCAAGTCAAGATGTGTAGCAACTGAGAGCTTTATCGTACAGCTACGATTTGCGAAATGCAGATCCCATCTTAGCATGTCATTCTGAGTATAAACCAGTCTGATGCTGTTATAAAGGGCTTTTTGTTAATTTTTCTTTTGGCCTTGAACTGGTTAAGCATCAGTCTTATGTGCATGCACTAGAAATTGAGTTATTACTCAAATATAATTTCCAATCCATTTAATAACATTTACCATTATTAATTCAAAGCACTGAATTTTTTTTTTTTAGATTAGTTTGAAGAGACGATGGAGAAGGTTAATTATTGAATTGATAAAGTCTTTTGATATCTATATGTAATTCCATAAGAAGTTCTAAAGCACTTCTTTAAAATGTATTTTATTAAAGCTTTTCATATCAAAAAGTTATTTAATTCTTCCTTTAGAAGTCTAGATGAAACAGAGTGAATATTAAAGAAAGCAGATAAGAATTTAGCAGTGGAGGAAGCCAAAGTGTATAAACAAAGAACTGTGGAGCAACTTGGAGTCTTGAAAGTTTAAAAAACTTCTATGCAATCAGTGAAGCCATATCCTATTCGAGTCTAAATTCAGAGTTGTCAGTTCAACATCATGACAAATATCACGCATACTCCTTAATGTAAGAGAAGGTGATCCACAGAATTATTCTCAAAGGTAACATCTAGCATATAAGGTAGAAATAAATGCTGGAGAAACTCAGCGGGTGAGGCAGCATCTATGGAGAGAAGGAATAGGTGACATTTCAGGTCAAGATCCTTCTTCAGACAGATGTGGGGGTGGGGGTGGGGGTGGGGGAGGGGGAGAAGAAAGGAGGAGGTGGAGACAGTAGGCTGTGGGAGAGCTGGAAAGGGGAGGGTTCCCGGTGGCCCAGCACTTCAACTCTCCCTCCGATTCTGAATCCGACCTTTCTGTCCTGGGCCTCCTCCATGGCCAGAGTGAGTCCCACCGCATATTGGAGGAGCAGCACCTCATATTTTGCTTGGGCAGTTTACACCCCAGCGGTATGAACATTGACTTCTCCAATTTCAGGTAGTCCTTGCTTTCTCCCTCTTTCCCCTCCCCTTCCCAGCTCTCCCTCAGCCCACTGTCTCTGCCTCTTCCTTTCTTCTTCCCGCCCCCCCCCCCACCCCCACATCTGAAGAAGGGCCTGGACCCAAAACTTCACCTATTCCTTCGCTCAATAGATGTTGCCTCACCCGCTGAGTTTCTCCAGCATTTTTGTCTACCTTCAATTTTTCCAGCATCTGCAGTTCTTTCTTTAGCATACAAGATAAATACAATTCCTACACTGTCCTATTCTGCATGGTATTAGCATGGATGAAGCATCAAGATAATGCGTGGTAAGAAAAGACACAAAAAGCTGGAGTAACTCAGCGGATCAGACAGCATCTCTGGAGAAAAAGGAATAGGTGATATTTCGAGTCAGACTGAGAGTAGGGGAAAGGGAAATGAGAGATATAGAAAGTGACAGAGTGATATAGAACAAATGAATGAAAGATATGGAAAAAACTAATGATGATAAAGGAAACAGGTCATTGTTAGCTGTGGCCTAGATGAAAACGAGTTACAGACAATGAGACTCAACAAGACGACTTAGAAGGTGGTACAACAACGTCGTTGGGGGAGGGATGCGAGGGTTACTTGAACTTAGAGAAATCCATTTTCCTGCCACTGGGTTGTAAGCTGCCCAAGCAAAACATGATATGCTTTTCCTCCAATTTGCATTTTGCCTCACCCTGACAATGGAGGAGGCCTAGAACATAAAGATCAGTGTGGGAATGGGAATTAAAGTGTTTGGCAACTGGGAGATCAGGTAGGTTCAGGCCGACTGAGCGAAGGTGTTCAGCGAAACTATTGCCCAGTCTATGTTTGGTCTCACCGATGTATAAGAATCCACTCCTTGAACAACGGATACAGTAGATGAAGTTGGAGGAGATGCAAGTGAAAGGACTGTCGGGGTCCATTCGCAGAGTTGAGGGAAGAGGTAGAAGGAGAGGTGTTGCTGGGGAAGGTGTGGTTTGGATGAGAAGGGGTAACCAGGGTTTTGTGGAGGGAACAGTCTCTGCAGAAGGCGGAAAGAGGTGGAGATGGGAATTTGTAACTCGTGGTGAGAAAGAAAAGGTGAATTAACATTTCATGTGAAGACCCTCTGTCAGAAGTGGGGATAAGAGAGAGTCAGTTGGCAGAGCCAAGGAGGGATGGACGAGGCTGAAATATTATCTCCGATAGGTTGAGGCTAGGTTTGCCAACAGGATAAGATGCAATTTAACTCATTTGGTCAGCTGATTAAGAGGGTAATTAGGGAGAGAAAATCTGAATAAAGACACTACTAATGCTAGCTCTGTGCATACCACACAGTCCTGCATTTCACTGCTTTTACATTCCTTTGTTTGAGTTTGCATTTTCCAATTGTCTTAATTTCATAGTCTTGATGCTCCTTTGATTAAATTTTCCCAAACTGACCACATTAATCCATTGACCACAAGACCTCCTTTGTGGTTTATTCTGACTGCTACGCTGGCCTCATCTTCTCAGAAGTATTCTCCTTGTCCTATCTATACCAACCCCACCTTCTCTGCAACTTAAAACCAGCCTTTAGACTTTGGACATACAACATGGAAACAGGCCCTTTGGCCCACCAAGTCCATGCCAACCAGTGATCACCCCATATACTACCACTATCCTACACACATGGGACAATTTACAATTTTACCAAAGCCAATTAACCTACAAACCTGTAGGTCTTTGGAGCGTGGGAGGAAACCGGAGCACCCAAAGAAAGCCCACGTTGTCATAGGGAGAACGTACAAACTCCGTATAGACAGCACTCCATAGTCAGGATTCGAACCCGAGTCTATGGTAAGGCAGCAATTCTACTGCCATGCCACTGTGTCACTGTGTCTCTTTCCCAGCTCTGATGAAGGGTATTGACATGAAACGTTAATCCTGTCCCTCTCGCCACAGAGGCTGCCCGATCAGCTGAGCATTTCAGATTTCCAGCATCTACAGCTTTATGATGTGTTTCTAGGGTTTCAGCCACAGTCAGGATTCTCCAAATGGGACTTCTGAAACATTGCCTTGCAGATGTTGAAAGACATCCATCCACATGGACATGGGCATGTCAATGTTTTGTTTAAAAAAAGATTAAAAGTACGGTCCTATTTCATATATATTATTGATGGACCGAACCAACATAACCAATATGGATAATTCTAATCTATTTTGAAGTAAAAAATAACTATGGACTTAATTGATTTAGGATTTTCCGCTCTTATTTTCTCTGTCCCTCACTCATGATGGTATAGACCTCCGTTAACTTGTGACTGCACGTTGTCGGTTACACATCAGCACATTTTCAATGTATGTCTGCAGAACGCACATTAACACTGTTTTTGAAGGCATCTTCTGTATGCCGTCGAAAGCTCAAATACACATATGAGACAAAGCAATAATCCAGTTCTTGGTTGATGCACGATCGCATTCCAAAATCGGGAAACTGATCCTTCTCTCACTTGATGTCTACACATGTGCACATTCCAGCAGGATTTAGTACACGGCAATCTGGAATGGGAATCCAAATTGTCCACTTCCTGGCCCAAAGACACTGAGGCATTTGTAATCTCCACTACATCCCCAGCTGACGCAAATAGAGAGCAGGCTTCACTGGGGGACATGGCTATCATTCACACTGGGTAACAAATTTACCTATTGAGTTATTGGTGGAGCCTATGCCCCTACTTTAATCAAAATTGACAACATAACTTGTCCTCTGAGAATCTGGTTTAGAAATACAAACATGTGAACACACACCGAGGAAAAGAACAATAAATAATAGTTACAAAAACACTTCACCTCTCAAAACGCATGCTCCTTCATCACAATATCTCATAAATACTAAACCCAGATTTCAATATCAGTAAAAGTATCAATCTTAAAATCATCAGCCTTATACAGACACTTAAATTGCATCCTTTTCTTTTGAATGGCTTTCTGGATATGGCAGGGATGAAGCACTCATTCCTAGATAATCCATTAGATTCAGTGAGATACATAGACACAGATACAGCACTGATTTTTTACAGCTGAACTGCAGTTAAAATAAACCTGACATAACATGCTCAAAGCACCCGTTGTGAAATGATGTGCTTTACAAAATGCCGGCAGCTTGCAAAAGCAACCAAATAGATTCCAAAAATGTTGCAAACAGACATGTTGCAAATTATGTGGATAAAACAAATCTGTTTTTGTAAACGGGTATCGATTTCTATGGACTTGTTTTATGCCTTATTTTAGTGAAATGTCAATAATAGAGGGAATGTTACTTTTATTTTCATCTGTAGCTCTAATGAAACATTTATTTTTGCTGATGTAAATTAGTTTTAAAACTGTACACAGAATTTATCAGCAGATTTTGAATGGATTGTGAATGTAATCTACACATCTCGCTCTGACAGGGTGTTTGCTGATGTTTTTACGACGAGTTTAAGTGTAGCATTTCGAATATAATTCTGTCCTGAACTTCAACAGTTTGAACTATGAGATGCACTGTAAAACACAGATTCACACGAGGTCTTACCTTCGTTATACACAGCCACAAAAAGGACCAACAATGTTTTATTTCACAAACTGATCGCAATCCCAATCCAGAAGGTTTTTTCTTGTTTGTTTTAGTCAGATCAATGACCAGTGCAAGAAGTTTTGTTCAGCGTGTGATACTGAGAGCACACACACTGCAGCTGGAATGAGACTAAACTGAACCGAATCCTGTCAAGTTATTCCCAGCGTCTCCTGTCTCCAAAATTCAGACGAAACTAATGTTTTGTGAGGGGGCCCAATGACCAGGCCCAGACTGGCTGGAAACTATTTCCTGCCTCCAAGTACTATATACATGTGTGAGTGAGTGAGTACATGAGAAAAAAAAAAGTCATAGGAAAGTAAAAGAAAGCGAAAGGGGAAGATACCATAATGGCAGATGTGTAGCAACTCAAGTCATCGTGCAACACTATTCTGTTCAGTCTCTTCATACTCAAAGAGGCATTAATGAGTGCACAAAGTTACAAAGCGTGTGTTAATGATAAAATCTGTCTCACAATCCAATTTGTTTAAAAATAGAAAATTGACGAGAGCGCTGTATTTATTTAATTGTAGATTAAGCGTCGCAGTTTTTAAGTGACTAACATGCATTGTTACCTTTCCTGAGAATCCTCCAGAGCCACAGATAACCACCACCAATGTAAATTCACAAGGGCAAACTCCATCTTGAGCATATTAGAATTGTGCTGACATAAGACACGCAGCATACAGAGCTTTCCAGTTTGACAGAGTGCCTGAATTGGATCACTAGGACTGCCCACAGCTTATGTATCCACATTTATGAAAAGACTTTCTGAAACCATCATATGTTTATCTTTTTTCCCCCTGCTTTTCTGCCTCCCTTGAACAACTTCCTCTCTGTTTCTCCGAGCGACTTTCAGGCTGGGAACTAAGTTCAGCATTTGGTCTTGATTAAAAACAGACAAGCACCTTTGTAAAAGCCAGAACCAAGCTATAGAGGATTACAGCTTTTTTCCCTCCTCTAATTAGCATGCAGCTCAGTAGTTATGTATGACTAAATAGGTGCTCACACCTTATATTTTATATGAAAGGAACATACATTTCTTCAAGATAATCCATTAGGTTTATATGTACAATGCTTCATTTTTTTTCCTCCTGCTGTGATCATGGTTTTAATTTCCTTTACATACCATACAATGACATTCTGGAATTAAACACAGCATCACATAATACTGTTTTGAATTTATAAACGTCATTATCACTAACTCAGATATTAACTGAATTGTCGCAGGTGTTGTAAAACTTCACCGGGTTTAATCCAGTAACTTATTTTGCCCCAAGTGCTGCCGGAAATAAGATTTTGCTAAAGATGTGGGCGGAAGAAAGCAAAGGTGCCTGGAAAGAAAAATGGCTGAACAAATCAAGAATACGTCAAAGAAACTCAGATGAAATTTAACCTTGATTCATATTTTTTTACTGTTTGTACTGATAGCAACCATGCTTTAAGTAGGAACGACATAAAATGCACCATTCAACATGCAAATTATGACTTTTGCTGTTGATGACAAGTGGCAAAGCGCATTGTTAAGGTATTCCTTTGAGTAGTCCTTTTAAAGTAAACAATGCATTGTGCCATTTTAACATCAGAAGCAATTTTTGAGTTTTTTTTAACCTAACATCAATTGAACTTTGCAACTGCTAAGCTTCTCCTCACGGGTGGGAGGAAGGCCAAACATAACATAGCACAGATGGCCCAACATTTACAGAAGACGTAAGTGACTTCTGGACAGAAGGGAAAAGCCAAGCTATCTCTCAGCTGAAGCCAGATCTGCCATAAAATTGGCTCAGTGGGAGAACATTAAAAAAAAATCATAAATTAAACTATAAATAATTTTTCAAATGTTGCTTTTACTTCCGACAAAAGTAATGAAAATGAACAAAAATTATATGGTCTTTTATGGAGGCCTAAAAATCAAATGATTAAGGCTAAACGAAGAGGCTCCCAAATATGCAAATAATTCCCCTTCTTGTGTAGATTCTTTCCAAATGGTTGCAAAATGGTTCCTCGGTTTGCATTCAACTTTCCTTTTAGCACCCTCCTACAATACTCAACTCATCCACTGCACAATCTCCAGTCAAAGTTTGCTACAATTACTCACAGAAAGACAAGAACACAAGAAAATAGGAGCAGGAGTAGGCCACTGAAACCATCGAACCAGCATGATTATGGCTGAACTATGTTGGCCTCATCTCCTCATCTGTGCCAGTTCCCCACACTGTCAATTCCTCAATCATTCAAATATTTGCCTACCTCCACTTTAAATACGTCCAATGATCTGACTTCCACAACTGAGATGAGTTGGGCAGAAGAGCCTTTTGATGCATTTTATAACTCTCTGGGGTAGAGAATTCCACACATTTGTTACCATCTGTGGAAAGAAATGTCTACAAACCTCTCTTTAAAATTATTGTACCATTATTGTGTAACCACATCCCATGTTTGAGATGCTCTCACTAGTAGAATCATGCATCAGTACATATTCCATCTCTAATCTTGAAGACCTTTTGGATTTTACTGTAGAGATAATACGTAAGAATCATTGTAGAAATATGACAGCACTGAATCCAATAATTTATACCTTACATGAACGTTGTGGGAAATTCATGTTCTGCATCTCTATTATAGTACATACATCTGTTGGTGGCTTGGAAGCAGTTCAAAAAAGGTTGACTAAACTTACACCTGGAATGGGGTTGTTGCTTTATATGAATGGTTAGACAGAATAAGTTTTGAACCACTGGAGTTTAGAAGAGTGAGATAGACCGATTAAAATATATCAAAACCTGAGGATATACGTTTGTAGATGTACATTTCCTCATAATTATAAGAAGCAAGAACAGGCCAATTGATCTTGCAAGTCTCCTTGCAAGTCTCCTCTGTTATTTAATAAGATCATGGCTGCTACAGCTTTGGCCTTAAGCCTACTTTCCTCCAATTAGTTTAGTTATGGTCTAATTAATTGGCTCAGCAGATTCGAGAGGTTGAGTGTTCTACTCCTGCTCCCAATTCACATTCATTTATTCAATGTTTTCAAATAATTCACGTGTGGCACGGTGGCGCAGCAGTTGCTGCCTTACAGCGCTTACAGTGCCAGAGACCCGGGTTCGATCCCGGATACGAGTGCTATCTGTACGGTGTTTGTTCGTTCTCCCTGTAACTGTGTGGGTTTTCTTTCAGATCTTTGGTTGCCTCCCACACTCCAAAGACATACAGGTTTGTAAGTTAATTGGCATGGGAAAATTGTAAATTGTCCTTAGTATGTGTAGAATAGTGTTAGTATGTGGGGATCACTAGTCGGTGTGGACATGATGGGCCAAAGCGCCTCTATCCGTGCTGTATGTATAAACTAAACTATGCTAAACTAATTAAACTAAACTAACTAAAAGAATTCACGACATCTTTATAGCACCGAAAGTGATGGGGAACACATTTTTGAATACCTAATTAAGTCGAACATTAAAGCCCCTGTCCCACTGACGTGTCCTTGGCACGTTAATTACGCAACCTTGTTGTCACGTGGTGGCGCGACGGTCCCGCGAAGGTCGCACGCGTCTTCATGCGTCCGCACAGCCGTCTGGAGCGCGGACGTCATTTGAAGATGGACACAAAATGCAGGAGTAACTCAGCGGGACCGGCATCTCTGGAGAGAAGGAATGGGTGATGTTTCGGGTCGAGACTCTTCTTCAGTCTGAAAGAAGGGTCTTGACGCCAAACGTCATCCATTCCTTCTCTCCAGAGATGCTGCCGGTCCCGCTGAGTTACTCCTGCATTTTGTGTCCAATGCAGGAGTCTTGTGTCCAATGCAGGAAATCTTTGAGTGCCACGGCCGTGAGCCCCAGGCCGACCTCGGCGATCGTTTGCCTGCTTCTGCTACTGTTGGAGGTGAGACATTGCATCGCGCCAGGGTCTTGGGCCTGTCCCACTTTGGCTGTCAGTTACGCGACAGGCCGGTGGCACTCAAAGATTTAGTTCGGTACAAAATCCCGGAGCGCCGCGCGATACCGCGCACAACTCCACACCCCTCCGCGCTTCTCAGTGGGACCGGCCCCACGCGGCCACACGATGCCCATGCACCTCAACGCGACGACAAGGTCGCATAATTTGCGTGCCAAGGACACGTAAGTGGGACAGGGCCTTTAGGCTTTCAACTGAAGTAGGCAGGAATCTATGCACGAGGAAGTGATGCTTCACTTGGTTTGGCCCAATCTGATCTGTGGATATACATCATGCTGCCTCGGCAAGGCTAGCAGCATAATCAAGCACGTCGCACCCTGGGCACTTCCTCTTCTCCCTGCTCTCATTGGGCAAAAGGTATAGAAGTGTGAACACACCTCCAGATTCAGGACAGTTTCTTCCCAGCCGTGATCAGGCAACTAAATCATCCTAGCACAACCAGAGAGCAGTGCTGAACTATCTACTTAATTGATGACCTTTGGACTATCTTTGATCAGACTTTACTGGCATTACCTTGCACTAAATGTTATTCCCTTATCATGTATCTATACACTGTAAATGGCTTGATTGTAATCATGTATTGTCTTTCTGCTGACTGGTTAGCATCATAAAAGCTTATCACTGTCACTTGGTACACGTGTCAATAAACTAAACTGAAACTGAAAAAAAGACATAACACAGCAGCAAAACAATGGAGATGTTAGGGATTTACTCCAGTGAGTATTGAAAATGCTCAGCCGGTTTGATTGCACCTTCAATGCTCTTTCCTACCCGTCCTTGTGTTTAGTGTCCAAAATGAAAGTGGCGCTCAAACTCGGAGTATTGCCCGCATCCTGCAACTTTCACTCTGAGGGTCCAGGCAATATCCCATCTTTTAACTTAATCTTATCTTTATCTTATGCTTTCGTCTTTACGTACCAAACCTCAAGAAAGACAGTTAAATTACCCCAAAGGAAGTGATAGGATCAATCCCCCAAAAAATGCTTGCAGTAGCTTAAAGTAGGTCTGCGCTGTACTTCCTCCAAGGATATCATATATCACTCCTGATGTTTGGTATTCAAAGCTGAATGCATTGATCCAATGTTACCAACATAAAGTGTAAAAGGCTGTTAGATTGAAACATTACCATTTTTTATTCCTCTGCAGGTGCTGCTTGACCTGCTGTGTGTTTCAAATTGAAGGCCGACACAAAATGCTGGAGTATCTCAGCGGGACAGGCAGCATCTCTGTAGAGAAGGAATGGGTGACGTTTCGGGTCGAGACCCTTCTTCAGACTGATGTCAGGGGAGTGGGTGAGACAGAGATAGAATGTAGTCGGAGACAATAAGACTGGTGGGAGAACTGGGAAGGGGGAGGGGATGGAGAGAGAGGGAAAGCAAGGGCTATTTAAAGTTAGAGAAGTCAATGTTCATACCGCTGTGGTGTAAGCTACCCAAGTAAAAAATGAGGTGCTGTTCCTCCAATTTGGAAAATGGGAGTGGGAGTTGAAGTGCTGAGCCACCGGGAGATCAAGTAGGTTAAGGCAGACTGAGTGGAGGTGTTCAGCGAAACGATCGCCGAACCTGCGCTTAGTCTCGCCCATGTACAGGAGTTGACACCTGGAACAGCGGATACAGTAGATGAGGTTGGAGGAGGTGCAGGTGAACCTCTGCCTCACCTGAAAAGGGGTCCTTGGATGGAGTTGAGGGGGGACCAAAGAGACATTACCCAAGAGACATTTGTTTAATAATTTGAGATGCATTTTTAACATAATGTACTCACACAGAAATAAAGAAGAAGACTTATCAATTATTTCATTAGATGCAGAATAAGCATTTGACCAAGTAGAATGGAAATATATTTTTACAGTACTGCAAAAATTTCAGATGAGAGAAAATTTTATTTCATGGATAAAACTGTTATATGATAAGCCGACTGCCAGAATACTGACTAACCATATACTCTCTCCTAAATTCCAGTTATCCAGGGGCAATAGACAGGGATGTGCATTATCACCCCTGTTATTTGCCCTTGCGATTGAACCTCTAGCGGAAAGTATAAGAGTACATCCGAACATTCACGGCTATAATACTAAATACTCCAATAATAAAATATCATTATATGCAGATGATGTATTATTATATATCACCAATTCTCAAGTTAGTATTCCAAATATATTAAATCTTACAGAGGAATCCGGTTCCTTTTTAGGATATAGAATAAACTGGAACAAAAGTGAAATTATGTCAATAAAACCTGAAGAGTCGACACACCTTCTAAAATTCCTTTTCAGAATTACTACAGAAAAATTCAAATATCTGGGTGTTCAGGCAACCAGAAAATATACCTCGCTATTCAATGCAAACCTCCCGCCTTTAGTCACTAAATTAAACGCTCTTATTCAATTTTGGAAAACACTCCCGTTGTCTCTAATAGGCAGAATAAATGCTATAAAGATGATCTTCCTCCCACAAATTCTGTATTTATTTCAATCAATAGCGATATACCTTCCTAAAAATCTTGATTCTCTGATTACAAACTTTATCTGGGATTATAAAACACATAGAATTCATAAACGGCATCTATGTAAACCTAAAGAAACGGGCGGGTTGGCTCTTCCCAACTTCTTATACTATTATTGGGCAACGAATATTAAAAATGTAATTTACTGGCTGGACAACTCATGCCAACAAGTAGACTGGTTAATAATGGAGAGAGAGGATTGCTCGCCTTTTAATATCGGCGCGATTCTTCTCTCACCAACAAAGTTGAAGAACACACTATATGATAAAAAATCCGATTATTCACAGCACTCTACGAAGCTGGAGACAAGTAAAATCAACTTTTAAACTAAGAAATTTGTCTCTTCTTTCACCAATAGCCAATATACCCTTTGTTCAAGCCATCTATTATTGATAAAACGTTTACTTATTGGGAAAGACTAGGAATCAAAAAACTTGGAGATCTCTACGAGATGGGAACTCTTCTCTCATTTCAGGAATTACAGTCGAAATATCACCTGAAAGGTAATCAATATTTCAGATATCTTCAAATTCGAGATTATCTGAAAACATATACCCAAGACTACCAAACTCTGCTGCCAGACATACTAGACAAATGTATGAATAGAAATTCAGTCAAACAACTTAACATCATATTTGTATAATACCCTTCTAAATATAGAAATCCCATCATCAGAAGCAATGAGAAGAGACTGGGAAGAGGAATTAGACCTTGAAATGTTATTACTCCAAGACAAACTGTTGGTGATATTAACACCTAGGAACTTGAAGCGTTTGACCATTTCCATTTCAGCACAATTGATGCTGATTGGGGCCTGTACACTACTTTGTTTCCCAAAATCAATAACTAGCTTCTTCATCTTGCTGTCATCGAGGGAGAGGCTATTGTCCGGACAACATGTTAGTAAGCTCTCTATCTACTTCCTGTCCTCCATCTTGTCATTTTTTGACATTTGACCCTCTACAGTGGTGTTATCTGCAAACTTGTAACTGGAGTTAGAGCAGAATTTGGCTGCATAGTATTCATAAGTTCATAATTGATAAGAGCAGAATTAGACTATTTGGCCCTCGTCTACTCCGCCATTCAATCATGTCTGATCTATATCTCCCTCCTAACTCCATTCTCAAGCCTTCTCCCCATAACCACTGACACCTGTGTTAATCAAGAATCTATCTATAGTTGCCTTAAAAATATCCTTGGCCTCCACAGCTTTCCGTGGCAATGAATTCCACAGATTCACCACCCTCTGACTGAAGAAATTCAATTTCATCTCCTTCCTAAAGGAAAATCCTTTAATTCTGAGGCTAAAACCTCTGGTCCTAGACTCTCCCACTAGTGGAAACATCCTCTCTGCATCCACTCTATCCAGGCCTTTCACTAATCGGTAAGTTTTAATGAGGTCCCCCCTCATTCTTCTAACCTCCAGCATGTAGAGACCTAGTGCCATCAAATGCTCATCATATGTTAACCCACTCATTTCTGGGATAATTCTCGTAAACGTCCTCAGGGCCATCTCCAGAGCCAGCACATCCTTCCTAAGATATGGGGCCCAAAATTGTTCATAATATTCCAAATGTGGACTGACAAGTGCCTTATAGAGCCTCAGCATTACATCCTTGTTTTTCTATTCTAGCCCTATTGAGTGTACAGGGAGAATGTATGAGATGCTGTTCTACTTGTTTGCATTTTGCTTCATCCTGGCAGTTTAGGAGGCCGAGGACAGATAGGTCCACATGGAAATTAAAATGGCACAACCTGATGGCTATGATGGGGAGCGTGAAGGTGCACAACAAGGCAAACCCTAGTCCACACTTGATTTCACCACAACATGAGCAATAATCAAGGTTGGAGGCCCTGCAAGAGAATCTCTACCTCCTGTTCATTTAGGCCATTTAGGGTTTGGATGGAGGTGAGAAAGGAGGTGCAGGGACAGGTGTTACACCTACTACAGTTGCAAGGAAAAGTGCCTGGGGATCGGGAGGTGGGGAGGGAAGAGTGACCCTGGGAGTCATGGACAGAGTGGTCTCTGCAGAAAGCAGGAAGTGGAGGGGAGGGGAAGATGTGACTGGTGGTGGGATCATGTTTTAGCTAGCGGAAATATTGAAGAATGATGTGTTGGTTGTGGAAGCAGGTTGGGTGAAAGTTAAGGAAAGCTGCGCTGTCCAAGGTGAGATGGGTGAGAACAGAAGTGCTGGAAATGAAACAGATGCAGGTGTGGACTTGGTCAACCACAGTGGGGGTAGATGGGGTGCTCAGTTTCCTGAGAAACCAAGACATCTCAGGTATCCTGTAGTGAAAGGCCTCATTTGGGTACAGGTCCGGAGGATACCGAGGAATTGAGAGGAAGGGATGATATCCTTCCAAGAAACAGTGGGAAGAGGTGTAGTCTAGATAGTGGTGCAAGTCCAGCAAGTTTGTAGTAAATGTCCGTAGCTTGTGTCCTGAGACAGAGACAGAGAGATCAAGAAATGGGAGGGAGGTGTTGGAAATTGTCCAAGTGAATTCGAGGGCAAAGTGGAAGTTAGTAGTGAAGTTGATGATAATGACGGGGTTTGCATTGGTGCAGAACGTACACTAATGCAGTCATTGATGTAACAGAGAAAGAGAAAGGCTGGTGCCGGCCCGAAGAGCTACAAGCAATGAGCAATTTAACAGAATCTAAAAATGCACCAGGTGTTTGACAGATGTAATGACAACCTTCAGTGGACACTTTTGGGATCTCCAACTCTACAATGTAATTTTCACACAATTCAACTTTGTACAGAAGCAAAGGCAGGGTCGACAGCAGGCCAATCATGTATGGGATGATCTGCTAGAGGAAGTGAATGAGGGAGGAACAATAACATAATTCAAAAGATATTTGGACAAGTGCCTGGATAGGAAAGGTTAAGATATGAGTCAGAATCAGATACGGGTGTCAGGGGTTATGGGGAGAAGGCAGGAGAACGGGGTTGAGAGGGAAAGATGGATTAGCCATGATTGAATGGTGAAGTACATTTGATGGGCTGAATGGCCTAATTCTGCTCCTATCACATGAACATATGGGTCAACCAGGGCAAATGGGACTAGCATAGGTGGACATCTTAATCGGCAAGGACAAGTTGGACCGAGAGGCCTGTTTCCATGCTATATTTCTCTACATGGGATATAAGCAGAACCCCCAGCCACTTTACAGTGCAGAAGGAAGCTGGCACAGGAAATGAAAGTGACACAGGTCACATTGTTGTCTGGGATGCCTTTAACATGAAAAAACGCTCCATTACAACTTTAGTCCACTCGTTCCACGAGGCGAACCAAACGCATTTCTTTCAATCAGTCATCTCATGCACCACAGTCTTTGCCCACCCCCACCCATTGGCTGGCATCCATCAACTCCAAACAGTTGAAAGGACTACTGGCGAAACACCACCCTAAAATGATAGATGGCAGAATGTGGCGTTAACAAACTCTAGTTACATGAGTCAAAGGAGCTGAAAGAATAACACACTAACATTATATAAAACATCAATGTGCAACCACAAAAAAATAATTTCTTCCTTTCCTTGCAGTTTTTTAGTGGTGCAGCCACTATGATCTTGGAAGGAAAAGGCCATGCTGCTCTCCCTGCTGGCTGAAGTCTTTCCTTGACGGATGGTCTTTCGGGTCCATGGCAGCCCCTTCATGGACTCCTCGGCACGTAGCAGTGCAGGGCAAACCGGAAAAGCAGAAAATGGAGAGGGAATGGACAGTGGATGAGAAGGGGCCACTCATTGTTCAGAGTTTCCACTACCATATCCCCTTTTTATCCTCCAACACTTCCTTTACAATCAAAAGCTGCTGAATAGCAAAGTCCTCCATTTTCTGTCTTTCTGTCTCATAGAACACAGAACAGTACAGCACAGGAATAGGCCCACATTTTTTGTGCCAACTACGATGCCACAATGCAATTTTAAACTAATCCATTCTGCCTTTGCATAATCTATATCCTTCCTGCTCATGTGCCTTGTCCAAATGCATCTTAAACATTTCTATCATTTCTGCTATCAGCACATCTCCTGGTCGAGGTTATTTAAAAAGTTAATAAGTGATAGAAACATAGAAACAGAAAATAGGTGCAGGAGTAGGCCATTCGGCCCTTCGAGCCTGCACCGCCATTCAATATGATCATGGCTGATCATCCAACTCGGTATCCTGTACCTGCTTTCTCTCCATACCCCCTGATCCCTTTAGCCACAAGGGCCACATCTAACTCCCTCTTAAATATAGCCAATGAACTGGCCTCAACTACATTCTGTGGCAGAGAATTCCAGAGATTCACCACTCTCTGTGTAAAAAATAGGAGCAGAATTAGTCCGTTTGGCCCATTAAGTCTACTTCACCATTCAATCATGGCTGATCTAACTTTCCCTCTTAACCACATTCTCCTGCCTTCTCCCTATAACCCCTGACAACCCAACTAATTCAAAAACGTACAGGTTTGTAGGTTAATTGGCTTGGTAAATGTAAAAATTGTCCCTAGTGGGTATAGGATAGTGTTAATGTGCGAGGATTGCTGGTCGGCGTGGACCCGGTCGGCCGAAGGGCCTGTTTCCGCGCTGTATCTCTAAACTAAACTAATCAAGAATCTATCAATCTCTGCCTTGACTGCTTAAGGCTTAGTTCCTTCAAAGAGATAAAGTTAGGGAGGGAGTGGTTGAGTATGTTGAACAGATGGACAGGGTGCATTCTGAGTGCACAATGATAAGGTTGTGCAGCAGTGATCATTGAGCGGTTGGTTGGGGTGGTGACCTGCACAAGCAAAGGGGTGGTGTGGCTAAAAGGTGTGAAGAGTGAAATGCTGGAGAAACCTTAAACAAAAAATAGATTCAGAAACAGGGGTAATGCACACTTTAGAGTGCAGGTGAGAGTGCCATTCTGCTCACCTTCCTGATCTTATGAGATCAGTGAACTCATAAGTGAGGACAATAGTTGTGCCGCCTAGTTCAGTGCTATCTCCCACCCACTATGATCCCTTCTTCAGGCTTCTTCCCATCCATCAGGGAGCACAATATTAAATTGATCACAGCCCATTACATATCCTCAAGTGATGTATCACTGTAGCAAGCAGCCTTGGCATGCCTACAATTCACTTTATTCCCCCATTTCTAGTCAACAATCTTCAAATGTTATGTCTACAATGTGCTTTTAATGGGAGCTGCAATTAATTTGTGTACATCATCTTCATGCCTGCTCATCTTAATTGGGAATGAAATTGGGAAATAAAGTGCTAATGCTCTGGCAGCTTTTAATTTACATTAAACAAGCACATTGCAAAGATGAAATAGATTTCCATGCAGCCAACTGCCATTCCCAGATGGTTGGACAATTAAAACTCCCCCTATTGCACAAGATGAAGAAATCATTCATTTCAATTAACTCTGACTGTGGGGCAATATCTGAAGTAGTGTTTGACGGTGAAAATGTGCCCAGTCAATGCACTTTTTGTTGAGTTACATTAAGGCTTGTACTTTGAGTACCAAAGTTATACGCAAAGAAAAAAATTGTTAAAAGAAATAAGGGAGGGTTTACTTCAAGTTCAAGATGCTCAGAGACCTAAAAGTTAACATAGTGCAGATTGGGAAAAGTAAATTATGTTATTAGAGGAAAGGCATAAACATATTTTATGATGTTTTGTTTGTGTTTTGCAAATGCTTACTGTTAGGGATGCAGAATGTGTAGTTTGAGGAATTGCATGAGAAATTTATGCCTTGCCTCCAGTTCTTCAAAACTGCACCCGCCATCCCATACTTTCAACCTAAAGAAGGGTCCTGACCTGAAATGTCATCCAGCCTTTTTCTCCAGGGATGCTGCCTGACCCACTGAGTTGCTCCAGCATCTTATGTCTATCTTTGGTATAAACCAGCATTTTGCAGTTCCTTGTTTCTATATTATGGGATGCATCCATTTGCTCAAGTGCAGAATAGTAAAATGTTTTTTAGTGCAAATAAGATTAAAATTAAATCAGGAGAAAAATATTTCAAGTAATATCTGTGTAAATATCAAAAATAGTAATTAAACACCATAAAGATAAGAAAAGTGATTTTACCAATGATGAAATTGATTTTATTTGTGGCAATGCAGTAAACGCTCGATGAACCTCACAGAGATAAAAGATAATAAAGATAAATCAGTTTTAAATTCTAAATTTTCTGCCAGTGTACATTTTTGTATCCTCCCCCCTCCCCCCCCCCACCCCACATGTTTCTGGAGACAGAGTTTAAAGTATTAAGATTTTCTGTGCACACATCATAATTTTCTGAAAATCTAAATTATGAATGAATAATACAAAAATGTTTTTTAAATGGTTCAAGGGAAGATTGCCATCAAGAAACTAAATTGTGTAATGCATGACCAACTTCTTTGATCAATGATTTAAAAAATGGATGCATTATGAATAAATTTGTTCTATGTGCAAAAATGCAATATTGCGGTAATTTAATTTTCCCAATGTGATTCCAATTTGGTGTTCAAGAGTTTTCAGTTGACTTTACAAGGTTCATAGTAATGAATGCTAACTTCTGGCAGAGCACTCCTCCTGACAAAATGCTCAAGATACTGACTTATTATAACCATTCCGTCTATCCAGAGATGCTGCCTGCCCCGCTGAGTTACTCCAGCATTTTGTGTCTATTTTTCAAAATCTTGAAATTATTACAGATAAGCGATCGGAAAGGCCATCTCCTGGCTGAAATAAATATGCCTTAAGCAACTTATGTTTTTACAGTTGAGGTATATGAAAGCCATTTGTAAATACTTGTAAAGAGCGCACAACATCCAAAATACCTCATCACTCAACCTGCCAAGTGCCATTGGCCTCATCTGTGGCAGTCTATGGATTCTCCATTGGAGATCAGCCCTTGCAGAGCCCAAAGAAATGGAATTGGAGCAAACCGTCCTTGGGCTTCAAGGATCACTTAAGAAGCCTTAGAAAAAGTAATTTGAAGAAAACATGCTGTGTATTTTACCTAATATGTGTGCATCTGATAATAAAAGAAAAGTTTAAGGGAATGTGGATTAAATTACTTTAAAATTCATGGAATGCTGTGGACATCTTCCTCAAATATCAATAAATACTGCTTAAACACTGCTTACTAGTTATATTAAGAAATTTGCCAGATTCTTGCACAACTGGTTCTGCATTTTTCCCAAAAAGTAATTACCATGTAAAATAAAATGTGCTGTTCACATACAAGCATGTATCATATACTGTCTGACTAACTTGAGTTATTGTCTCAAAATAACCACATTGGGGTGGTGGGTAGGGGCAGATTTCCTTAGTTCACTGTGTTATCATTCCCTGCGGATGCACTTCCTTCCAAGCAGTATTAAGAGTTGTCTGGAAGTTCATTCTGGCATTCCTTACTCTCCAATGAGTAGGTTCATAAAAGCATTTTCTCACAGACAAAAAATATGATTGATGTCAAGTCACCTTATCAGAGAGAATGCATTGGAATGTAACCATAGATCTGTGGTTTTCAATTTAGCATGCAAATACTGAATCCCTATGCACAGATTATTAATCACAGCCAATTAAGTTAATGCAATTCGGAAATGTAGTCAGCACCTCAATGTATAAACCAATTTAATATAATCTGAAGTGACACTGCCAAAATATATTCTTATCCAGTGAAATGTAAAAGTTTATCTTCAGTTGAGCAGAATTCCTGAAATGGAATCCACAGGCATGTTTGGTATCAAAGTGGAGGATAGATTTTCCTCCTGGTAAATCCAGTTTGTGGAAATAGATTCACTTTTCATGCTAAAATATGTTTGGTTCAAAGATCACTAATTCTTGGATCGCATTTTGAAAGGTCACTCATAGAAACATAGAAATTAGGTGCAGGAGTAGGCCATTCGGCCCTTCGAGCCTGCACCGCCATTCAATATGATCATGGCTGATCATCCAACTCAGTATCCCGTACCTGCCTTCTCTCCATACCCTCTGATCCCCTTAGCCACAAGGGCCACATCTAACTCCCTCTTAAATATAGCCAATGAACTGGCCTCGACTACCCTCTGTGGCAGAGAGTTCCAGAGATTCACCACTCTCTGTGTGAAAAAAGTTCTTCTCATCTCGGTTTTAAAGGATTTCCCCCTTATCCTTAAGCTGTGACCCCTTGTCCTGGGCTTCCCCAACATCGGGAGCATTCTTCCTGCATCTAGCCTGTCTAACCCCTTAAGAATTTTATAAGTTTTTATAAGATCCCCTCTCAATCTCCTAAATTCTAGAGAGTATAAACCAAGTCTATCCAGTCTTTCTTCATAAGACAATCCTGACATCCCAGGAATCAGTCTGGTGAACCTTCTCTGCACTCCCTCTATGGCAATAATGTCCTTCCTCAGATTTGGAGACCAAAACTGTACGCAATACTCCAGGTGTGGTCTCACCAAGACCCTGTACAACTGCAATAGAACCTCCCTGCTCCTATACTCAAATCCTTTTGCTATGAAAGCTAACATACCATTTGCTTTCTTCACTGCCTGCTGCACCTGCATGCCTACTTTCAATGACTGGTGTACCATGACACCCAGGTCTCACTGCATCTCCCCTTTTCCTAGTCAGCCACCATTTAGATAATAGTCTGCTTTCCTGTTTTTGCCACCAAAATGGATAACCTCACATTTATCCACATTATACTGCATTTGCCCACTCATTAAATGTTTTCAATGACAGACCTTTTTATGGCTCATGTAAATACATTTTTACAAATGACCATTGAATTACAATTCAAACACAAAGTACCAATGTTATAACTCCAGGATAAGCAGTCAACTAACAAAGCCCCAAACCAAAGTATTATCTAACTAAATATACCAACATAATAAATGACTCCATATACAAAATAAACCAATGCAGCTATCTGCATATTAATTAGCTCTTAAGAAAACCTAATCCTGTAGATGCAAGTATATCAGCTGGAGTTATCAAGTGGGCACCTCCCTTCATTTGTGTTTCGTTGAGTTAGGCTCACGACTGCTCAGGAAGGCTCAACAGTTGGTTCTGGTATCCCCAAACTCTCTCTGCACTTACCACCTATAATTAACTCACTCTAACAAATGCTAAACACCTGCATCCTATCTTCCACTAATCCAAGCCCATCACGAAGCTTGTAACATCACAAATATCACCCTTGCATAAGACTTGCTCAGACTACAAAGAAATACACATATTGCATGTCATACCTTTCCTTTCTGCCCCCAACAGACACAATTTATTCTGTACCAAATCCACCTACTGCCTTGCTCTGCAGCCTCTGACATTTGTTTTACAGCCTGACGCAACCTCTGTCCATGAATTCCTAGCTTTTCAAATAGCGACGTGGTCGATCTCGCTATGAAATCTCTACAACCCACCTCTACAGTACGTACTCTTGCTCTCTATCCTCATTGCTCAACTTCTGCTGCCAACTCTACATATCTAAGCCTTTTTCTTTCATAAGCCTCATCCACTAAGTTCTCCCAAGGCACCGTCAGTTCTATAAAATACATTGTCCACTGACTAACTGACCATAACACTATATCAGGCCTCAAACTAGTAGTAATTATTTCCTGCGGAATAACAAGCTTTCCTCTTGTTTTAATCAGGTTAGAGAATGGTGTGGAATATTACTTGTTTATTTTAACTTGGTTAGATGACTAAGAATTAATATCTTAGAGAATTTAAAAGGATACTCCTTGAGTATAATAAAGGTATCAAGGGCTATTGCTCGAGGTGTCCCGGTGCTCACATGTATGCCTTTGCACTTTTCAGGAATAAATGTGCCACACATCTCAATCTGTGCTCTGTACATCACAATCCTCTTCACTATTCCGTTTTATGATTTCTACAAATTTTGAAATTGTGCCATGTATAATTATTAATATGGAACCAGTATTGATCACCAGGGAACCCTTTCTCTACTGTCCGCATAAAAAATGATCATTAACCATACCATTATTGGTCGTCTATCTCACCTTCACAGTCGCTGGCGGTACGGCCAGTGACTTCAGACTTGGTGCCTCCTGAGAGCACCGTGGCTGCACCATTGGGGCGCAAAGCCACGAAGAAGTCTGCAAGGCCCATTGACTCAGATGAGTCGGGTCAGGAGGGTTCTTCTCCTACAGTGGACAGCGTCTTTGGATGTTTGTCCAGGATGGAGTTCCTGATGGAGAGGATGCTCCACCATGATACGCTCCAACAGGAAGAGTTGTATCAGCGCGGGTCTCCTCGGGGGCCCGCACCAGCGGCACCTGTGTCAGGGCTGCTTAATGTCTCCCTCTTGGAGGAGGAGAGCATTCGGGGTCAGTTTTATTCTGACTCCGAGTCCGTAGGTATAGCCATGGAGCATACCTCAAGGCATGAAGGGCGTGAGCCAGAGGTGCCAGTCATGGCATCAAGATTTGCAATCCCGAAAGAAACAAGGGAACCGCGGGATGAAGAATTGGCCTCGAGTATAAATTACCTGGCCTCACACCAGCTTCAAGAGCACACAATGGAGGAAACGTCCAAAAAATATGAGACTCCTGCTAAATGTGTCCTGCTCAAAGTGCCGACTGTTAACCACGCCATCTGGGGTCACATGGGCGGAGGTATCAGAGCTCAAGAGGTGAGGCTCCAGAAGATACTGAAGCTGCTCGCCTCGGGCATCACAGCGTTCGCCAGGTCAGTGGATGAAGGGCCCCTGTCTGATGTACAGCAGGATGCCCTGGCCCTAATGTGCAATGCACATTTTGAAATAAATTGCCTGAGAAAGAGTGCCATCCGACCTACTATCAATCCCAAGTTCGCGACGCTGTGCAAACCCAGCAATATTCAACCACCGAATCTGCTGTTCGGTGAAGATCTCTCAAAAAGAGTCAAGGAGCTGGACGACGAAGCACGAATGGTCGGACTCATCAAAGCCCCGGCGACTAGCAAAACTTCGCTTCGGCGGCAGCACCCCTACAAACGGTTCGCTGAAACTGGTTCAGGCCAAGGACCAAGCCGGCCATTCACAAATATGCGCAGTTGGCGCACTCCAACAGTGGCACGGGCGAACATGTCCTTACCCTCCAAAACTCGGGGGCAGAAATATCCACCGGTAACCATGGAGGGAGGTGGGTCTGGTCCTTTTCGGAACATGTTATGTGGGGATCAGTTACAAGTTGGGGGGAGATTACACTTGTTTTTGAATGAATGGTATTAAATAACATCAGATTCGTTTATACTACACAGTATACAAGGGTTCCGAATTGAATTCCTTCCCAATTTGTGTCCACCCACACAGCATACACTAAGCCAGATATTGTTTTTTCACAACAAGAGAATTTGGATGTACAAGCTGAAATTGAAAAGTTATACAAAAAAGGGGTAATTGAGAAGTCGCTTCACCAATCTTACCAATTTGTGTCTATTATTTTTCCTAGGCGAAAGAAGGATGGGGGATGTCGAATCATCCTTGACTTGATGAGCCTTAACCCCTTTGTGCAGTATAAACATTTCAAAATGGAAACTTTTGTTACTGCCAAACAAATGATTTCCAGAGGATGTTATATGGCATGTAGAGATCTTAAAGATGCATTTTATTCAGTACCCATTCATAGGGATCATCGGAGATATTTGAAGTTTAGCTGGATGAGGCAATGATGGCAATTTAAAGCATTGCCTAATGGTTAACCTCGGTGCCTAGATTATTTATAAAACTGTTAAAACCAGTATTGGGGCTACTCCGGGTTCATAGTCATATTGTAATGGCTTATTTGGATGATATCTTAATCATAGGGAAGACTCAGAAAGCAGCTGAATTATCTGTTTCAGCTGCTAAACTCATGTTTGAGAGATTGGGGTTTCTCATCCATCCAGTTAAATCCAAATTGATACTAATTAGAGTTATTGATTATTTAGAATTCAACATTAACTCAACTCACATGTGGCTAGCATACTTGGCAAATTAGTGGCTGCTTTTTCAGCAAAGGGGAGCTGCCAGCGATGTCATGGAGGAACTCAAAGAATGATTATCTCATTGATGAATGCTGTTGAAAACATTCCCTGTTGCTTTACAGTAAGCGTACTTTAAGCGCACTCTGTGACCTGGTAGATATTTGAGCAGCCTGTGGTCAGTTTGAGAATTGCCCAGTCACGTCTCCCCAAGTCAACAGAGTGAGCCTTCAAAATAATTTGTCCACCCGCGCATGATTTAATTCATTATTTGTTTCATGAACCTAGGTCAAATTGTCTGATTCAATTTGCTCCAATGAAGGCTGTTTAAGTCTGTTTAAAGATTCTGAAGTTTTAAACTAAACTAAACAAAACATGGCAGATACAGACCCTTCGACCCACCGAGTCTGCGCCGACCAGCGATCAGCCTCTACATTAACCTACACACACTAGGGACAATTTTACAAGTTATTGAGTCCAATCTACCAAAGGCAATTAACCTACAAACCTGACCCTAACCTGTCTTTGTAGTGTGGGCGGAAACCGGAGCACCCGGAGAGAACCCACGCAATCACAGGAAGAACGTACAAACTCCTTACAGACAGCACATTTGGTCAGTATTGAACCTGGGTCTTTGACACTGTAATTCCACCGTTGCGCCACTGGGCTTCCCTGGAGAAGCATTTTTGATGTTTCAATCACTCTATCATTTATTTCAACTTTCAGAGATTCCTTTCTATCAACACTGTGACAGGTTACACCACAAATATCTGGTACTGGACAATGTCTTACAGGAAATTAAATGCTGTCATGCATATTTAGCTGATTAATTTAAGTTACTTAGTGCAGTGACCAGTGGAAAAATATGGATCAGATGAGCTGAAAAATTGCATCTTGTCACTCACCAGTTGGTGCAAATAATAGGTTATTGCGGAACAAAGCATACTTGTTGTTTATCTGGTTACATTGAAATAAATTAATTCACGATCTGAAGGAATCCTGTCGATTTTACTTTTGCTTTAACTAAGCTGATACAGTATCGACTTAAGGGCCTGTCCCACTTTCTCGACCTAATTCACAACCTAATTCATGACCTCTGCCGAGTTTGCCCCTGACTCATACTCGCAGCATGGTTGTCACGAGGTCGTAGGAGGTCGTAGGTAGGTTGTGGTGCTAGTCGTAGGTACTCGTGACATCAAGTAGGTCGGGGCGTTTTTCTAGCCTGATGAAAAATGTCCACGAGTAAAAAAGGTCGTGAATTAGGTCGTGAAAGTGGGACAGGCCTTTTACCGTACCTTACAATAGGAGTCAGCTTACTAATTGACTTACTATTGTTGGTCTCGGTCACAACCAATGCATATCAAAAACTTATTCATAAATTAGCAAAATTGAAAAACTGTGCAATGTACATCAAAATTTCCATGACAGGGTGTTGGTGGATATGGCTTCAGGCTGCTCATGCATCTTAAAATAAGATCATTAGGTCATAAGTGATGGGAACAGAATTAGACCATTCGGCCCATCAAGTCTATGCCATTCAATCATGGCTGATCTATATCTCCCCCCTAACCCCAATCTCCTGGCTTCTCCCCATAACCCCTGACACCCATACAAATCAAGAATCTATATATCTCTACCTTAAAAATATCCATTGACTTGGCCTCCACAGCCTTCAGTGGCAAAGAATTCCACAGATTTACCACCATCTGACTAAATAAATTCCTCCTCATCTCCTTCCTGAAGGAACGTCCTTCAATTCTGAGACTATGACATCTGGTCCTAGACTCTCCCGCTAGTGGAAACGTCCTCTCCACTTCCACTCTATCCAAGCCTTTCACTATTTGGTACGTTTCACTGAGGTCCCTCCTCATTCTTCTAAACTCCAGTGAGTACAGGCCCCGTGCCGTCAAACACTCATCATATGTTAACCCACTCATTCCTGGGATTATTCTTGTAAACCTCCGTTAGATCCTCTCCAGATCCAGCACATCCTTCCTCAGATATGGTGCCCAAAATTGCTAACAATACTCCAAATGCAACCTGACCAGCGCCTTATAGAGCCTCAGCATTACATCCCTGTTTTTGTATTCTAGCCCTCTTGAAATAAATGCTAGCACCATGTTTGCCTTCATTACTACCGATTCGACTTGCAGATGAACTTTTTGGGAATCCTGCACCAGTACTCCCTAGTCCCTTTGCACCACCAATTTTTGGATTTTCTCCCCATTTAGAAAATAGTCTACGTCTTTATTCCTATACCTAAATGCATGACTCCACACTTTGCTACACTATATTACATCTGCCACTTCTCTGACCACTCTCCCAACCTGTCCATGTTCTTCTTCAGAGTCCCTGCTTTCTCTACACTACCTGGCCCTCCATCTATTTTCATATCATCTGCAAACTTGGCCACAAAGCTTTCAATCCCCTCATCCAAACAATTAATATGCAACCTTTAAGAGTAGCGGCCCCAGAACCGAGCCCTAGTCACTGGCAACCAACTAGAAAATGCCCCCTTTATTGCATTCTTACCTAGGGTATTGTGTATTGTATTGTGTAGGAAGGAACTGCAGATGGTGGTTTACACTGAAGATACACACAAAATGCTGGAGTAACTCAGCGGGTCAGGCAGCATCCCTGGAGAAAAGGAATAGATGACGTTTTGTAACTGAAGCTTAATATATTTTTATACACAAGATTAATTACGATCAATTCTTTGATTGGTCCAAATGGAGAATGATTGAAAAATTTGAATTGGTATTTTTCTGATATTGCTTAATATGTCCAGTATATAATTTACATTTATATAAAATACATTTAGTTAAAAACAATGGGATAATGTTTCGATTGTGTCTTCTATGATATGATACGATATGATACGCTAAAACTTTATTCATCCCCGGAGGGAACAGTATTTTCGGCGAGAGTATATTGCAGAATTCTGCAGTTCCAACTGGTAGTTCATCAGGAAAGCAAGAAATATGAGCAGGAGTGGGTCATTTAGCCTCTCAAACATGCTTCACCTCTCAATATGATCACAGTTGATCTATCGCAAAGAACAAAGTGCTGGTAGAATTCAATGGGTCAGGCAGCTTCTGTGGAGGGAATGGACAAACAACGTTTTGGTTTGGGATCTTTCTTTCAGTCTGAAGAAGGGTCCTAATCCAAACCATTTTCTGTCCATTCCTTCCACAGATGCTGTCTGTCCCAGCCACTGCAATTTCTTATCCCTCCACAGTTGATCTATACTTGATCTCTATTCCACTTTAATGTCTGCTCTCTGTAATATGGATTATGCTGCAGATGCAAAATCTGCTAAAACTGATTTTAAAAACATGGAAAGAATCAGCCTCTGCAGCATTCTGGGGTGGAAAATTCGAAACATCTGTGAGTTTCTGAAAAAGAAAATTCCTCCTCTATCCATCTAAAATAGGCAATTCTTTATTCTGAAACTCAATTCTTTAGATCTACATTTCCCCACAGGGAAAAACACTTTCTGAACATCTACCCTATCAAGGACTCTTGGAATCTTGCATACTTTGATACAATCCCTTTTCATTCTTTTAAATGATACTGGGTACTGATTGGGGATGATCACATTGAATGGCAGTGCTGGATCGAAGGGCCAAATGGCCTACTCCTGCACCTATTGTCTATTGTCTATCTATTGTCTATCCAGTGAGGACAAGTCAAACCAGCTCAGCCTTCCCTCATAAGACAAGCCTTTTTTTTCCCAGGAATCAACCTAGATCTCCTTCTCTGAATGGTTTCCAAAGCAGGTATCTCCCTTCTTAAATCTTCAAGAAACTGCAGATGCCGGAATCTTGAACAAAACACAAAGTTCTGGAGGACTTCATTTGGATTGAAATGGACTGGTGATGCTTTGGAAGGGTCTCAATCCAAAACATCACCAGTCCGTTTCTTCCCCACTGCGTTCCTCCACCACTTTGAGTTTAGTTCAAATCAAGAGTTAGGGGTGTTTCATATGCCCAAAACAAACAATGATATTCTTACTTGCCCCAGCACAGCAGATATATAAACACAGTACGATATAATACTATATTTGTTTTTTGTTATGGGTTTTACTGTATAATCATAATCTCTGAGGTCTGAGGTTCCCACCTGCCTTAAAAGGGCATCAATTATACCGGTGCCCAAGAAGAGCAAGGTGACGTGCCTCAATGACTATCGACCAGTGGCACTAACGTCTGTGGTGATTAAGTGCTTTGAGAGGTTGATCATGGCGCAAATCATCTCATACCTCGACAAAAACCTGGACCCACTGCAGTTCGCCTACCGCCACAACAGATCAACGGTGGATGCGATCTCCGCTCTGGACCACTTAGACAACAAAAACTCATATGTCAGGCTGTTATTTATTGATTACAGCACGGCATTTAATACAATCATCCCCTCCAAGCTGGTTACCAAACTCGCAGATCTGGGTCTCTGTGCATCCCTCTGCAATTGGATCCTCGACTTCCTCATTCACAGACCACAGACTGTTCGAATTGGTGGAAACGTGTCAGCCTCGATAACAATCAGCACTGGAGCACCTCAAGGCTGCGTGCTCAGCCCCCTGCTCTACTCACTCTATAGTCATGACTGCGTAGCCGGTCATAGTGCGAACTCCATCATCAAGTTTGCTGACGACACCACTGTTGTGGGACGTATCACTGTTGGGGGCGAGTCAGAGTATAGAAGAGAGATCGACCGACTGACCAAATGGTGCCAGCACAATAACCTGGCCCTCAACACCAGCAAAACGAAGGAACTGATTGTGGACTTTGGAAGAGGTAGGATGGGGACCCACAGTCCCGTTTATATCAACAGGTCGATGGTGGAAAAGGTCCAAAGCTTCAAATTCCTGGGCGGCACATCTCTGAAGATCTCTCCTGGTCCGAAAACACTGATGCAATTATAAAGAAAACACATCAGCGCCTCGACTTCCTGAGAAGTTTATGGAAAGTCAGTATGTCAAGGAGGACTCTCTCTAACTTCTACAGGTGCACAGTAGAGAGCATGCTGACTGGTTGCATCATGGCTTGGTTCTGCAACTTGAGCGCCCAGGAGCGGAAAAGACTACAGGAAGTAGTAAACACTGCCCAGTCCATCATCGGCTCTGACCTCCTTACCATCGAGGGGATCAATCACAGTCGCTGCCTCAAAAAGGCTGCCAACATCATCAAGGATGCACACCATCCTGGCCACATACTCATCTCCCCGCTACTTTCAGGTAGCAGATACAGGAGCCTGAAGACTGCAATATCCAGGTTCAGGAACAGCTACTTCCCCACAGCAATCAAGCTATTAAATTAAATTTCTTTATTTATATAGCACATTTTTAGTCAACTTGCATTGACCCCAAAGTGCTTCACATAATTACATTCACACACACAGGCAAAGGTGGGTGAAGTGTCTTGCCCAAGGACACAGCGACAGTATGCACTCCAAGCGGGATTCGAACCAGCTACCTTCCGGTTGACAGCCAAACACTTAGCCCATTGTGCCATCTGTCGTAAAATCAACTCAAACAAAACTCTGAACATTAATAGCCCATTATCTGTTTATTTGCACGTTATCTGTTTATTTATTCATGTGTGTATATATTTATATAATGGTATATGGGCACACTAATCTGTTCTGTATTCATGCCTACTATATTCAGTTGTGCTGAAGCAAAGCAAGAATTTTATTGTCCTATCTGGGATACATGACAATAAACTCTCTTGAATCTTGAATCTTGATTAGCAATTTATTATCCAAGTATGTTTTGCAACATATGAGGAAATTGATTTGCCATACAGTCATACCAATAAAGAGCAACAATACATTTTGAACATGAACATCCACCACAGCGACTCCCCCACATTCCTCACTGTGATGGAAGGCAAAAAAAGTTCAATCTTCTTCCCTTTTTTGGTCTCCGCGGTTGGGGCCCTCAAACCTTCCATTGTCGGAGCGCACTTGGCTCCCGCAGCCAGCGGTCGATCTCTCCGCGTCTATCTATCTATCTATCTATCTATCTATCTATCTATCTATCTATCTATCTATCTATCTATCTATCTATCTATCTATCTATCTATCTATCTTCTATCTATTATTATATAAAACTGTGTGCCTGCCGGCGTCCGGCGTCCGGCGTCCGTCCGTCCGGTTGCCGGCCGCCTTTCTTCCTTTGATTCCTTGCTACGCCGAAACCAGACGCAGAATCGCTGAGATCTTTTCCATTTCGGTAGAGATTTCACTTTTCTTTCAAAGTATCCGCTCCTGATTACATTTCGTCGTGTTTATGTACACATTTGTAATCAAATCCTTCTCCCCCCCCCCCAATATTAAAAAAAAAAATTGGCTTCTCACCCATAGAAGCAGCCCCAGCCCCAGCCCCAGCCCCTGGTGAACGTTCCATTGTGTGATGTCACAATGCCCAATGTTCACATATGTCCAATCGGAATGGATTCATTTACATATGCCTTTGCAGGAGCACCAGCCCATGGTGAACGTTCCATCGTGTGATGTCACAATGCCCAATGCTCAAAGACATTGTTGCCATAGAGGGAGTATAGAGAAGGTTCACCAGACTGATTCCTGGGATGTCAGGACTTTCATATGAAGAAAGACTGGATAGACTCGGCTTGTACTCGCTAGATTTTAGAAGATTGAGGGGGGATCTTATAGAAACTTACAAAATTATTAAGGGGTTGGACAGGCTAGATGCAGGAAGATTGTTCCAGATGTTGGGGAAGTCCAGAACAAGGGGTCACAGTTTATGGATAAGGGGGAAATCCTTTAGGACCGAGATGAGAAAAACATTTTTCACACAGAGAGTGGTGAATCTCTGGAATTCACTGGCACAGAAGGTAGTTGAGGCCAGTTCATTGGCTATATTTAAGAGGGAGTTAGATGTGGCCCTTGTGGCTAAAGGGATCAGGGGGTATGGAGAGAAGACAGGTACAGGATACTGAGTTGGATGATCAGCCATGATCATATTGAATGGTGGTGCAGGCTCGAAGGGCCGAATGGCCTACTCCTGCACTTAATTTCTATGTTTCTATGTCTCCCTCTCATCACCCCTCTCCCTCTCCCACCCATCCCTCTCTCCCCCACCCCCCTTCCCTCTCTACCCCACCCCCTTCCCTCTCTCCACCCACCCCCTTCCTCCTACCCCTCTGTCCCTCTTCCATCACTACCCCTACCCCTCTCCTCCTCCCTCTCCACTCTTCCACCTCTCCCCCCTTCCCCCTCCACTCTCCCTCCCCACTCTTTCCCCTCTCTCCCCCCACCCCTCTCCCCCCACCCCTCTCCCCCTCCCTCCCTCCTCCCCTCCCTCCCCTCCCTCCCCATCCCCCCTCCCCCACATCTCTCTCCCCATCCCCCTCTCTCACCCCCTACCCTGCTCTCATTTCCCTCCCAAATCTGTCCCGTTTCCTCCTCCTCCTCTCCCGTCCCTGCCCTCTTCTCACCCCCGCTCCCCCCACCTGTGTGTTTGGGGGGTGGTTAATGTGAGTGTTATGCCGCAGCCCCCCCCCCCCCCCCCTGCAAACGCCATTGGGGAAACAGACCCAACGGGTCTGCACTTGGCCTAGTCTATCTATGATATATTAAAACAGTGTGCCTGCCGGCGTCCGGCATCCGTCCGGCTGCCGGCCACCTTTCTTCCTTTGATTCCGTGCTACTCTGAAACCAGACGCAGAATCGCCGAGATCTTTTCCATTTCGGTAGAGATTTCACTTTTCTTTCAAAGTATCTGCGCCTGATTACATTTCATCGTGTTTATGTACACATTTTTAATCAAATCCTTCTCACCGCCCCCTCCCAATATTTCAAAAAAAAAACTGGCTTCTCACCCATAGAAGCAGCCCCAGCCCCTGGTGAACGTTCCATCGTGTGATGTCACAATGCCCGATGCTCACAGATGTCCAATCGGAATGGATCCATTTACATATGCCTTTGCAGGAGCCCCAGCCCCTGGTGAACGTTCCATCGTGTGATGTCACAATGCCCAATGCTCAAATACATTCTTGCCATAGAGGGAGTACAGAGAAGGTTCACCAGACTGATTCCTGGGATGTCAGGACTTTCATATGAATAAAGACTGGATAGACTCGGCTTGACTCGCTAGATTTTAGAAGATTGAGGGGGTATCTTATAGAAACTTACATAATTCTTAAGGGGTTAGACAGGCTAGATGCAGGAAGATTGTTCCAGATGTTGGGGAAGTCCAGAACAAGGGGTCACAGTTTAAGGATAAGGGGTAAATCTTTTAGGACCGAGATGAGAAAAACATTTTTCACACAGAGAGTGGTGAATCTCTGGAATTCACTGGCACAGAAGGTAGTTGAGGCCAGTTCATTGGCTATATTTAAGAGGGAGTTAGATGTGGCCCTTGTGGCTAAAGCAATCAGGGGGTATGGAGAGAAGGCAGGTACAGGATACTGAGTTGGATGATCAGCCATGATCATATTGAATGGTGGTGCAGGCTCGAAGGGCCGAATGGCCTACTCTGCACTTAATTTCTCTGTTTCTATGTTTCCCTCTCAGCACCCTCTCCCTCTCCCACCCATCCCTCTCACCCCCACCCCCATTCCCTCTCTACCCCACCCCCTTCCCTCTCTCCACCCGCCCCCTTCCTCCTACCCCTCTGTCCCTCTTCCATCACTCCCCCTACCCCTCTCCTCCTCCCTCCCCACTCTTCCACCTCTCCCCCTTCCCCCTCCACTCTCCCTCCCCATTCTTTCCCCTCTCTCCCCCCACCCCTCTCCCCCTCCCTCCCTCCTCCCCTCCCTCCCCATCCCCCCCTCACCCACATCTCTCTCCCCCTCCCCCTCTCTCACCCCCTACCCCGCTCTCCTTTCCCTCCCAAATCTGTCCCGTTTCCTCCTCCTCCTCTCCCGTCCCTCCCCTCTTCTCACCCCCACCTGTGTGTTTAGGGGGTGGTTAATGTGAGTGTGATGCCGCAGGCCTCCCCCCCCCCGCAAACGCCGTTGGGGAAACAGACCCAACGGGTCTGCACTTGGTCTAGTATATAATTAAAAGGCTCATCTTGACCACTTCCTATCTGCGCTGTAAGTTGATTTTAGAAAAAACGATACCCTGTGTCGCTGTGATTATTGGCCACCTTACTCACAGTCCTCCTCCGCTGAGCCAGCCCCGAGGATTTTCCCTTCGATGAAAAAAAAAAGTTATGAATGTTAAAAAAACCTTGAGATCAGCTGATTGGTCCTCTCGCCTGTCAATCACCACGATGAAGGTAACGCCCCTTCTGGGGGGTGTCGGGGGGGGGCAGGATTATAAAACCCCGAATGCTTGGGCGTGAGTCAGTCACTGCAAGATCACGAGGGAGAGGCCACGACTGTTATTCTGAGCTGTGAATCAACTGAACTGTGAGTCTGCAATGGACTTGCAATAAATGATTTGTTAGCCCTTAATGACAGTGCCATGAGTTGTTTGGCCTGCTGCCCTGCCTGTGCTTGAAACTGCAATGCTTTATTAGGTCGCTGACAGCCGAAGCCCCACAGGAGAGAGGCCGCGCACAGCCGTGTGAGTAGATTCAAGAAAGTTTACAGTCATATATATGGTGAGTGTGAATGTGTGAGTGTGTATGTGAGGTTATGCGTGTGTGTCTGTGTGTGTGTGAGTGTATGAGTGTGTGAGTGTGTGAGTGTGTGTGTGTGTGTGAGTGTATGTCTGTGTATGTGTGAGTGTATGTGTGTGTGTGTGTGAGTCTGCATGTGTGAGTGTGAGTCTGTGTGTGTATGTGTGTGTGTGTGTGTGAGTGTATGTGTGTGTGTGAGTGTATGTCTGTGTATGTGTGAGTGTATGTGTGTGTGTGTGTGAGTCTGCATGTGTGAGTGTGAGTCTGTGTGTGTATGTGTGTGTGTGTGTGTGAGTGTATGTGTGTGAGTGTATGTGTCTGTGAGTGTGTGTGTGAGTGTATGTGTGTGTGAGTGTGTGTGAGTGTGTGAGTGTGAGTGTGTGAGTGTGAGTGTGAGTGTGAGTGTGTGTGAATGTATGTGTGAGTGTGTGTCTCCTGTGAGGGATCTCCAGGTTGTGACTCTTGGAGACCCCTCCGATGGTGGATTGAAGATAGCTCTTCAGAAATATGCATGCCCCAGAATTTGAAGTTTGTCACTCGCTCCACCACAGTCACATTAAAGAAGACAGGTTTGTGGATCCTCGGCTTTCATCTGCCAAAGTCAACAATCAGTTTCTTGGTTTTGAGAGCAACGTTGTTGTTCTGGCACAATTGGGTCAGTTGATCCATCTCCCTCCTGTACTCTGACTCATTGTTATCTGTAATTCATCCAACAATGGTGGTGACGTCAGCAACTTTGAAGATGGGGTTTGTACAGCATCCAGCTACACAGTCATGAATATAGAGTGAGGAGAGCAGGGGGCTGAGCAAACAGCCTTGAGGCGTTCCTGTGCTGATGGTTTTCGATGAGGAAGTGTTGTTACCAATTCGTAATGATTTTGGTCTGTTGATGAGGAAGTCGAAGATCCAGTTGCAGAGGGATGCGCAGAGATGCCGTTCCGTGAGCTAGGTAACTAGTATGGAGGGGAATCTGCATCTGTTTTAAAGGGTGGGAAAGCTCAGCTTAGACGGTTACGGCAGGCTGCAGTCAGTCGCAACAGCAGTCCTGGCTCTCCCGCAGTGGACCGGGAACCCACCCAGAAGACACAGTGGGTCTTGCAGCAGCTCACAGGAAGACCCAGCGAGCTGCTGCCAGAAGTTGCGGAGCCCTGTTCATCCATTGAAGACCATTGTAGTAAATGCCGATTATGTTCTGTGTGCTGAAGCAAAGCAAGAATTTCATTGTCCTATCACGGACACATGACAATAAACTCACATGAACTTGAACTTGAACTTGAACTTGACCGGAGTACCAAAGAGGGGGAGCTGGCGATGACGAGTGCAAGGAGCAAGGCCGGTGGAAGAGTGAACAGTGGTTTCATCTTCTGCACCATCAAGGTCGGCTGCAGGAGGCACTCCCGGAGCACAAAGGTGGCTGGACGAGAAGACCAACGTCGGTACGCTGAGTGATCTAGGGGCTTGCCTGGGTCGGGCACCATTCTATCAGACCAAATGCGCGGACTGGACTTTGAAAATGGTGCCAAATCTGGTGACTCAAAAATAATTTCACTGTGTTCTGCACGTGACAATAAAGTGACAATAAATTGAACTATTATTGAGATGAATGTATAGGCATTTCACCTATCTATGTTCTCCAGAGATGCTTGACCTATTGATTTACTCCAGCACTTTCTGTCTGGACCAGTATCTGCAGTTCATTGTGTCTCCATTTTAATGCAGAAGCTTTATTTACCCTGGCATTAGAAGAATTGTGTGTGTGTGAGTCTGCATGTGTGTATGTGTGAGTGTATGTGTGAGTGTATGTGAGTGTATGTGTATGTGTTTTAATCCAACAAATACTAAGAACAAAGGTATTCATAGGATTTACACAGTTTTAATGGAAATTTAATGTTCAGTCACCTTCAAACAATGCAAGAAAGATGAATGCAGAATTTTATGTTCAAAAGGATCACAAAAGGGTTGCTAACATTTTATTTGTGTATAAACTGTATAGAACTCCAAATGGTTTAAATTTGTCCTTAATCAATTGGAATATATGAAGAAATACCGCCAGATAGGTAGATTTATTGATATGTCAATTGATATTGTTTTTTTTAGTCTATTTATTCTACCCACATTCCCATCAACTACCCCCACATTTAACTCCAATGCTCACCCACATTAGGGCAATGTACAGTGGCCAATTTACCTACTAAGCTACTAGTATTTTTTTGGGTTGCAGAAGGAAACCTGGGCACACAAAGGAAACTCACTCAGTAACAAGGAGAAAGTGCAAACTCCACCCAGACATCACCAGAGGTCAGTATTGAAGTCAAGTTATTGGAGCTGTGAGGCAGTGGCTGTCCTTACTATGATACAGTGCCACCCTGGAGTAGCTTGAATCTTACACTATGAAACTAGAATATTTTCACCATCTGTGAAACAGAGCCTAAAGAAATGAAGTTTGCAGATTGTGGTTAATATCATAACTGCTTGATAATATACAGTATGTAATATATATTTGCACATATGTGAAGGAATTAATTTAACAAAATATTATTTCTGGTTGAGCAAACACATTAAAGTGTGTTGCCTATGTTCCTAGATATCTGCCACGTGTTTTCTATGCTACATACCAGATGTCACGTGGCACAGACTGCTTAATTTTTGGAGGAGTTGTGAATTGAATTGAATAGTTGAACATTGCACAAACTGCAGCATAATTCCCTCTTCTAACCTTGTGATGGAAGGAAAGCTTTAGATAAAGTTGTGACAATGGTTTCAGCCCAAAGCGCTGTCTTGGTTTTGAGAGATTATTTCCCGCCCTAATGTCCTTGGGGTGATAGAACAACACCCATGACCATTTTCCTTTATGCAAAAATTTATTCAAGACAGCTACCTTGGGTCAGGCAGAGGTTGTCATCAATGCTCATTGATGCCACACTTGGTCAAACTAAATCATTTTGTCAACACCATCCAAATGTGGACCGAGGGTTTAATGCGGTCCGTGAAGGGTGATCTTATCAAAACCTAAATTGTATACAGCATTGATAAGTGCTACTAGATGATACTTTCCAAAACTGAAGTGGTTCAGAAGAGATTAATTAACAATTTATTGGATGTTTTATTTGTTTAGTTTAGTTTAGTTTAGAGATACAATGTGTAAAGAGGCACTTCGGCCCACAGAGTCCACACTGACCAGCGATCCCCGCATGCTAACACTATCCTACAAACACTTGGGACAATTTACAACTTTACCAAGCCAATTAACCTACAAACCTGTACGTCTTTGGAGTGTGGGAGGAAAGCGGAGCTTTTGGAGAAAACCCACGCAGGTCACGGGGAGAATGTACAAACTCCGTACAGACAAACACCCCTAATCGGGTTCGAACTCGGCTCTCTGGCGCTGTTAGGCAGCAACTCTACCGCTGCACCACCGCACCGCCCTTGAATTTGTCTTCTTCCTTGTAGACTGTACTTACAGTAACTTGTCAATGTTTCACGTTGGGGAGTAGATGTTCCTGTTGTGCTACAACTGCATGAGATAAAGTACGGTTGGGTCTGGATCACAAGTCTTCTGCAATGCAGACAATATATTTTCTGATCTCATGCTTTTCTGTATCCTGTGCATACTGCAATGTTTTAATATGATCTGCAATTAATCAAATTGGATGAGGACCTGGTTCTGTTTTGGCCAATATGTCAAAAAAAAAACCAAGATGGATTATCCATTTGTTGCTTTTGATTAAAGGTGTTTGAACATATTTCAGTTACCTTCTTTGTCCTGGTGTGCTGGCACCACGTTTGCTGAAGATGCAGATATTCCTGATGCCAGCTCCTTCCCCTGGTCACTATTGAACCATCCACTGCCATGCATGACTAATGACTGTACTACAGAGTTTTGAGCCGACCATTTGCTTTTAGGATTATTTAATTTTCTCAGTTGCATGCTAATTTTGATCATGTATATGGTACGATACTGAAGCTTTATCAACTTTGTACCTCGTTTTTAAGTTCAACTGATTTACTGAAATTCTTTTTGAAAATCCTCTAATGAGTTTTGGTTTCTGGACGAAGGTAGAGTGAGTAAAAATACATGGCCATGAGAGTGCTTGAGATTATGATGAAATACAATTTCATACTAATGGCTAAAAAAAACACATGAACATCTAGTTTTAAGCTCCCAGATGCGTTCATGGTCGTAGTAATAGAGTAATATAGCACAGAAACAGGCCCTTTGACTCAAGTTGCCCATGCCGTCCAAGATGACCTAACTATACTAATCCCACCTGCCTTTGTTTGGCCCATTCCCTCTAAAGCATTTGCCTCCATGTACCTGTCCACATTTGTTTTAAATATTATTTTTACATTTCTGTTTTGCTCTAAATTGATTCCATGAAGCATGCTTCTAAGCAGAGGTCTGTCCACAATGATTGCACCATGGTCACTCTTTCCAGTAGCGTTACAGGCAGATGTATCTGTAATGGGTTGACTGGCAAAAACAAAGTCTCCTTCGATAACTTGCCGTATGCCGCATAGTCATTCAGGCCGGTAAATCATTTAGGACTCAACTAGTGCAGTCGTTAAAGTAGTTACTGAGCAACACTCTTAAGGACTAATGTTGAATTCTATTCCTGTGCCCTTGCTATTTTAGATGTTTCTTGCCGCCGTTTTTCAGTACGAAGGGGTGGTGATTCATTAGCTGGGGTAGGTTTATGGGTAGAAATAAGAAACTGCAGTTGCTGGCTTACACGAAAGGACACAAAGTGCTCTTGTAAATGAATGGGTCAGGCTGCATCTCTGGAGAACATGGATAGGTGATGTTTCGGGACAGGAGTGTTCCCATTAAGCTCATAATTAACAATATATCAAACATTCAATGGCCCAAGATTAAGGTTGAGTATCTTCAGACCCAACATCATTCTGTTCCTGTGTTGGAAGGAACTGTGTTGGAAGGATCAGACAGCATCTCTGGAGAAAAGGAATTGATGATGTTTCAGGTCGAGACCCTTCTTCAGACTGCGATTCAGGGTCTCATCCTGAAATGTCACCTAGTCCTTTTCTCCAGAGATGCTGTCTGACCCACTGAGTTACTTGGCTTTTTGTGTCTATAATTATGGTTCTGTTGGGTTTGTCATGCTGGTGAGGCAAGATGTATGCGAATATGTGGTGGATGCCAGCATGTTGGCTGCATTGTGTGCATCTAAGAGTCAGACTATATCAAACCGTGGCTGGGTTGACCTCTAGCCAGCTTCTCAATTGAGACAGCAGCTCAGTATTTCTACAAGGCAGTCTTTGCAAGTTCAAATCTTCAGGTTTTGCCATTGTCGATGGGACAAAACAATAGGTGGTCCATTCATCTATGACCTTATGAATCACCTGCAATGCATTGCAAAATGACTCATCCTTTGGACAATACAATCTTAATGCTGAAATGCCTCACACATCCAGCAACTGGAAATCAATCTTGATCATGGGTGCTATCTGTATGGAGTTTGACCATTGGGTGTTCTGGTTTCCTCCCACATCCCAAAGACATGTGGGTTTTCACATTGGGAGTCATTTTGAAGAAATGGGTGATAATAGGCAGTAAATGCTAATGTCAGTTTGAAACTATGATCTTAAAGTGCAAGTTTTTGAAAATCAATGATTGCCATAATTTAATTGCACCAGAGGATGTTCCCAGAAGCACTGTTTTGAAATATGTTTTATACAGCTGCATTGGATCTCATGGGTGACCGCAGAAAAATGTTATGGAAAGGGGGCGGGGACTGAATGAGAGATTCTCAGAGGTGCAGATGAAGGAAGTCCAGAACCCTCTCCTGATCCAACAGTCCCTCTATTTTCCAGCAGATATTGCTACACCAGTTGATTTTATATCCTTCTGCACCAGTCCACTGATGGACCAGAGCAAGATGTCCATGATTAAGCACTCTCATTCCCACGAGTGCATTTGAAGCATAGGGTGCAGTTCTGGTCACCCCATTACAGGAACGATGTGGATGCTTTGGTGAAGGGGTTTACCAAAATGATGCCCAGATTAGAGGGTATTAGCTAAAAAGAGAGGTTCGACCAACTTGAATTATTTTCTCTGGAACGTCGGAGGTTGAGAGGAGACATGATAGAAGTATTTAAACGTATGAGTGACATAGATAGAATAGACACAGAACCTCTTTCCCAGGGTGGAAATGTCAAGGGCATGTCTTTATGGTGAGAAGGGCAAAGTTTAAACTTTAGAGTTCCTGAATGCATTTTTGTGAGTTGATCCTTGCAAGTGAGCTAGTAAGCAATGCAATCTGGCCAGAGCTTAAGTAGTGCTTAAAACTCTCAGCAACAATCTGTTTATTCTTGTTGAGCTATCTGTTGTTAGGAGAGGTTGTTGATGATAACATTAGCCCCAAAATGCTAGGCAGCTTCTTTAGTGAGTACTACAAGACTAATAAATTGTCAGTCTTAGTTGGGTTCAGATCCTTGACCTTGCATTTATTAGAAAGGGATGTAGGCTAGTTTAAGAACTAAATGCTAGAAATAGAAATGAGCGTAGACTATTCACTTATTTGGTATTTGTTAAAGCACTATTCAACTCCTACAACATACATCATCTCTGCAGTTTCAGATTTATATTAATTCAGTAAAGCTACTGTTACATAAAATACAAATTTTACTTGTGATCTGTAATTTGACTACATGCCATGCTAGCTGATTAATAGGATGGTGAAAATAATTGTTGGTTTGGATGGCTGTCCAATGTGTAATCCCAATTTTGAGCCCTTATCGTGCCATTCCAGCTCGGCAACCTCAATACAGTGAGGCAGCCTCTCTCACACCCATTCAGAATTGTAAAATGATACGGTACAGATGTAGGCCATTCACATAATATATCAGTTTGACTTGTTGAGTTCTGCATTTCCCAGTGCAAAAGCTGCATCAGTAGAGATCAGGATTGGCACAAATGCAAAGACTTATTTTCACGTGGAATGCTTCCTTTTTCAACGTTCAATGAATTTAGGTGAGCAGCCTACAGGGGGGTTCTGGGGTTTTAGAGAGATGCGACACTTGGAGCAATGAAGACTGAAGATTGACTAAGGAATATAAAATAAGCAATAAGATGCTGCTGGAAGGAACTCAACAGGTCAGGCAGCATCTGTGGAGGAAATGGATAAATGACGTTTAAGGTCGGGACCCTTCTTCAGTGTGAAGAAGGAACCTGACCCGAAACAATGCCTGTCCATTTCACTCCACAGATGTTGCTTGACCCTCTGAGTTCCTCCGGCACTTTGTGTTTTGCTCAGGATTTCAGCATCTGCAGTTGTTTGTGATTAAACAAAATCCAAAGCAGATGCTCTTATTCATCTCTCTTACAAAAGGTTCTTTTCATCTAGGAAATAATGACATGTGATACTGATAAAATAACTATTTAGTTTAGTTTAGTTTCAAGATACAGCGCAGAAACAGGCCCTTCGGCCGACTGAGTCTGTGCCGACCAGCAGTCCCCCCGTGTATTACCACTATCATACACACTAGGGACAATTTACAATTTTTACCAAAGTCGTTTAACCTACAAACCTGTATGTCTTTGGAGTGTGGGAGGAAACTGGAGCACCTGGGGAAATCCCATGCAGGTCATGAGGAGAATGTACAGACAGCACCCATAGTCAGGATCAAACCCAGGTCTCTGGCGCTGTAAGGCAGCAGCTCTGCCGCTGTGCCACCGTGTCACCCTAATGATAAGACAATAGGCAATAGGTGCAGGAGTAGGCCATTCGACCCTTCGAGCCAGCACCACCATTCAATGTGATCATGGCTGATCATCCACAATCTGTACCCCGTTCCTGCCTCTCCCTTTATCCGCTGACTCCGCTATCTTTAAGAGCCCTATCTAGCTCTCTCTTGAAAATATCCAGAGAACCGGCCTCCACAGCCCTCTGAGGCAGAGAATTTCACAGACTCACTGTGTGAAAAAGTGTTTCCTCATCTCCGTTCTAAATGGCTTACCCCTTATTCATAAACTGTGGCCCCGGGTTCTGGACTCCCCCAACATCGGGAACATGTTTCCTGCCTCTAGCTTGTCCAAACCCTTAATAATCTTATATGTTTCAATAAGATCCCCTTTCATCCTAAATTCCAGAGTATACACGCCCATCCGCTCCATTCTCTCAGCATTTGACAGTCCCACCGTCCCGGGAATTAACCAATTCCCGCCATCCCGGGAATAGATGGGCAGGCATACCCGACGCTACTTCCTTTCTTTACTTATATAACAAAATATTTAACTGTAGTGAAACATGTTATGTTATCAGACCACACCATGAGAAAAATAAAGGTACTTGGTTATCAAGAGAAATTTGCAGTGTAAGCTACATATGAGAACTGAACACTTTTCCACTCTTGGAATCGAGTATTAACCTTGAGCTTTGCCAGGTCAGCTCAGTTTAAACTCAATTCAAAAATTCATCTCCTTCCGAAGCCATGTGGTTTGTGCTGTTTTACACGCCAGTCTTCTTTGTGGCCACTCTGACAATTTGGTACCAGGTTATGGGCAGGTTCATTCCATTGACCTTGACTGGAGACACAGTTGAAATTGGTGAAACTGAATTTATAGCTCAGAGGGGGAGAATTGACTCGATTCCCATCAGTGCTTGCTTAATTTGAGCCCAGTGCAAACAAGTGGAAACTCTCCCCATGTTTCAACCACCACAGTCAGCATTTATCACTGCTTTTTGTCAAAACATATTTTGTGTGCCATATCAGAAAATTCCATAATTTAGCTTGTACACCGAGATAAGCTAACCATTAAAAAGAGAGCCTCAGCTGAACAAAAGCTTTGATTAAACAAAACATCAAGATTATTATGCATTTGTGGTGCATTTTAATGGTTTGTATGCTTAACATTTATGGCCATAAATTACAGCCATTTTATTAAAATGTTCCCACTGTAAGAGCTTCCAATGGGAAAATTTTAGACACTCTATTTTACTGCCAAGTAGTTGTATGTGCTGTGTATTTGCCAGTAGTACAGTCACACAAAAAGATTGCACTCCAAGGCCTGCTGAGGAAACACTCCATCACTGAAATTCTCACAGGAGGTTTTAATGAACAATGAACATTACAATATCATTCCCTAATGAAAAACAGAATTAAGTTGTAAACCATATTTGCAACTGTCTCAATGCACTAACATGCAAACTGTTTGGCTTAATCATAATATTGACAATATATCCCTGACACTGGCTCCACAGTTGTGAGATCCCCTGTTTTCCTAATTAATCTGCTGTTTAGTTACATTTTGGCTTGAGTTTCAGATATACGCTGTGTCACCAAAGTGCCTGTATTTCAAATGAAGAAGACCTTGGCATTATATTTTAGGATTACTTTGAAACCGTGTCTGTGCAACCCCCAAGGAATGTCATGAGAAACATATGCATGCCCACACAAAGTCTTGATAATTTACAATCAAATAACATATGCAATCATCTGAAATACTGCAGTAAAGTGACAGAGACAGATATAAAATAACAAGAAGAAAGCTTTAAAATTTCAGTCTGGGAATACATTCACTCCCCCTCATCTGGCTCCCTTTTTGATTTTTGACTGCATATTGTGATCTTAGTTTCAATACGTTAAAAAAAATGTTAAGAAATGGAAACAGGCGTGGGCCATATGTCCCTTGAGCCTGCTCTGCCACTCATAGGATCATGATGGATACGATCTTGCCCAGCCATCATAACCCATGATTCCCTAAAGTCTCTTCATTTCAGAAAATATTAAATGATTCAGCATCCTCCGCAGCTCTCTAGGGTAGATGATTTCAAAGAATTGTAAACTGTAGAGGCAAAAAGTTCTTCCTCATCCTAGTCTTAAACTGTGAATCTTCATCCAGCGTTCCAGGTTCTGGATTCCCCACCAGAGAAATCATCTTCTCAATATCAAACTCGACTAAAACCTTCTCCATCTTAGTTTAGTTTAGTTTAGTTTAGTTTAGAGATAAAGTGTGGAAACAGGCCCTTCGGCCCACTGAGTCCTCGCCAACCAGCGATAACCCACGCACTAGTTTTAACCTACACAATGGGATTGCCTTTGCTGAGACATCCACCATTAAAATGCCAAGGTTAAAACCCCTGCCTCACGGTGCGAGTCGACCCACGAGTGACCCCGAGTTTAAAACAAATGAAACTCGTGGTAATTACGTACAATTAACGTAGCGGGAACGTCGGAACTCGTGGACGCAACTTAGGCACCCGGGAAACTTGTGACGCTAAAGGCAGGTACCCGGGAAACTTGTTAACTCTTTAAAAATTTGAAACATGTTTAAAGATTTCCACGAGTCGAATTTACTTTTGAAGTTAAAATTTGAAACATTTAAAGCTGAGTCTCACGTTGCGAGTTGACACAAGAGGTACCCCGAGTGAAAGACTCGTGGTTGTGTTCGAGATTGCAAGTGTATGATCAAGTGTTTAACCGAGTTCCCACGGATATGACAAGTTTGCCGTTTACTTGTCATTTCTGCGATGTTCCAAGTTCGTCTCCCGAGCTACTCTTGAGCCAATCCTGATTGATGGTTTGTTTTAATAAGCAACAGTGTTATGTTTTAATAAGCAACAGTGTTAAAGAAGACCTCTCCATCCTGTGGCTTTGTTTTAAAGATAGAATTCAGAGCGGCCGCATCTATTGATGTGACCTACAAAGGGAAAATGCGCACCATCCAGTGCCAGAGCAGTTATACTTATGATTTGTTTGAAACACACAGGTATGATATGTTTTAATTGAATTTACTGCCATGTCTACACACTGCGGGGAGACGGGAGATTAAATCTTTGAATGTGGACGGATGTGCACATCAGATTGTTGTGAGACGGAGCTCAGGGTTCGCCTCCTGAGTTGCTTCGGTGCCCAGGCGTGAGTTGAGGTGGAGAGCGGTTGGGGGAGGGGGGGGCGTCATTAATCTGTCTGGGGTGACATGGCTCTTGGGTTAGGCTGGGGTCATTCTCTGTGGGATGATCTTAGTGCGGGAGACAAGTGTAGGAGAGGTATACTGACTGTGTGGGCAGACACTTTGGAAGTGATTGCCCACCAGTCTCAAAAGCCGCTGTGTCTCCCTGTCCCTGGGATAGCAGGGAGCCATCAAACAGCACAATACCCCTCTCCCCCTCCACGCCAACATGAAGGGCAACGATCCCAAGGCTTTAGCGTCAGGAACAGCGGGCAGGCGACAATCACCTGCCATTACGCAAGAGAGATCATGCACTATTGTAGGTCTCCTTTGCACGTCGGTGTTTCTGTCTTTCTCCAATCATTGTTGGCCCTGTCTGTCACCACCCCCAGCTACACCCCTCTGCTTCCAGCCATGTGTGTGACCCCTTCCCTCCCCTCTCCAGCGCCCCGCCCATTGCACCGGCGCGGGGGCTTTGCACTGTCTTCACGTCGACGATGCCAGCAGGTCAGTGCCAGTCGCCCCGGGGCAGTCGCTCCCTTCAGTTTCCCAGGGGATCGGGACGGGACTGGAGTTGGGAGGGAAACATGGAGGGGGGGGGGGATGGGTGGGTTAGGTGAGCAGGAGAGTGGGGTTGTTTGCAGTTGCAGAGGGAGGGGGCAAGGGCGGTACAGTTCCCAGTCTCAGCTCCTGTCCAGGGGGGTGGCCGGAGACGTCAGGACCAACGGGACACCGACCCCCAGGCCCACCAGGCCCACTGCAAGCACGGAGAACCCAGAGACCCACAGCCAACAGCAACTCCAGCCCAGCCCCGCTCCAACTCCAGAGGAACCCGCTCCCCGATGAGCCGCTACGGCGACAAGTGGCAGTTCGCCCACAACCCGAGCTGGTGGGCCTGGGGGTCGGTGTCCCGTTGGTCCTGACGTCTCCGGCCACCCCCCTGGACAGGAGCTGAGACTGGGAACTGTACCGCCCTTGCCCCCTCCCTCTGCAACTGCAAACAACCCCACTCTCCTGCTCACCTAACCCATCCATCCTCCCCCCCCCCCCCCCACCTTTCTCTCCCAACTCCAGTCCCGTCCCGACCCCCTGGGAAACTGAAGGGAGCGACTGCCCCGGGGCGACTGGCACTGACCTGCTGGCATCGCCGACGTGAAGACAGTGCAAAGCCCCCACGCCGGTGTAATGGGCGGGGAGCTAGAGAGGGGAGGGAAGGGGTCACACACATGGCCAGGAAGCAGAGGGGTGTAGGTGGGGGTGGTGACAGATAGGGCCAACAATGAGTGGAGAAAGACAGAAACATCGACGTGCAAAGGAGACCTACAACAGTGCATGATCTCTCTCGCGTGGCAGGTGATTGTCGCTGGGAAACTGAAGGGAGCGACAATCTGCTGCTGCCTGCCCGCTGAGTTAAAGAGTTCCCACGGTAGACTCACGATACACTAAGGTAAACGCACGGGCCACTACGTTCTTACAATGAGTTAAATTCTTAACCACAAGAGTAAGATTGACTCGTGGAAATTTTAAACATGTTTGATTTTTTGCAAGAGTTGACAAGTTTCACGAGTACCTGCCGTTAGCGCCACGAGTCTCTAAGTTGCGTCCACGAGTTCCGTACGTTAATCGTACGTTATTACCACGAGTTTTTACTCGGGGTACCTCTTGTGTCAACTCGCAACGTGAGACTCAGCTATTAAACTCGTTGTAAGAACGTAGTGGCCCGTGAGTTTACCGTGACTCTTGAGTCTACCGTGGGTTTGGCCTGAGTGCCAGAAGTGAAATGTTGAAGATTAGTCAGATCTTAATGGAAAATGAATGAATGGATGGATGGATAGGGGTCTGAAATTAACTTGGATACTTTCGATGGGAGAGAGCCGCCGATGAAGCTGAAGGTACAGAGCGAGGATGGGGGCTCAAGCATTGATGGCAAGGGTCAACACCGGACGGGACGCGTGAAAAATGACCATACTGAGGGAATTCCCACGTATATGAAGCAGAGAGAAATGTGAGTTCTACATAGATTATGTTTGAGCCAGCGAGGAGACATTTCTTCGGATAATGATTTTACATTGTGAGGTGACATTATAAGCCATGGGATATAGACACAAAATGCTGGAGTAACTCAGCGGGGCAGACAGCATCTCTGGAGAAAAGGAATTGGTGACTTTTCGGGTCGAGAACCTTCTTCAGAGTGGTTTTGTGCTGTGCTGTTGCCGTATCTCTAGAGAGAAGTAATGGGTCTCGACCCGAAACGTCACCCATTCCTTCTCTCCATAGATGCCTACTGTCCCGCTGAGTTACTCCAGCATTCTGTGTCCATCTTCGCTGACGAGGAACTGTGCGTGCCCTTTGCAAGCTTTCGCTCTCGAACACATATAGCAGTGGATTATTTGGGGAAGAAACTCGCATTCATGCCACATGACATGTTTGACCACCTGCCCCCGCTACACAAGGAGCTTGTGCTGAGCGGTAACCAGCTGTGGAGCTTCAACTGGGGCAGGTTTTACCTGCTAGGCTGGTTGGAGCTGCTGGACCTCGGTAGCAACCTGTTGACCACGGTGCCTGGCATGCTGTCCAACTGCACCCAGACCCTGCGCGTCTTCAACCTCACCCGCAACCAGATCTCCAAGTTGACCAAGGACTTCCTGTGGGATGTGACCTCCCTGCAGTACCTGGATCTCAGCTACAACAACCTGAAGACCATCCAGGCCTCCAGTTTCCCGGACAGCGCAATCAAACACCTTCGGGAGCTGCGGCTAAGCGGCAACCACTTTCTCTGCACCTGCGACACCAGGTGGTTCGTGTGGTGGATCAATCAAACCACGGTCTACATCTCTCGCCTGGTCACCGATGTCACCTGCACCTTCCCCAAAGCCCACCGCGGCCACGGAGTAGTCATGGTGGACCTGCACTCCTGCGAGTTGGACTACCTGGGCATTGGCCTCTACACTTTCTCCACCTTGATCACCCTCTTGCTCCTCTATTTGTAACTTAAAACAGGCCTTCATTCACGGTGGTGCAGCTGCCTGACAGCGAATGCAGCGTCGGAGACCCGGGTTCGATCCCGACTACGGGTGCTGTCTGTACTGAGTTTGTAAGTTCTCCCCGTGACCTGCGTGGGTTTTCTCCGAGAACCCCCCACACTCCAAAGACGTACAGGTTTGTAGGTTAATTGGCTTGGTGAATGTAAAAATGTCCATAGTGGGTGTAGGATGGTGTTAGTGTGCAGGGATCACTGGTCGGAGCGGACCCGGTGGTCCGAAGGGCCTGTTTCCTCTCTGTATCTCTAAATTAAACTAACAGGGGAGAGCACTGGACCTTCTTGGTCAGTTTATTATTTTACACTTATATACATTACACAGATCACAGAGTGTGAAATAAAGCTGGCAAGCCGAGGTCATGCAAGAAATGGAGGAAAACGGGAGACGATTTTATTCAGCAACTCCGTTCTGGCAGAACATCTATCCTGTGTTAAGAAACCTAACTTTCAGGGGATTTAAATCTTGAGTTCAACTTCTACTTGAATTTAATCGATTTACAAAAGCAGTTCTCCCTGCAGTCCGTTTCTTAAACACCTTTACGTTTTGCGCTTTTTTTTTACAGCCAAATACTTTAAATACCATTTATTGCATTGTTGCAATGATAGGCAACGATTTGATAAAAGCGGTTAATTACATAACAAGAGAAGCATGAAACTACATAAGAGACACGGAGAAGCTGATCATCGGGGCAGTTCTGTCCATGGTCATGGGAGGCTTTTTATAGTTTAAAAAAACTGCATGACATCATTTTTATTCATGTGATGATTTTTCCACACGTCGGTAGTCGTTGTTGGCTCAAGAGTAACTCGGGAGAGGAACTTGGTACATCGCAGAAATGAGAAGTAAACGGCAAACTTAGACATACACGTGGGAACTCGTTTAAACTCGTGAACATAAACTTGGAATCTCGTAGACAACCACGAGTTTGATTTTTTTCTTTCACTCGGGATCACTTGTGGGTGGACTCGCACCGTGAGACAGGGGCTTAACTATAGACCAGAATTTCAGCTTGACCACCACATAAAACAGTACAGCACTTTGACGCATAATTGTTGTGGCTACAAATACAGGTCAGAGGCTGGTATCTAATGGCAAACAAGTAATTTCCTGGCATGAAGACCTCTCTGCCATCTCCACACACAATCTTCAAGTGTGATGGAATACCCCCCCCCCCCCCCCCCCAACACTGGCCTGGATGATGGTGTCCTCAACAACTCTCTCACCACCATTCAGGAGGAAACACTCCACTTGGTTGGCACACCATAATACAACTATCATTATCATCTCCATGGGTGCACAACAGTTGCATTGTGGAATATCTACAAAATTCACAGCAGTTTCTTGTTCAGTCTACTCCACCAGTACTTCCCAAAACTAGGATCTTTAAAACTAAATTGGACAAGGGCAGCCAGTCCAGATCATAAAGGGATTGCGAGTTTAGAAGAGTTTGCCCTGGACTCAAACTTGTAGCATGGTTGACACGAGGTCCTAGGAGGTCGTATGAGGTGGCTGGAACTCTCCTTCAAGCTCGAGTGAGGTTCCCGCCTACACGCGGCCTCAGCTCGGTCGCGGAAAATTTTTCAGCATATCTAAAAAATTTCTGCAAGTAAAATTTGATCGGCATGGGTCATTTTCACTCGTAGTGCAGTGGAGTGGGTTGCTATTTAGTTACAGGCAGTTGAGGGCAACCATAGGCCATCTCCTTTGCTGACCGGCCATTTTGTTTGGCTCATTGGAGTTTCACGACCTAGGAAGACCTACCGGTAGATAAAATGCCCGCTAAACTTTATTAAACTTCTTAAAAGTGTCTCCACTCCTTCTTCCCCCCCTTCTCTCCCCTTCTCTCCCCTTCTCTCCCCTTCTCTCCCCTTCTCTCCCCTTCTCTCCCCCTTCTCCTCCCCTTCACTCCGCTTCTGTCTCCCTTCTGTCTCCCTTCTCTCTCCTTTTCTCCCTTCCCCTGCCCCCCCCCACCGCGCTCTCTAAAGGACTTACCGTGCTCTGTGGCAGCCGTTTACTTTCCCCTTCATCGAGCAGACAATGCTCCTCCGCTGTCCCTGGCCCCCACCTTCGCGATGTGTGTGTGTGTGTGTGTGTGTGTGTGTGTGTGTGTGTGTGTGTGTGTGCGTGTGCGTGTGCGTGTGCGTGTGCGTGTGCGTGTGCGTGTGCGTGTGCGTGTGCGCGGTCGGTAGATGCAGCTCGCAGTTTCAACGCGGCCGGTCGATCCAGCTCGAGGCTTTCCAGGCGAGTGCCCTCAAGCTTGGTCGAAGGCACTCTTGTGGACTCGCGGATTAGGTCGCCCAAGTGGGGCCTTAAGATCATAAGGCAGAGGAGCAGAAGAAGGCCATTCCCCCATCGAGTCAGTTCCATCATTCATTGATGGCTGTTCCATAGTTCCCTCTCAATCGTATTCTCCTACCTTCTTCCCATGACTGATGCCCATTAATCAAGATCCTATCAATCTCAGCTTTAAAAGTATCCAATGGCAGTATCTACATGAATCTCGCAGATTCATCATGCTCTGGCTGAATAAATTCCTCCTTATCGCTATTCTAAAGGTTCGTTCTTTTAATCTAAGGCTGTGCCCTCTAGTCCTACACTCTCCCACTATTGGAAACATCCTCTCCACATCCACGTTATCCAGGCCTTTGATTATTCGATTGGTTTCAATGTGATCCTCCCTCATCCTTCTAAACTCCAGCGAGTACAGGCCCAGTGGCATCAAACGCTCCTCATATGTTAATCTAATCATCCCCGGGATCATTTGTGTAAACCTCCTTGGATCCTTTCCAATGCCAGCACATCCCTTTTCAGATATTAAGTCCAAAATTGCTCACAATATTCCAAATGTAATCTGACCAGTGCCTTAGAAAGCCTCAGCATTACATCCTTGCTTTTATATTCTAGTCCTCTCAAAATGAATGCCAGCATTGCATTAGCCCATCTTACTACCAACTCAATGTGCAAATTAACCTTTTGGAAATCTTGTATCTGTAATCCCAAGTCCTTTAGTACCTCCAATTTGAATCCTCTCAGCATTTAGAAAATAGTTTACGCCTTTATTCCTTCTACCAAAGTGCATGACCACATACTTCACTACGCTGTATTCAATTTGCCACCTTTCTGCCCAATTTTTCCCATTCTGTCCAAGTCCTTATTCAGACTCCCAGCTTCCCCAATACTACTTGCCCCTCCATCTCTGTACACCACTATCTGAGACTTCCTGTCTTCAATCCTTTTGAGTTCCTTTCAATTTTTAATTTACAGGTACAGTCTGGAAATAGGCCCTTCGGCACCAACTAATGATAACCCATACACTAGTTCAACTCTACACACTAGGGACAATTTACAGAAGCCAATTAACCTAGAAATCTGTCTTTGGAATGTGGGATGAAACCAGAGCACCCGAAGAAAATCCACACGGTCACAGAGAGAATGCACAAATTCCATTCAGACACGCCTGTAGTCAGGATCAAACCCGGGTCTCTGGCACTGTAAGGCAGCCGCTGCGCCACTGTGCCACCCAAATGTTTGTGAGTGGAGACATTTAAAAACATTTCAATGGCTTTTGTCTGCAGTGAGTTGTCAAAGACCAACAGGATAGTGTGGCTGTGTGAGTCAAAGGATCTGGTCACCACTTGTTGGCCACTCGCCACACAGGAGGGCTGCTGCAATGAGGCCTGGCTTTCATTAACACCTGCATTCTCCCTGCAGTAGGAATAGTGCTTTCCTGGTGGGCCTCACATAGAGGGGCTGGATCTGCCACTTCGCAGTGCCATGCATGTTGTTTAACAGTGAGGCAAGGAACAATATTGCACACATGGGAGATGTAAAGTATTACATCAGAATAACAGGGAAAGGAAGGAGCATTGAAACCCAGTAAAGAGAAAGCCTCTTTAGAGTTCAGAGTTTAGAGATACAGCGTGTAAACAGGCCCTTCAGCCCATCGATTCCGCACTGACCTGAAATCACCCCGTACACTAACGCTATCCTACAAACACATTAGGGGAAATTTTACAACTTACCAAAACCAATTAACCTACACACCTTTGGAATGTGAGAGGAACCGTTGGAATGTGAGAGGAAACGGTAGCACCTGGGGAAAACCCACGTGGTCATGGGGTGAACGTACAAACTCTGTACAGACAGCACCAATAGGCAGGATTGTATAGGCGGGCGTCTGGTGCTGTAAGGCAGAAACTCAACTGCTATGCCACCATGCCGTACTGTGTCACCATGCCAGCTCTAATCTATGGCCTATGTTTGATGTCAAAGGGATAGTGGGATTGGTGGCTGAGGACACGTTATTAAACCAAACCTAAAGGCTGGGAGGTTCTAAAGTCTCCAGGAGTAGAATGCCTATTTCAGTAACTCAGCGGGGAAGGCAGCATCTCTGGAGGGATGGAATGTGTGACATTTCAGGTCGAGACCCATTCTTGAGACCTTCTGAAGAAGGGTCTCGACCAGAAACGTCACCCATTCCTTCTCTCCAGAGATGCTGCCTGTCCCGCTGAGTTACTCTAGCATTTTGTATCTATCTTTGGTTTAACCCAGCATCTGCAGTTCCTTCCTACACATGTCTATTTCAGTGTTCCAACATCTGCAGCATTTTTTATTCCAGCGTACATATTCTAATGCTAAGTATATTGTAGGGCTGAGAAGGCAGAGAAGGAATATCTGTGTTGGCTACAAAAATATTAAACAGGTTATCTATTGATCTATTTTAATATTCAGCCCCCGTAGTGTGAATGGCATTGTGCAGACAAAGCATATATTCATAAAGGAACAATTTATGTGATAAACTCCATCAATTAAGCTAGATGAATGGTAAGATTATTGCTGCTGTTTATGCATAAAACCTCAAATCGTTTTGCATTATCCATTGAATCTAACAAATGGCTGGTAAATTCTCTTGATTACTGCAGGCGATATTTTCTCTTCTTTCTAAGTGGCCGGAGCTATTGGTAGTTTCTCCCTTATGTACTGGATGTAGATAATGTAGATAATATCCCAGTGCTTTCTATAGTGTTCCAAAGGAGATATTCCTGGCCCTTTCTACATGACCACTTTGATATTTCATGTTTAGCAATATGATATTTAAGACTGCTACTTATTTTTAACAGTGATTATCATTCAATTCTAAAACCTGATAATTTAAATAATTTAGAATCAAAGAATTATAGGCATGGCATCTCTATTATTGTTTTACGTAATGAAAGGTGTTTTTGAGTCTGCCTCAATGTGCTGCCCACGATTGGAAATTAACGGTTTAAGAAGCAAAGTTGTTTTTTTCCGTGACTTGGATCCATATTTCATTTGGAAATCCCCAGAGCTTAGATCTGCAAAGCCATCAGTCTCAGAAAGGCAGGATTATTGTCGAAGTTCTGTCTACCAGGTTCAGTTTCTTCACAGTGGGTGGCCTTTCTCCATTTATAACTTCCTTGGTTCCTCTTCTGTTTGTTTATTTCTGCTGCAGACCTGATGTGTTATGAGTGATGCCTTTGAAAGTTAATCATTCCTTCCTGTGAAAACTTTCTATTATCTCAGCTCAAAAATCCCCGCTATGTTGGACTAGTTCAAGTGATCAGCTGATCTTAATTGAGAAGGATGGCTAACGGTACATTGCATACGTCCTAAAGTGATTTTGTTGATAAAGAATAAAAAGAGCAAGTTGCTTTTCTTAAATCCTTTGGCAGTGGCTCCGTACAATCTGGATTCTGCCTCTGTGTGCCTCGATATGACCTTAACATGTTGCTGCCTTGAGGCAGGCTGTTCCCTGATCCAAAAAGCAGATCAAACCATCTATACATATTACTTAAACTCTCATCTTGTTTGTTTGGATGTCTGTCTGTGAGTGAGTGAGATCCTGAAATTATGCCAAAACCGTACACAATAGCGCTACAATTTTTGAACCACCTTACTCACAATTGTTCTGTGGTATGTTTTCAACAAGTTTCGTTCAGATTGATGTTATATTTTACAAGATCACATTTACAAAACCCCACTTTGAGAAGGATTTTTCCAATCTGCACTGGCAGTTACCAGCGATGATGTCACAATAGGATTGTTGCCCTGCCCATTACAATGTTGCTATCACAGTACACTGAGTCCTTTAACAAATCGTGGGAAACTGTCTGGACTCTGCTACATCTGCTCAAACAATTTTAAGACCATATTTAAAATACGATGCCTTATATTCAGCAGGAATAATGGATCAAAACTGGCCAACCTAACTGCCCCTGTGCATTTAAAAAAAATTTACAATGAGGGAGGGTGAAAATTGGGAAATGAGCCAGCCTGCACAACTGGGGGCATCGGCTGAGTGGTGGAATATTGCGTTGGGGGAACGGGTTGTGTTGGGGGAATGGATGAGTGGTGGAAGAGAGCTCACCACTCACCCGTTCCCCCAATGCAACCCCAACGGGTCGCAGTTGGTCTAGTAAGAAATAAATATATGCTGTTATTTCTATCTCCTTTATAGTTGGTCGTTTTATGTATCTGCATGAGCTCTGACATTTAGTGATTTTCTTTTGATGATATTCTTGACTACACCTGTATTTACTCTTTTACCTGTTACTTCAAGGACCAGAGGCCCTGGCTTCAGAATAAAAGGACGTACCTCTAGAAACGAGATGAGGACGAATGTCTTTAGTCAGCAGGTAGTGAATCTGTGGAATTCATTGCCACGGACGGCTGTGGAGCCCATCAATTCATATTTTGTAAGGCGGAAAGTGACAGATTCCTGATTAGTGTGGGTGTCAGGGGTTATGGGGAGAAGGCAGGAGAATGGGGTTGAGAGGGAAAGATAGATCAGCGACGATTGAATGGTAGAGTGGACTTGATGGGCTGAATGGCCTAATTCTGCACCTATATCTTATAAGTTGCTTTTGAGTAGCCATAAACTACCACAGGGGCAGTTAGTTTAACCAGTTTTGATCCATTATTCCTGCTGAATATCAGGCATCGTATTTCAAATACGGTCTTAAAATTGTTTGAGCAGATGTAGCAGAGTCCAGACAGTTCCCACGATTTGTTTGGTGTAATCTCTGTTTTCTATGTTCTGATGATGAATGTGATTTAATGACAGAGTTGGCTCAAAATGCACAATACCTCTGACCAGAAGCCAACAGTCATATTTATATACAGACTTTTATTGGGTAATTGTCACTAATTTAAAAAAACAATGTTGGTGAGTGGAATTTGACACATGGATTCAGGTGGGTTATAACAGTAAGCAGAGAGTTTTCGATTCAAAGATCAGTACCTCGATAACTAAAGGCATACTGCTCAAGATGGAGTGCAGAATGCCAGGGGTGCGGACTCTCAGTGAGGGATTGGAACTAGCTAAGATAAAGTGTGAATCGTAAAATCCTTTAACTGATTCTCAACATGTCACATGTAATGTGGGGGAAAGCTGCTGTGCATTTGGCATTCATAACCAATTCTATAAATGTATCAAAAGTATTTAAAGTAGCCCTGTAATGTGCAATCATAAATTAAGTTATAGATAACATAGAACTAGTGTGAACGTGTGATTGATGCAGGCACGGAAATCGCTGTCAAAACATGGGGGGGACACAATTTCTAGGCAACCGCGTGCGCGCATGTGCGCACACACGTGAGGCGCTATATCCAGCTCAACTTTGCCTGTCTTGCCAGGTTAACCTACAGCCCTGCCTAGACTGACGGGACACCAGTATGGAGCCGTGGAGCTACCGCTGCTTCTCCGTGCTGGCTGTAAACCTGGGCCATCGTTCCCATGTCCATGTAGGGCTGGTAGGCTAACAGGCAGAGTTGCGCTGACTGTGGGCCTGGGGGCACCACTCCCATCTGACTTCCGACATCTCTGGCCACCCCCCGCGGGGTGGGAGGCACTCGGGTGGTGACGTGGATGGTCCAGTGGCGTAGCAGCGATTGCGGCGCCGGAGAACCGGGTTCGATCCTGGCTGCGGATGAGGCGCAGGTCTGTGTCCAGGGCTGCCGAAAGTGTTTTTCGCTTGTGACCTATGACCTGGGCCTGCAATTCAAGCTCTGCTCTATGATCATTGCTCCACGGACATCTCCCTCCTCCAATCACCGCGCTCTATTCTCAGCCCCACCCCCCTACGTCCGCCCCTGACCAACACCTCCCTCTTCCAATCATCATGGTCCCCCCCCCCCATTGCCTGCTGACTGACGTCTCTCTCGTCCAATCAGCGCTCTCGCTCATCAGTCCCACCCCCACTGTCTCGCGGAAAGCGGAGATTTCACCGAGTTTTAAAATCTGGATTACAAAAAATGGGGGGGATCGTCCCCCCACCTCTCAAAACGGGGGGGGGGGGAATAGTCCCCCCCGGATTTCCTGCCCTGGATTGATGGTTGGTGTGGGAAGGGCCTGTTCCATACTGTATCTCTAACAAATCTAAACTAAACTAAACTAAATTAAAATAAACTAAAGTAATAAAGTAATAACTAATAAAACCATTGAAATTTACACCAATATTCTGATTCAGTGATTTGTAGATTTTCATCTCAGTGTCTTTATACTTTTTTGATATAAGATGAATGTGAACAGCATGAGTACACGCATATTTAATCATGGTGATTGGTATCTCCTGATATCATCCGTATCAGAAATGTTCTACTTCAGTATGGCAGGGTATTCGGGGGTATTGAGAAACTCCTCTAGTGGGGTTTCAGTCCCTTGCTGCAGAATCTTGCAGAATGACCTGGATAATCGATACAGCGTGGGAAACAGGCCCTTCAGCCATTGAGTACGTACTGGAGAGCGACCACTCCATACACAAGCACTTTTCTACACGGGACAACCAAAGCCAATTTTATTTTGAAGTCTCGTGATGAGACTTCGTGAGGAACCTGCCAGCCTGCATGCGCATCATCAATACGTCGTCGCATGGCGCGAGATACGGATGCATTCAGAAATGCTCCGTCAGGTAAGGTGTATTTTTTGCAGGAACAGTGCAGCGGGCTTGGAGATGCTGACAGGCACGACCTGTACAGGTTAATGCTCTGGAAGGGAGCATGTGGCTTGCCCTTGACTCGGAGTAACTGGCAGGTGCGACCTGCACAGTAATCTCCTCCAAGGCTCCGAAATGGAGCAGCCTGTCGAACCGGGCTCGGTGACGCTGGCAGACACCACCTACACAGCAACCTCCGCTTAAAGCTCCAAGCAGTTGGTCAAGTGTGGAGCCGAAGAGGTGAACAGGCGTGGTTGCGGCCTGCACAAGTAACTGTGCTGAAGCTCTGATAAGGAGCAGCTGGTCAACCCGGTGCTCGGAGACGCTGGCAGGTAAGGTCTGCATACAAACCTCTGGTAAGGTTGGTCTTCCCTGAACTGGGGTTGACAAGCTGCTCCTTTTCGGACCTAAGCTTGGAGACACTGGCAGCATAACCACCACTAACGCTCTGAAAATGAGCAGGTTGGTGACCCGGGCTCAGAGATGCTGGCAGGGTGGCCTGCACAGCAACCTCTAAAAGCAGGTTGTCGACCCTGGTTCAGGGAAGACCAACTCGGAACTGGCTGTCCAAAAGGACCATATTGGCCAGGGAGCCACTTCCTCAAACACCTAAGATAGAGGTTATCAGGCTGTTCACAAGAGTGAGGATAACTATCGACTATCGACCAGTGGCACTAACGCCGGTGGTGATGAAGTGCTTTGAGAGGTTGATCATGGAGCAAATCAACTCCTACATCGACAAAAACCTGGACCCACTGCAGTTCGCTTACCGCCACAACAGATCAACGGTGGATGCGATCTCGCTGGACCACTTGGACAACAAAAACTCATATGTCAGGCTGTTATTCATTGATTACAGCTCGGCATTTAACACAATCATCCCCTCCAAACTGGTTACCAAACTCGCAGAACTGGGTCTCTGCGCATCCCTCTGCAACTGGATCCTTGACTTCCTCGTCCACAGACCACAGTCTGTTCGTATTGGTGGAAATGTGTCAGCCTCAATAACAATCAGCACGGGAGCACCTCAAGGCTGCGTGCTCAGCCCCCTGCTGTGCTCACTCTATACCCATGACTGCGTAGCGAACCACAGTGCGAACTCCATCATCAAGTTCGCTGACGACACCACTATTGTGGGGCGTATCACTGATGGGGATGTCAGAGTACAGAAGAGAGATCGAGCAACTGTCCATATGGTGCCAGCGCAATAACCTGGCCCTCAACACCAGCAAAACCAAGGAACTGATTGTGGACTTTGGAAGGAGTAGGAGGGGGACCCACAGCCCCATTTATATCAACGGGTCGATGGTTGAAAGGGTCAAGAGCTTCAAATTCCTGGGCGTGCACATCTCTGAAGATCTTTCCTGGTCCGAGAACACTAATGCAATCATCAAAAAAGCACATCAGCGCCTCTACTTCCTGAGAAGATTACGGAGAGTCGGATTGTCAAGGAAGACTCTCTCTAACTTCTACAGGTGCACAGTCGAGAGCATACTGACCGGTTGCATCGTGGCTTGGTTCGGCAATTTGAGCGCCCTGGAGAGGAAAAGACTACAAAAAGTAGTAAACACTGCCCAGTCCATCATCGGCTCTGACCTTCCTTCCATCGAGTGGATTTATCGCAGTCGCTGCCTCAAAAAGGCTGGCAGTATCATCAAAGACCCACACCATCCTGGCCACACACTCATCTCCCTGCTACTTTCAGGTAGAAGGTACAGGAGCCTGAAGGCTGCAACAACCAGGTTCAGGAATAGCTACTTCCCCTCAGCCATCAGGCTATTAAACCTGGCTCGGACAAAACTCTGATTATTAGCAACCACTTTCTGTTATTTGCACTATCAGTTTATTTATTCATGTGTGTATATATTTATATCATGGTATATGGACACATTTATCTGTTTTGTAGTAAATGCCTACTATTTTCTGTGTGCTTAAGCAAAGCAAGAATTTCATTGTCCTATACAGGGACATGACAATAAACTCACTTGAACTTGAACTTGAACTTAAAAAAAGCTGCCAGCACTCTGGAACATAATTTACCATCCTCTCGGGGATAGGTAAATCAGTAAAGGCCGAACTGGTAAACAGCATTATTACCTGACTTGGAGGTCTGCGATGTAAATAAATAAATAAACAAACAAACAGATAAATAAATAGATAAATAAATAAATACATGTTTTTTTTAAGAAAGCAAAAGCTCCGAAAGGGAGCAGTTTGGCGACCCGAGTTCGGGGAAGGTCAAGGCCAAAACGGCAAAATATGGCCAAAGGACAATACTGGGCAGGAAGGTACTACCTCAACATCCATTAAGGATATAATCTGTTGGTTCTCAATACTGGAAAACCTGATTGAGAGGCTGGTCGAAGGGAATATGCTCCGCACACTGGCGACCGATACAGGTAGTTCCAGTCAGATGTCTGCGGCAGCAATACCTGGTTCAGGGTTGCATTATGATATCTCCTGCTCAGAGGAGGGATGTTTTGAGGATTATTACATGGTAGATTCTGACTGTGGTGAAGTCGACAGTGAACTCGAATTCCCTCAACAAGTGGATGATACGAATGAATGAATGAATGAATGAATGAATGAATGAATCGTTTATTTCGGTCATACATTAAAAAGAACAAAACTTTACAATCTGTGTGAATATGAACCAACACTGTATCCATTTCACACAACATTCACATAATCAATGACCGAAAAAGGAATAGGCTGAAGCCACAAAGCTTATTTTTGCCTATCCTGCACAATCCATAAAATAACTCAGAATATCAGCATTACAAAGGAAAGAAAAAAAATTACTATAAATTGTAATCCTTACTTATTTTACATTTTAATCGTTTTACATTATAATCCTTAATTATTTTACATGTTAAGGCATTTTTGAAACTCAACAGAGAGCTACAAAATTTCAACTCATCACTAAGCCTGTTCCATAATTTGACTCCCAAAACTGAGACACATCTATATTTTACATTGGTTCTCACTTTACATGTTTCAAAAATACACAACCCTCTTAAATTATAATGTCCTTCTCTTAATTAAATTTTTTTTTGAATACTAACAGCAAGGCTTTTATTCCTAACTTGGAAAAGTGTTTCTAATATCTTTACATGCACAATATCCAAACATTTTATGGTACCGGACTTTATGAATAATGGATTTGTAGTTTCACGGTAAGAAGCTTTATGTATTACAGGTGCACAACCTTTTATCCGAAAGCCTTGGGACCAGACACTTTTCGTAATTCGGAATTTGTCGGTCTTCGGAATGGATTTTTTTTAGCGTAGATTTTAATGGCTGGCTCAGTGGTAGAGTGCTTGGCTCATATCCGCAAGGTCGCGAGTTTGCGCCTTGATCCCGGCAGTTCCTCGGTCGCGAGTTTGAGTCTTCAATGTAGTTTTTTCTTGCAGAATAAATGTCTGTATGAAATGCAGTGTGTTGAATGAATTCCTGAATTTGTAAATGTGACCGCAGCATTGAATCACCTCTCGCACTCATGTCACCCTAGCGGGGCTACATGCCCTTAGGCGGCCTAAGGCGACATTTTCACACTCTTATATCCGTGTGCAGCAGAGGCGACGTGCGTTTGGCGCCAAACGTGAGCTTTGCCGTGCCATGTTTAGCACCAAACGTGAGCTTTGGTGAGCTTTGGTGTGCAGACGACATCCTGGAAAAAATGTCCGGTTTCTTCCAGGTAGGCGATATACCCTCCCGGGCAATATACCCTCCACTTCTCTTTTATGAAGGGGATTTAGTTCCCCTTTCTTCCAGGACCGACCGGAGGTTCCGCTGTCACCTCTGCGGGCCGCCCTCGGTGAACGTCCTGTCTCCCTGTCCCTGGGATAGCAGGGGGCGATCAAACAGCAAAATACCCCCCTCCCCCTCCAACTCCAGAGGAATCCGCTCCCCGATGGGCCGCTACGGCGACAAGTGGCAGTTCGCCCACATTCCGAGCTGCGCGACCCCAAGAACAAGACGTACCTTGCACACCATCAGCTTCTGCCTATACGGGGAGCGTGTTCCTCTGGAGTTGGAGCGGGGCTGGGCTGGAGTTGCTGATCTGGGATCTCCGTGCTTGCAGTGGGCCTGGGGGTCGGTGTCCCGATGAGGGGGCTGTGGGCGAACTGCCACTTGTCGCCGTAGCGGCCCATCGGGGAACGGCTTCTGGTGGTCCTGATGTCTCCGGCCAGTTTGCAGTTTTCCTCTGGAGTTGGAACGGGGCTGGGCTGCTGCTGGTTGTGGGTCTCTGGGATCTCCGTGCTTGCAGTGGGCCTGGGGGTCGGTGTCCCGTTGGTCCTGACGTCTCTGGTGACTGGCACTGACCTGCTGACATTGCCGACGTGAAGACAGTGTAAAGCCCCCGCGCCGGTGCAATGGGCGGGGAGCTGGAGAGGGGAGGGAAGGGGTCACACACATGGCCGGGAAGCAGAGGGGTGTAGGTGGGGTGAAACTGAAGGCAGCGACAATCTGCTGCTGCTGCCTGCCCGCTGAGTTAAAAAGTTCCCACGCAAGACTCACGATACACTGTGTATCGTGCTACCGTGGGAACTTTTTAACTCAGCGTGCAGGCAGCAGCATATTGTCAATTATTAACCCTCCCGCGCAATATACCCTCACCTTCTCTTTAATGAATGGGGATTTAGTTCCCCTTTCTTCGAGGACCGACCGGAGGTTCCGCTGTCACCTCTGCGGACCGCCCTCGGTGAACGTTTTCAAGGACCTTTCTTCAAGGACCGAAAAAATGTCCGCTATTCGGAGGTTTTCGTTATTTGGATCTTCGGATAAAAGGTTGTGCACCTGTATTCTAATAGCTCTTATCTGGAGTTTAATTATAGGGTCTATATTTGTTTTATATACATTTCCCCAAACGTCAACACAATATGACATATTGCATTATAAGCGAGCAATACAATATATACAAACACTTCTTATTCAACAGATCCTTTGTTTTGTAAAGAATAGCAATGGATTTAGATCATTTCCGTTAATGTATTCTAAAAATGCTTCAACTCAAGTCTAAAAAGCTGCCGGCATTTGTGACTAAATTTGCCATCCCCTCAGAGATTGGGGAACCGTTAGAGGAAGAACTGGCAAGTAGCATTGGTTACTTGTCTTCTCATCAGCTGAATGAGAAGAACATGTAGGACAGTATGCTAGTCTTGATAACTGCCAGGCACTGGAGGTTCCAAAAGTTAATGCCACCATTTGGGGCAATCTGAATGGCAAAACAAAGCCAAAAGACTTAAAACTCCAGCGAGTTCAGAGATTTCTCACAAGAGGGATTATGGCCTTTGCAAGGTCGTGGAGAGAACTCAGTTGTCTGATTTGCAGTAGATGCCTTAGCATTTCTGTGTAATGCAGAGTTTGAGTTTAATTGTGTTGCAAAGGATGGTATAAGGCCTGGAGTCAACCCAATATATGCTCATTTGTGCAAGACTAGTAATGTGCAGTCTGCAAGTATCTCTTTGGAGAAGATTTGGGCAAGCAAGTAAAAGACTTGCAAGAGGAATTCAAGGCTGCGGTGGGTGTGGTAAAGACACCCTTTGTGGGTAAGACTCCCGGCTACCAGCATGCATATCATCCCTACCAACCTAGCGGCAGATACCGCTACACTGAGGCAGGTTGGAGCACCAGGCCTACACAATTAAAACCATGCCAGAGGCCTTTTTTATGCACAGGTTCACAGTGCTCACCATGGAGGCAGCACACTCCACATACTCAGTATCATTCCGCAGCAGGCCACGATGCCAGAACCAAAGGGACAGAGCAAAATCTACGGTCAGTTGACTCTATTGATCAACCGCCTAAGGCCATTTTGGTGGTGTCAGTCTCAGGGTTTGCTGGATCTCGGTGGCTGATGGTGATAATCACCTCTTGCCTATTATTTTATTGACAGCCTTGCCGGTTTTTATAGAAAGTTAATTCTTAGAAATTGCCTTGATCATACCTAAAGCCACAGTCTGTTTCGTCATGGACAGCAAAGCGACCAGGAGGTGGAGGCCGTTGAGGTACGCGAATATTATTCCATCAGTCGCATGAGATGTGCTGACGATATTCAAGTCGGAGGTAGATTGAGACTGTTTAAAAACAGGTGGGGACAGATACCTTCTGATCCTTTCAGTTTACAAATCATAAATGGTTATAAGATTGAGTTTCTGGCTGATCAATTTCCTCCGCGGCAAGAGAAGCCAAGGCTCCCGTACACACGGTCTAAAGCGGAAATTATGGCTATCCAAGTTGAAATAGAGAAACTACACAAAACGGGTGTGATTGAGCAGTCTGCCCATGAACAAGAGGGGTATATTTCTAATATATTCTCAAGATTGAAGAAAAATGGAGGATACCGAATCATTCTAGGATTTGGCTAGTCTGAACACGTGCTTGGAATATAACCATTTTAAGATAGACATTTTTCATTCAGCAAAATAGCTGATTACAGAGGATTGCTTTATGGCCTCAATCGATCTCGATGATGCATGCTATTCAGTACCAATACACGAGTCACAGGATATATCTGAAATTTATCTGGCAAGGCCAATTGTGGCAATTTTAGACTCTACCTAAGGGGTTGTGTTCAGCCCTAGGCTATTTACAAAGATTCTAAAGCCAATGGTGTCCTACTCAAATCTAAGGGGCATTTTGTCATGGAGTTTATAGATGACATGCTCATTGCAGGGAAGAGATCATGTGTCACAGAGTTAGCTGTTTCAGCAACCAAGGCACTCCTAGAATATCTAGGGTTTGTTATTCATCCAGTAAAGCCCATACTGGAGCCGACAAAATCTATTCCATATCTAGGAATTTTGTCATAATCTCTGCAGATATGTCTGTGACCCTATCCACAGATAAGAAACAGAATATTGTAGAGGCATGCACAGGGTATAAATATGGGAAGATGCCTCCAAAGATAATTCAAGACGAGGCAACATGAATTATAGTAGTGCCCAATTGGCCTACTCAACCATGGTTTCCATTGTAAATAGGTCTGCTGAAGCAAGCTCCAATATTTGCTCACAGACACGAGCAGTGGTTAGTTCAACCTATCACTCGTACACCTATCACTGCATGGTTGTATGGAAAAGTTCACTGAAGAGACACATGTGAGCTACTTTTAATCAGAAGTAGCAGAGGTTTGTGGGTTTTTTTCAGTTTGGTTATATGAGAAGCGACTAAGTTATAACACAATTAACACTACTCGTAGTGCTTTGTCATCGTATCTAGTACTAGAAGTGGGACAATAAATGATTGGCTCTCACCCACTGGTGACAAAGGTTATGGAAGGTGCCTTTTATATGAATCCTCTAAAGCCTAGATACAAATAGTGTGGAATGTATAATCAGTATTAATTTTTTAATGCAAATTGACATTAGCTATCCCTAACGTTGGAGAAGTTACTCTTAAGTTAGTCATGCTTATGACACTTATTTCAGCACGAAGAGCTCAGTCTTTATGCAATCTCTGTCTGGATACTCGGTCATATCTGACAAGAGGGTAGCATTTTATATGAATGAACTCATAAAGCAGAGCAGACACGGTTGGGTGAAGTTGGAGCTGGCAGCATACCCACAAGATTTGAGATTGTGGGTGTTTATTATGTGAAAAGGTACATTGAGGTTACGAAGAACCTATGAGATGAAGGAAAAGTTTCTTCATAGTTATAAAATAGTCTCACAACAGATTGTTGGTGCAGACTATTTCAAGATGGATGGAGTGTAAGCAGCTGAAAGCGGAAGTGAATACAAATAATTTCAAGTCACACTCTACCAGGGCTGCTGGCATGTCAGCAGCCAATAGAATGGATGTTCCTCTTGATCACATTCTTGCAACAGCAGGAGGCTCAGAACTTATAACTTTTAGAACTTTCCGAAGTTATAATATATCGTTAAACATGTCTGGATGATTGCAGATAGAATTATGGACAGTGCTACATGAGCTGTTGTCTAACTCAAAGGCAATTGGGACTGTGGTCCAATTCAGGACGATGTACATGTATGTAAAGTTAGCACCAGTTGTTAATGGCCCATGTCTTTTCTACCATTTATGGTTTATCTGTGTAGTGTGTTCACATACAGATTGGTTTACTGCATGAAACCACAGAGCTTCAAAGGCTTCACGTTGTCTCATCACGAGACTTCGAAATAAAATAGGGAGATTAAACGTGAACTTACCGTTTGAAGTTTGATCTTGATTTTATGAGAAGTTGGAGTGAGTGACTACATGCCCTCCACTTCCAACCCTGAATCTCATAAATTTCATTCGGTAAGTCAGGGTTATTAATCTTTCTATAGCTTGAGTCTGGTTTAAGTGGACTGTGGTTTCATACAGTGGCTCTGAAGATTGATGCGCATGCGTGCTGGTGAGGTCTTCACGTAGTCTCTCACTCCAACTTCTCATAAAATCAAGATCAAACTTCAAATTATAAGTTCTCATTTAATCTTTCTATTAACCTACAAACCTATATGTCTTTGGAGTGTGGGAGGAAACCGGACCACCCGGAGAAAACCCACACAGTCACAGATAGAATGTACAAACTCCATACAGACATCAGTCTTAGTCAGGATCGAACCTGAGTCTCTGGCGCTGTAAGGCAGCAACTCTACTGTGGCACCATTGTGCCGCCCTGAGAGCAGCAAGTTAGTGCAATAATGTAAATGAAGAATTAGCACATCTTTAAGCATATCCCCAAACAATATTACTTTGAATAAATATTACTGTTAATCATCAATTCTCAATTTGTTGCCTGGATGTGTGTTTATGAATCACTCCTCTGATCCGATCGAAATAACATTGCCTCCTATCACCAGTGATAATCTACTGTATCCCCTGTACCAGGTGTGGACTCCTGTATATCGGCGAGATCAAGCGCAGGCTTGGCGACCATTTCGCTGAGCACCTCCTCTCAGTCCGCTAAACCCACCTGATCTCCCGGTTGCTCAACATTTTAACCCCCTCCCATTCCCACGCTGACCTTTCTGTGCTGGGCCTCCTCCATTGTCAGAGTGAGGTCCAGCGCAAATTGGAGGAACAGCTCCTCGTATTTCGCTTGGGTAGCTTCTGTCCTAGCGGTATGAACATTGACTTCTCTAATTACAAATAGCCCTTGCTTTCCCTCTCTCACCATCCCCTCCCCCTTTCCAGTTCTCCCACCAGTCTTACTGTCTCCGACTACATTCTATCTCTGTACCGGCCACTCCCCTGAAATCACTGAAGAGGGGTCTTGACCTATTAATTCTCTCCAGAGGTGCTGCCTGTCCTGCTGAGTTACTCCAGCATTTTGTGTCTATCTTTGTTTTAAAACAGCATCTGCAGTTCCTTCCTACACCAGTGATAATCAGATGGTTCTAATCAATAAAACTGTTACCTACTTGTTTCACTCTTTCTGTCAACATTCCAGTTTATAATTCTCACAGTATACCAGACTAGTAATTAAGAGTAATAGCAATTTATTTTACGGACCTTTTCTGTTAGACGGGAGGATATTCATTGTTCATTTTTTATCCAAGCTTCAATAATATGCAGTTATCATAATCATAGAGTGATACAGTGTGGAAACAGGCCCTTCGGCCCAACTTGCCCACACCGGCCAACATGACCCAACTACACTAATCCTACCTGCCCGCGGTTGTTCCATATCCCTACAAACCTGTCATATCCATGTACCTGTCTAACTGTTTCTTAAACGTTGGGATAGTCCCAGCCTCAATTTCCTCCTCTGGCAGTTTGTTCCATACACCCGCCACCCTTTGTGTGAAAAAGTTACCCCTCAGATTCCTATTAAATTCATATTATTGATATTTGTTTTTCTGTGAGTGCACTGCTAAAATTAATTCTTGTTTATTGCAAAATCAATATGTTGGGATGTAAGAGATTCTTCAAGCAACTTAGTAATGAGCAAAGCATAAAGTGCTGGACGAACTCAATGGGTCAGGCAGCATCTGTGAGGGAAATGGATAGGTGACATCTCGGGCTGTGATCCTGTCTGAAGAAAGATCCCAACCTGAAACATTGTCCATCAGTTCACAGATCACAGATGCTGCCTGACTAGTTGTGTTCCTCCAGCACTTGGTGCTTTAGCTCAAGATGGCGGCGCTGGCTTAACAGCTGCGGCTCACCTGCAGTCCATCTGGTTTTTTTTTCTTTCTTTTTGTTCCTTGTCATGTTTTAGTTAATTTTGTTTTATTAAGTTGTGTATGTGTGTGTGTGGGTTGGGAGAAACATGTTTTGGTCTCTTCCTTCGGGGGATGTGCCTTTTTTTTCTGTCGTATTCCCGGTCCCCATCTTCGTCTGCGCCGAGGCCTAATGGCGGAGCTGGCGGCCTCGGTGCTGTGGCAGCGGCAGCGGCAGCGGCAGTGGGGACCCGACTCGGCCCCGGAGCTGTGGCGGCGGCAGCAGCGGCAGCGGAAACCTGACTCGGTCCCGGAGCTGTAGCGGCGGCAGCGGTGGCAGCAGCGGGAGCGGAGACCTGACTCAGCCCCGGAGCTGTAGCGGCGGCAGCGGCGGCAGCAGCGGCAGCGGAGCCCCGACCCGGCCTCGGAGCTGTAACGGCGGCAGCGGCGGCAGCAGCGGCAGCGGAAACCTGACTTGGTCCCGGAGCTGTAGCAGCAGCAGCGGCGGCAGCAGCGGCAGCGGAGCCCCGACTCGGCCTCGGAGCTGTAGCGGCGGCAGCAGCGGCAGCAGAGACCCGACTCGGCCCCGGAGCTGTGGCGGCGGCAGCAGCGGCAGCAGAGACCCGACTCGGCCCCGGAGTTGTAGCGGCGGCAGCAGCGGCAGCGGAGACCCGACTCGGCCCAGGAGCTGTGGCGGTGGCAGCAGCGGCAGCGGAGACCCGACTCGGTCCCGAAGCTGTGGCGGAGGTAGCGGCAGCGGAGACCCGACTCGGTCTCAGAGCTGTGGCGGTGGCAGCAGAGGCAGCAGAGACCCGACTCGGCCCCAAAGCTGTGGCGGCGGCAGCAGCGGCAGCGGAGACCCGACATGGTCTCAGAGCTGTGGCGGCGGCAGCGGCCACCCGCGGAGTTTGAACCATCACCTCGGCGCAGAGGGAGAACAAAGATGGAAGAGACAGACACTTTAAGATTTTGCCTTCCACCACAGTGAGGAGGTGTTTGGTGAACTCACTGTGGTGGATGTTAAATTTGTGTTGATTGTGTGTATTTGTCATTTTTTTATTATATGTATGACTGCAGGGAAACGGAATTTCGTTCAGACCGAAAGGTCTGAATGACAATAAACAAATCCAATCTAATCTAAATCTAAGATCCCAACATTTGCAGTTCCTTGTATCTCCAATTCAGTTATGAAATATGCCTTAAGGTAATATTGTGAAGCGGAGCAAGATCATTAATTTAAAGCAAATAAAAAATGCCTGCATTTCATACTATTTTAATTTATTGAGCACGAATTCCAAAATACATTGCGGCCAATAAGTTGTTCTTGAAGCCGAATGAATAGTTTTATTGCTATTGTGTGTGATAGAGATTCAGTCATGAAGCGGTTAAGGAAGATGCAGGCATCCATTTCACTGTTTGACGTCCCAGCGATGTGTGGCATTTGCAAACGAATGCCTTGTGCATAGCAAATGTGAAGTGTGTGGCCTGTAACACGCAGACAAAAGCTCCCATTGTCAGAGCCTGCTGGCATGATGCTCGGGATTTCAGCTCAAGAGAACTCCAGTAACTACAATATAAAGGACGTGCTTCATCGTTTTTCCATGATGCATGCTTCTTGGGCTCTGAACACATGGCTGTGCATGGCAGCACCCACATGGTTTGGGAAGAATGAGCCTTTCACTCAGTGCTCATAAGCCTGTTCTGTTTTAGCCTCCTGGGTTGACAACACTTCGTGGTGAGCTGTGAGTGCTGCCAAAACGTTACTACATTCCTCCACTATTGGAATATTTCAGACCAAAACTCATGAATGCAACAAATTTGAAACAAGTGAGCAAACTCTTAAGCACTTTCATCACCTGTGGCCTCGCAGATTATCTTCACTAGAAAACGTTTTAAACATCTAAGATCTGAACTTGGAAAAACTAAAAATAGAGCAAATGCTGATGAACAACATGCAAAGCATTACAGTCACAGCAAATGTTTCTCTGTATGCAATATTTTCATTTTTTTCTCAATGGAGTTCAGTATCTCTCTCCCTCCAGTTCTGACCTTTTGATTACCAACCAACATCATTCTTTGCGTGGAAAGTAGTAGAATCTCAATATGACTACATATTGCAATATGTTAGTCACTGACTTGTTTTCATACTACTTGTGTGAACATCTTAATAATTAGATAGCCACAAAATGCTGGAGTAACTCAGCGGGCCAGGCAGAATCTCTGGAGAGAAGGAATGGGTGTTGTTACGGGCCGAGACCCTTTTTCAGACCTTCTCCACCTTTTTGTGTCTATCTTCGGTTCAAATCAACATCTCCAGTTCCTTCCTACCCATCTTACTAATTAGGTTTGGTACATAAATTCATTAGCAATGAATAATGGATACGCAAGGTAGTGCAGATACTGGAATCTTGAGCAAAACACTATCGGTTGTGCCAAATCCCAATCAGTTATTTTATCGTCCTTAATTGTCCATCCAAAGCATAAATATCCTCTGCGACACATTACACTGAACATTCAATGGAAGTGGAGATTTTCATCATTCTGAAGAATATCTAACCATGACAGATTTCACAGAATATGTGCCCTAACTGTATGAAAGTGCAATGCGTCACAAACAATTAACTTCAATCAAAACAATCACAACATTCATATCATAGCAGCCAAATTTGTTGTTTGCCATAGCCCTATCGACTCCTTTCCAACCCGTTCATTGCGTTTAACTTCAAACATGACAACATTAGCTGTTAATATGGCCAAGAACTTATAAAGTTTAATATTCACTCTTTTCACTGACTCCCGTGTATGTTGTAGCCATATATGAGTTAAGCTATATATGAATTATATTTGTCTTAAAATTTTGATTTAATTTAATTGTTTAAGAGGCAATGTGTTTTAAATTTTGCTGGGATAGGAGATCTCATGGTCCTCTCCATGAAACAAACATAAGACATAACAGCAGGAGGAAGCCATTTGGCTCCTCATCCCTGCTCTATCAGCAACCTTCTCCCATACCCATCAGCTTCAAGAGTCATAAAGGCAGGAGCTAGTGAAAGTGTAAACTGATTAGTGGGATGTTGAGCACAGCAGAGGTCTGTGGCACCTGGAGTATATCCATTTAACCAATGGGATTAGAAATACAAGAGGATGGACTGATGTGGTTGAATTATGAGGAATAGATTGAAAAGACTAGGCTTGTATTCACTGGAGTTTAGAAGGATGAGGGGGGTTCTTATAGAAACATATTAAATTATAAAAGGACTGGACAAGCTAGATGCAGGAAAAATGTTCCCAATGTTCGGTGAGTCCAGAACCAGGGGCCACAGTCTTAGAATAACAGGGAGGTCATTTAAGACTGAGGTGAGAAAAAACGTTTTCACCCAGAGAGTTGTGAATTTATGGAATTCCCCACCACAGAGGGCAGTGGAGGCCAAATCACAGGATGGATTTAAGAAAGAGTTAGATAGAGCTCTAGGGGCTAGTGGAGTCAAGGGATATGGGGAGAAGACAGGCACGGGTTATTGATAGGGGACGATCAGCCATGATCATAATGAATGGCGGTGCTGGCTCAAAGGGCCGAATGGCCTCCTCCTGCACCTGTTTTCTATGTTTCTATTTTATTCTATTATGTAATTAGAATCTAATCAGGATTACAGAGTGAGATGAGGGAAGGTTTGTTTATGTGGTAGTGGCAGGAAAGATAGGAGAAAGAAAAGAGACATTTAAGAAAAGTAAGAATTCTGAAACCAATTGGTCTTTATTTTTAATGTTTTTTAAACATTTCGTGAACCAGGAAGATTTATTGGTGATTTTTAATAATTGTCAGACCACTTATTTGCAAGCTTGGTGCTAATAACACATGCACAGTTGCTTCACAGGATTATCAAGTTTATCTAACTCCTGGGGCTGTCAGATAGAAACATAGAAACATAGAAATTAGGTGCAGGAGTAGGCCATTCGGCCCTTCGAGCCTGCACCGCCATTCAATATGATCATGGCTGATCATCCAACTCAGTATCCCGTACCTGCCTTCTCTCCATACCCTCTGACACCTTAGCCACAAGGGCCACATCTAACTCCCTCTTAAATATAGCCAATGAACTGGCCTCGACTACCCTCTGTGGCAGAGAGTTCCAGAGATTCACCACTCTCTGTGTGAAAAAAGTTCTTCTCATCTCGGTTTTAAAGGATTTCCCCCTTATCTTTAAGCTGTGACCCCTTGTCCTGGACTTCCCCAACATCGGGAGCAATCTTCCTGCATCTAGCCTGTCCAACCCCTTAAGAATTTTGTAAGTTTCTATAAGATCCCTTCTCAATCTCCTAAATTCTAGAGAGTATAAACCAAGTCTATCCAGTCTTTCTTCATAAGACAGTCCTGACATCCCAGGAATCAGTCTGGTGAACCTTCTCTGCACTCCCTCTATGGCAATAATGTCCTTCCTCAGATTTGGAGACCAAAACTGTACGCAATACTCCAGGTGTGGTCTCACCAAGACCCTGTACAACTGCAGTAGAACCTCCCTGCTCCTATACTCAAATCCTTTTGCTATGAAAGCTAACATACCATTCGCTTTCTTCACTGCCTGCTGCACCTGCATGCCTACTTTCAATGACTGGTGTACCATGACACCCAGGTCTCGCTGCATCTCCCCTTTTCCTAGTCGGCCACCATTTAGATAATAGTCTGCTTTCCTGTTTTTGCCACCAAAATGGATAACCTCACATTTATCCACATTATACTGCATCTGCCAAACATTTGCCCACTCACCCAGCCTATCCAAGTCACCTTGCAGTCTCCTAGCATCCTCCTCACAGCTAACACTGCCCCCCAGCTTAGTGTCATCCGCAAACTTGGAGATATTGCCTTCAATTCCCTCATCCAGATCATTAATATATATTGTAAATAGCTGGGGTCCCAGCACTGAGCCTTGCGGTACCCCACTAGTCACTGCCTGCCATTGTGAAAAGGACCCGTTTACTCCTACTCTTTGCTTCCTGTTTGCCAGCCAGTTCTCTATCCACATCAATACTGAACCCCCAATGCCGTGTGCTTTAAGTTTGTAAACTAATCTCTTATGTGGGACCTTGTCGAAAGCCTTCTGGAAGTCCAGATACACCACATCCACTGGTTCTCCCCTATCCACGCTACTAGTTACAAGCTACTAGTTACCTAAAGGATGTGATTTGCAAGGAAAACCAAATAATGATCCCTCAAAATGGATGATCCATCTGGAATCCCAGATATGCAATGGTACAAATTTCAGAGAACATCATCTCAATGTACATTGTCGGGTATCTATGTTCCTATTTAGCATTGTACTATTGAGCTTACATGACCTCTCATCATTGGCAAAATATATCAGTTTATTCTCCACATTTAGATTGAGTTGCCACATAGCTGTTCATTTCGCTCTTAGGTTTCCCACTTCATTGTAAATTTGTATCCTTCAATTTCTCATTTCCTTCCTTCTTCTGATTTTTTTTAACCCTGAAAGCAGTTAAACATATATGATTCCAATTTGATTACTCCATAATAAGTTGTGCAATTTGACTATTTCAACATCTGTGTAAAAACGTAGAACAATCACTTTTTTTGCTTTGGCTCATTATGTGCTGAAAGTGCCTCTGGTCAGGAACATGGAAATAGGACACGGACGGTGGTATATCTTTCGAGGTCTTTCAAGAACTAGGTTTCATTTCTTTGATTTGTGCTGCAAAGGTACAAATGTTTAACGAGGTCTTCCAAGAGCAGAAAGACCCCCTAATAATTTAGTAATTCTCATATGGGAGAACTGAATCTTAGATTTATAAAACAAAGAGTACTCTTTGGAACACAGAGAGGTCCTGTAGATGTGAAAGTTAAAAGGAGTCACACTAAGGTTTGGTAGACAAAAATGCTGGAGCAACTCAGCAGGTGAGGCAGCATCCATGGAGTGAAGGAAATAGGCCACGTTTCAGATCAAGACCCTACTTCAGACTGATGTGAGGGAGGCGGGAAGAAGAGAAAAAGAGGCAGAGACTGTGGGCTGAGGGAGAGCTGGGAAGGGGAGGAGAAAGCAGGGACTGCTCCCTCCGTAACTCCCTGGTCAATTTGTCTCTTCCCACCCAAACCACCGCCTCTCCTGGCACTTTCCCTTGCAACCGCAAGAAATGCTACATTTGTCGCTTTACCTCCCTCCTTGACTCCATCCAAGGACCTGTGCAGTCTTTCCAGGTGCGGCAGAGGTTCACCTGCACCTCCTCCAACCTCATCTATTGCATCTGCTGCTCTCGGTGTCAGCTGATCTACATCGGTGAGACCAAGCGTAGGCTTGATGATCGCTTTGCCCAACACCTTTGCTCGGTTCGCAATAACCAACCTGATCTCCCGGTGGCCCAGCACTTCAACTCCCCCTCCCCCTCCCATTCCGAATCCGACCTTTCTGTCCTGGGCCTCCTCCATGGCCCAAGTGAGGCCCACCATAAATTGGAGGAGCAGCACCTCATATTTCGCTTGGGCAGTTTACACCCCAACTGTATGAACATTGACTTCTCCAATTTCAGGTAGGCCCTGCTTTCTCCTTCCCTTCCCAGCTCTCCCTCAGCCCACTGTCTCCGCCTCTTCCTTTCTTCTTCTCGCCCCCCACCCTCACATCAGTCTAAAAAAGGGCCTTGACCCAAAACATTGCCTATTTCCTTCGCTCCATAGATGCTGCCTCACCCGCTGAGTCTCTCCAGCATTTTTGTCTACCTTCGATTTTCCAGCATCTGCAGTCCCTTCTTAAACACTAAAGTTTGAGTCTTTTATTCCCCTTAACAGGATATTAATCAGGTTAATTGTAACTCTACTCAACCGCAATGGTCCTGAGAGACCCAATTCAACAGCTTGCTTTGTCATTGATTCTAGCACTCTCAAGGGTGGGCCTGTGCCTGACAGGGACAATTCTGGTCATTTGAATAATTGACCTTGAAAAGACAAGTGGAAGAAATCCAGGGAAGAGAGTAAATTCTTCAGCTGTGTCCAAGGAGAATCAGTGTCTCTGTGAGAAATGAGGCTTTTTGAAACACACTTTTCGAAAGTTTCAAGTGTTTAAGCATATTTATTTATACAGACATCGATCCATTATGAAAGAACCAGACTACTGTTTCATTAGTTTGCCCAGGTATGAAAAACATGTTGGAACTCTGACCAGCTTGGGAGTGGTTGGGAGTTTCAGAAGAAATTGAACAGTTTCTGTGAATTGCTTGACAAATGAAAACTTAGACCATCCCTTTTATGGTTTAGTTTGAGATATTTGATCTCCAAAGTCCAATTGAGCACGTTGTTTCATTTGGTCTACTAATGGGTGTTTTTTTAAAACAATTCCTGGTGGGCACATGTAAAGAATGCACGTGTGGTTGTTTTTGTAGTACAGGCTGTTTGGTCTGGTTTGAGGTTAGCAGGATTGGACATAACTAGGATTTTTTGGATCTCCAAGTACCAAACCATAATATGGTTTCTGGATTGAATAACATTGCAAATTGTAACTTTGCTGTTTCATGCATTCTCTTTCTACCAGTAAAGTAGCATTTTATGCCTGCAAAGCATCTTTGAAAAGCACATATATGTTATTTTCTTGTATTCACTTAGAGTTTACCATTTAGTTCATTGTCATGTGTACCAAGATACAGTGGAAAGCATTTGTTGTGTAGTCAGTAGAAAGACAATACATGATTACAAACGAGCCATTGACAGTGTATAGATACATGATAAGGGACTAACGGTTTGTGCAAAGTAAAGCTAGCAAAGTCCGATTGCTTATATCTGGTGTTAAATTTTCAAATTGAAGGAATGTTGAAGGTAGCTGTGTTGCAGGGAGGGTCATGTATAATTTGAACTTTATTTCTATAAAATAAAAATTATGACTGGATGCTTGAGGTGGTCAGCATATCATCAAGAAGGCAAAACACAAAATGCTGGGAGTAATTCAATGGGACAGCCAGCACTGTGGAGGGAACGGATAGGCAATGTTTCGGGTCGTGACCCTTCAATCCTGACTGGAAACACCACCTATCTATTCCCTCCAGAGATACTGCTTGTCCCGCTGATTTAATCCAGCAATTTCTGTTTTGCTCAAGATGCCAGCAAAGTTATCTCTTTTTTTCCTTTTCCCTGACTCTCAGTCTGAAGAAGTGTCTCGACCTGAAATGTCACCTATTCCTTTTCTCCAGAGATGCTGTCTGACCCGCTGAGTTACTTCAGCTTTTTGTGCCTATCTTCGGTTTAAACCAGCATCTACAATTCCTTCCTACACATCTACATTTCTTAATGTCTTCATCAGTTTAGGCAAGTAAGAATTTTATTGTTCTATTGTTGGTACAAATGATAATTGAACACTCTAGACTCTCGACACTCTTAAAAAGCTGTGATACAATGCAGTACACTGATAAGTTGGAATTTACTTTTAACTACTGGTTGTAATATTCAATGACGTTCACAATTGAATTTGTGATGGAAATGTCAGAGCTTTACCAAAATTAATCAGAGGACTAGTTTCTACCCCTGGTGTGATTTGTTTTTCAAACTGTTAATGGTCTTTGCACCTGGAGTATTGTGTGCAGTTTTGATCCCCTAATTTGAGGAAGGACATTCATGCTATTGAGGGAGTGCAGCGTAGGTTTACAAGGTTAATTCCCGGGATGGCGGGACTGTCATATGCTGAGAGAATGGAGCAGCTGGGCTTGTACACTCAGGAGTTTAGAAGGATGAGAGGGCATCTCATTGAAACATATAAGATTGTTAAGGGCTTGGATATGCTAGAGGCAGGAAACATGTTCCCAATGTTGGGGGAGTCCAGAACCAGGGGCCACAGTTTAAGAATAAGGAGTAAGCCATTTAGAACGGAGATGAGGAAACACTTTTTTTCACAGAGAGTGGTGAGTCTGTGGAATTCTCTGCATCAGAGGGCGGTGGAGGCTGGTTCTCTGGATACTTTCAAGAGAGAACTAGATAGAGCTCTTAAAGATAGCGGAGTCAGGGGATATGGGGAGAAGGCAGGAACGGGGTACTGATTGGGGATGATCAGCAATGATCACATTGAATGGCAGTGCTGGCTCGAAGGGCCAAATGGCCTACTCCTGCACCTATTGTCTATTGTCTATTGATGTCCAAAATAAAAGCAAAATCCTCAATGGCACTGATGTATCTCTGGGACCATTTACTAAAATATCAACATTTCAAATTTTCACTTGTAATTTGCAAGGTTTTTCCTTATTGTAGAGAAATGTGTTCTGTGTGTGTGTACATGGTTGCATATACATCTACACATGTTTGTGTGTGTGTTGTTGAGTGATAACCACAGTAGTGCTCAGATGCAATATGCTGATACTGCCATGTAGCTATGTCATTTTTTTCACTATTGGCATGATACCAAACTTTTATATGTTCTGTAATGAATGGGAAGAACTTTCTGCTCTTCTGTGGGTAATAGGAAAAGATATTTGCATTCATTCTGTTCGGGGAAAAAAACCAGCATTGATAGTTCAAGCAATGTGTGCTAGCTTTTGGATTGGAGCAGGAACTCAATATCTTTGTTCTCAGAAGATAGGGTGTCATAATCTGATCCAAATCTGACACCTTCACTGGAATGCTCTGCTCACGAAACACTATGCAGAGATAAATGGAGCCCTATAGAGCGTAGAATACTTCAGGGGATTGGCATGTTCCTTCAGGAAACGTTCCAAGACTAACCTACAGTATCTACCCAATACTGAGAGAAAAATGCATGGAATGCAAATCCCTCCCTTCCACATTGAAAAAGGATCAAATTTGGCACAGTAAAGGTGACCTCACCTCCCTTCTTGCGAGCCGGTCACCTTTCATTGTCGAAGCAGTTATTCCATATTTTCCATCACTGTTTTCTCTGCCTTTCCACTGTCTGTCTCTGCCTAACAGTTGCCACTCTATAGTAAACTTCTCTCTACCACTTCTTTCTATCCCCTTTGGGGTAATGACGATGCTTTTGCTCAGTTCATTGCCACTTTAGATGAAATTTTAACCCAGCACCACCTTGTCAAGTAATCTCATTCTCGCTATCATGTCCATTCCATACTTCATCTCTCCATTTCCTTAAAGCCCCTTCCCAAATAATCCAACTGCTGTGGTATTTCCTGCGGTCCTTCATCTGTTCTTCATCCCTCTCTCTTTTCTTTACCTATGCTCATTCCTTGATACCCTGCTGCGTCCTCTCACCTTCCCACCTTATCTATTTGGATTTAGTTACTCTGATTGTTCCTCCTTTTGTGCAGTCCCACAGGATATATGATAGATAGATTTTTTTTAATTGTCATTGCACTTTTCAGTGCAACGGAATGGTTTAGCCTGCAGTCATAACATAGAATAAATAACAAACACTCAACACAGTTTAAGTCCCAAAGTCATTGTCTCTTCCCTCCTTGCTCTCCCTCTGCGCTGAGGCAATCCAAGCCTCCGATGTTATGACCCCGCCGGGTGATGGTAGGTAAGTCCCGCGGCTGAATCCGTGCTCCGCAAACGGGCCGGTTCAAACTCCGCGGCCCGGTACGGTCGAAGCTGCCGAAGCTGCCGTCCTCCAGTCCAGCGGACGCAGCTGTAGTTGCAGGAGCTCCGGAAAACAGAACTCGAGCTCCCGATGATGTCGTCCACTGGCCCGCGGCCGAGCCTCCGAGGCTCCAAAGTCGGGTCGGAAGTTGGGTCGCCCCGCAACCACAGCCCCGAAGTCGGCCAGCCTCGCGTTGGTAAGTCCTGGCTCTGCCTCCGCAGCCTCGAGGTCGGTCGCAGTTGGAGGCCGCCAGCTCCGCGATAGGCCTCAGCGCAGACGGACACGGAGACGGGGGATACGGCAGGAAAGGTCGCATCCTCCCCGAAGGAAGAGTCAAAAAACATGTTACACCACCCACACACATACACAACTAAATAAACCGAAATAAACTGTAAAAACGGGACAAGAGAAAACAAAAAACAGAAAAGACAAACGGACTGCAGGCGAGCCGCAGCTGCAAGGCAGCGCCGCCACTTCCGGATATATGTAAGTAAGAGAGTATGTGTGGTGTGGGCCTATAAGTATATGAACTTGAATGTGTCGCCAGTGTTAAATGATGCAAAATTCAAAAGAAATATGATAATGGATGGTAACATTGAGGTGTCAATGGCCTCTGATACACGTGACTAATTATCATTTACCAATTAATTGGAAAAGTTTAAAACTGACATTTAGTCTGAAGAAGGGCTTGACCCGAAACATCGACAATCCATGTCTTTCAGAGATGTTGTCTGATCAGCTGCGTTACTCCAGCACTGCGTATCAATTTTTGTGAACTAGCATTTACAATTCTTCATTTCTACCCTCATCTCTTGGAGTAAAGTGGAGCGGATATCAAATGATTATACATAGATAAAGGTATTTTAGTTCAAAAGTACATCAATCAGTTCCTTTTTTTTTGTAAATATTTTTATTAGATGCATGTATACAAATAATAATAAGCGACAATTTAATTACAGATTTCTTACATAGCTTCAATTTTTAAATTAAAAAAAAAAAATAAAGATAAAGAGAGAAACAAATAAGAGAAACTATAAACTAATAGAGAAAAAAAGAAGACAAAAAAAGAAATTACAAATAACAAGATTGTGGAGATAGATCCAAGAGATATTAAGTATAAGTATTCATCCAATCCCAAACTCGTTTCAACCCTGATTTTGTGTTGAACCAATTCACTTTTTTAAGAATTCATTAAATGGAGACCATATTCTAACAAATAATTCTGGTTTGTCAATTAAGACAAATCTTATTTTTTCCAAATGCAAGGTCTCAGTCATTTCCGTAATCCACATTTTAATTGTGGGGGCTGCTATCAATCAAAGAAACATAGAAACATAGAAAATAGGTGCAAGAGTAAGCCATTCGGCCCTTCGAGCCTGCACCGCCATTCAATATGATCATGGCTGATCATCCAACTCAGTATCCTGTACCTGCCTTCTCTCCATACCCCCTGATACCTTTGGCCACAAGGGACACGTCTAACTCCCTCTTAAATATAGCCAATGAACTGGCCTCAACTACCTTCAGTGGCAGAGAATTCCAGAGATTCACCACTCTCTGTGTGAAAAATGTTTTTCTCATCTCGGTCCTAAAAGATTTCCCCCTTATCCTTAAACTGTGACCCCTTGTTCTGGACTTCCTCGACATCGGGAACAATCTTCCTGCATCTAGCCTGTCCAACCCCTTAAGAATTTATCTATAAGATCCCCCCTCAATCTTCTAAATTCTAGCGAGTACAAGCTGAGTCTATCTAGTCTTTCTTCATATGAAAGTCCTGACATCCCAGGAATCAGTCTGGTGAACCCTCTCTGTACTCCCTCTATGGCAAGAATGTCTCTCCTCAGATTAGGAGACCAAAACTGTACGCAATACTCCTGGTGTGGTCTCACCAAGACCCTGTACAACTGCAGTAGAACCTCCCTGCTCCTATACTCAAATCCTTTTGCTATGAATGCTAACATACATTCGCCTTCTTCACTGCCTGCTGCACCTGCATGCCTGCAATCAGTTCCGACTACTCATTTAATCATCATTGCTCAAATTATGTTTAAGAATGGTGCACACGAGAATAAATGACTGAAAACATAACTGTATGTTGGTTTGTGAGATGTGTAAGATGGATTTTTTTTTCTCAAATATCTGTCATCCTCACTTGCTGCTTGATGTGATTAAGACTGCCTGTCTAAGAGGGAGTCTATATGAGGAAGGACTGTTGTTGCAAGCAATGTGGCAAGTCCAAACTCAATATTTACTCACAGGAATGTGTACAGATACAAAAATCAGCCGCTGCTGGAAGATCGTCAATTCAGTGAAAGACGCACTCTTTATTTACTGTATATACTATGAATAATATATACATTTGTACAAAAAAATCCTCTCTTCTGCAGTATGTACACCAAAATGGGAACAATATAGAGAAGATTAGCCTGACACTTACTCAAGGCTGGCATGCAAAATTGTGAAGCATTCTATCTTTTTTAAGGATTAAATACTAGTAAAATATTTGTAATGCGAGGGAGGTGTTGCATTGGTTGGCTCATTGAATGAAGATAATACCATGTTTCAAATGTATTATGTAGGATAATTTCAGAAAGAAAAAAATGTGGCTCTGCAGAGAACAATCTATTTAGGATTGTTGAAGGCACAGCACAGAAGGAGGCAATTCTGTCTCTCTACTCCGTCCTGATTTCTTCCCATTTTCAAAGAGTGAGCTCCAGGAAGCTTATTTCCAGAAGCCTTTTGGAGTGTTTTAGCAGTGCATTCAGTATTTTCTATTAGATTGGGACCTGAAATCAATCCTTCTGACTTGCAGGTGAGAACGCTGCAATACTGGTCCAAGATTGACACCTCAGGCTTCCATTGTCTTGTCCTGCCTTGAATATTTGTTGTCTGTATAACATTTTGATATTCCCTTCCTTCCCTTGTATTCAATTTAGAATACTCAACTAATTTAGAAGGATGAGAGGCAATCTTATAGAAACATATAAAATTATTAAGGGATTGGACATGCTAGAGGCAGGAAACATGTTCCCGATGTTTGGGGGACACAGTTAACGAATAAGGGGTAAGCTATTTAGAACTGAGAGGAGGAAAAACGTTTTCACACAGAGAGTTGTGAATAGTGGAATTCTCTGCCTCAGAAGGCAGTGGAGGCCGATTCACTGGATGCATTCAAAAGAGAGTTAGATAGAGCTCCAAGGGCTAGCGGAATCAAGGGGTATGGAGAGAAGGCAAGAACTGGGTACTGTTTGTGGATAATCAGCCATGATCACATTGAATGGCGGTGCTGGCTCGAGGGGCCGAATGGCCTATTCCTGCACCTATTGTCTATGTATCTATGTATCTATGTAAGAAGTGTTTTATGCTAAATAGTGGCCACGTTTCCAAAGTACTTAATCAGCTGTGAAGTGTTTTAGTTATAATTTAACTTAAGTATTTTAAATAAATAGATGACTTTCAAATAGGTTGATATTTTGTTAAAATGGGAGAGAAAGGAATACAGTAGGAGCATATTATACAATTGCTATGAAATTCCTCATTTACAGTATATCCAAAGCAGCAATTTTCCCAAGGTGTGCCCCAGCATCTTTATTTCCAGTGTTGCTTCCTATCAGCTATATTGACAGTTACAGTTTATTGAGGCAGATTTCAAATCAATTCATCTGTAGTTTTTAAATGCTGTATGTGCTCAAAATTTTTAAAATCAGCCTTCACAACACACGTTTGAGAAGATTCAGTGCTCATTGTCAATGCTCCTGTCCACAATTTGTGTTGCAATGGACAAAGAGAACATCAGCTAAAGCCAAGTAGGGATCAGATGCCAACTGCGAATCGAAAGCTTACTTCCAGCTGCCTTGCAACTGAAGATCGTTTCTGTTTGGCCTCGCGTTGTTTCCCCTGGGTGGCCCCCTTTACACTGCCAGGCTCAGAGCTCAGAATTCAGAAACGTGGCAGTAATGACAACAGATTAGTAATGTTACCACCAATTATGCGCCAATCACTGTCTGCCTGTCTGGCAATGAAGCAGATCATTATTGAGAAGTATCGCAAAAGCCCACTTTTTGGCATGAAACCTGTGCCAAAAGAGAGGCCAGTTTCACAGCATGTGTCATCTGATGCAAAGTCAGTTTAAAAAAAATGAATTTCCAAATTCCAGTCAATCTTTCCTAAAGAAGGGTCCCAACCCTAAAGCATCACCTGTTTATGTTCACCAGATATGTTGTCTGACCTGTTGAGTTAATCCAGCACTTTGAATCTTTCCTTCATCTAGATAAAATGAATTTGTGATAAACAAATTGTGATAAACACTTCATAATTTACATCATGCTTTATTTGTGTAATGGGATGACTGCAAATTGTACATTGTTTCCATTTTGTTAATGACACAAAATTTCACAATGAACAATTAAAACACACTCAGGCTTAAAGTTATTATTATTATTATTATTATTATTATTATTATTATTATTATTATTATTATTATTATTATTATTATTATTATTATTATTATTATTATTATTATTATTTTTATTTTTATTTTTATTATTATTATTATCATTATACTTACAGCAAAATACTTAAAATTAAATTGGAACCAGATATAAAACGATATTTCAAAGATGTTTCCTCAATTACGGCCTAATAACGGCGAAAAAACTAATACTCAAATTTTGGAAAAATACAACAGTTCCCACAGTGAAGATATGGATTACTGATATGTCTGAGACACTACATTTAGAAAACATTAGGCTTCTCTTGGCTGAAAAAGCAGATCAATTTCTCAAGACATGGTTGCCTTTCACTGAATTTCTGCAACAACAGAATGGTTAAACACAAATTTTAACCCGATGCCAGGGATGGGTGGGGGAGGGGGGGGGGGAGGCTGGTGAAGGTGGAAGGTATATCTCCATCTTCTCTTTTCTTATTTCTTTTCTTTCCTCATGCACGTCTTTGGTAGCTTAGGGGTCTTTTTCTTGCTTTCTCTTATTTTACTTCTCTTTCTTCATTCTCTTCTTTTTTCTCTCTTTTTTTCCTTTCTTCATCTTTTTTTTGACTTAGGTTTCAATGTTAAAAATGAACCTGTACAATAATTGTATAACTGTTATGTCAATTGCCTTATCCCAGTACAATTGCTTCTAATAAAATAAATTAAAACCCCCCCCAAAAAAATTATACTTTCAAAGACTCTCAAGGACGCCTTACAAAATTTAATAACCAGATTACAAAACATATAAGCAGAATAAAACAAAAACAAAAACAAAAAAATAGTAGGGACAACACACAATTCAAAGAGAGAGCAGCGGCAGCTCAATGCACCAGCGCTCACTCTCCCTTCTGGCAGCCATCTTGGAGACAAAACAATCAAAACACCTTTTAACATTAAACTTCCTCCACAGTGACTCCTACACACTCCTCACTGTGGCGGAAGGTGAAATATAGTTCAAGTCCTTCCCCTTCCTCTTCCGCGGTCGTGGGCCTCGAGCCCCCGTTGACGGGATGATCTTGACTCCCGTAGATGGTGTTCGGGCCCTCTGCATCGAGGCGCTCCACTCCCGCATCGGGGGGGGTTGTCAGCTCCTCCGCTCCGGGCGAATGAACCTCGCGTCGGGGCAGATCGAGCCTTCTGGGGCGTTGGAGTTCCCGACTAGCCTCGCCCCGAGATTGCGAGCCTTTGATGATAAAGTCCGCGGTGGTCACGGTGGGAGCGATCCCAGGCAAATTAGCCTATTTACACCACTTGGATTATAAAGCATTTGCTTGGTTCATCTTAGGTTCCCAAAATATGCTACTTACACTTGGCTTCCCATTTCAGCTAAAATGATCCCTCCTGTTGAATTGTACAGTAGCTGAAGTTTAATTTGTTGCATTAGAATTTATGTTAAGAAATTGATTTGAAAAATGATATAATGTTCCACAGCAAGGTAACTCAGGAGTTTAACCCTAAACATTTGGAGAGAACGTAGAACATAGTGTAGCGGCGCCTGCTGGCGCACGCAGGTATCAAACGTGACTCGGGAGGGGCTGCTTGTTTTTATGCGGTTTTGCTTTCGCGCGGTAGTTCAGTGCTGACCACCGTTGTGGCCAGACGTGTTGTGAGAGCCTGTAGGCTGAGAAGTTTTTTTCCTGAATAAAAATATGTTTGAAAACTCAGTTGTTGCTCTTGCGACCACCAAAATAGAACAGTACTGATCAGTCTGAAGAAGGGCCCTGGATCTGAAACATCTATTTTCTCCACAGGTGCTGCCTCACATGCTGAGCCTCAGGTACTTTGTTTTTTGTTCATGACTCCAGCATCCGCAGTCTCTTGTGTCTCTATAAAAGAGCACAGCAAAGGAACAGTGCCTTTGGTCCACAATGTCTGTGCCAAACATGTAACCAACTTAAATTATCCTTCTGCTTGCATTTGCTCCATGTCCCCCCATTTCCTGAATAGGCATGTATCTATCTAAAAGTCACTATAGCATCTGCTTCCACCAGCACACCTGACAGCACGCTCCAGGCATCTATCACCCTCTGTGTAAAAGAAACTTACTCCACACACACATCTCCGTTGAACCTTGTCCCTTTGTCCTTATACAGCAACTGTGTTCTCCAATATTTAACATTTTTACCATGGGAGAAAGGTCAAAAGGTTATAAGGAATAGTAGAATTAGGCCTTTGGGCCCATTGGCTACTCTGTCATTCATCATGGCTAATCGATCTCTCCTTCCTAACCCCATTCTTCTGCTTTCCTCCCCATAACCTCTGACACCTGTACTAATCAAGAATCTATCTATCTCTGCCTTAAAAATATCCATTGACTTGGCCTCCGCAACCTTCTGTGGCAAAGAATTCCACAGATTTACCACACATCTGACTAAAGAAATGTCTCCCCACCTCCTTCCTAAAAGAACGTCCTTTAATTCTGAGGCTATGACCAAGACTCACCTACTAGTGGAAGTATCCTTTCCACAAAGGTTCTTACTGTCTACCTTAACTATGCCTCATAATTTCATAAACCTCTGCCAGGTCTCTTGTCAGGTCTCCAATGCTCCACAGAAATCAATATCTGTCCAACCTCTCCTTATAGCTAATATCCTAAAATCCAGGACACATCCTGGTAAACATCTTCTGCACCTTCTCCAAAGCCTCCACATCCTTCCTATGATGGGGCAATCAGAACTGCCCACAATACTCCAAGTGGAGGTAAATGAAATTTCTATAAAGCTGCAACATGAAGGCACTGAGAAACTTCCATCATGGACCGGCTATCGTACGTGCTTAGAAGGATGTTAAATGGCGCTGATATGTGTGAGTCTTCTGTTGCAGAGAACCAAGTACATGATGCAAAGAGATTACAAGATCAAGTAAATTATGAAAGAAAGTAGCAAACATGAATGCATGGTCAGATTTCTATTATACACTTGCTGAAATGTTAAATGAATAGGAATTGTTGACATCAGAAATAAAAGGTTCCTGAGACATTCACTTTCATAACATGCAAATAATTTGTAATATGTCAATTGCTTGCTTGGATCTGAGCACAGGGTTTATTTTTATTTTGATATGCCATATCGGATCCTCCTGGACTCAATCTCCTTTAAAATACGGTATATTGTGATAACATTTGACCTGTTGTATTTCTTCCTGCACCTACTTTAATACTCACTATATGTACCTGTAATTCTTTAAGGTCATTGAGTACAGAAATAGGTAGTTCGAGTAAATTGGGAAGAGCAATGGGAGTTTAGAACTTAATCCTGAAAAGGGGAAGGTGATCCATTTTGGGGGATATAATATAAGTGGTACATACAACATGATTGTTAGAGAGTTTTAAGGAACAGAGAGATCTTGGAGTACGTCTGTGTATGGAGGTCATAATACAACTTCATAAAACTGTGGTTAGATTACAGCTGGAGAATTACATATATTTAGATTGCCACACAATAGGAAGGTGGTGATTACAGTGGAGAAAGTGCATAGGAGATTTTCCAAGAGTGACACAAAGTGCTGGAGTAACTCAGCGGGCCAGGCAGCATCTCTGGAGAATATAGATAAGTAATGTTTCTTTGACTGAAGAAGGGAATCAACCCAAAACATCACCTACCTATGTTCTCCAGAGATGCTGCTTGACTTGCTGAGTTACTCTTTCACTTTGTGTTCTTTTGTTTATTAATCTGCATCTGCAGTTCTTTGTTTCTTCATTCTACCAAGAGTGTATCGGCATGAAGTGTTTCAGTTATGGGCTGAAGTTGGATAGGTTGGGTTGGTTTTCTTTGGAGCAGAGGAGGCTGGTGAAGAACCTGAAAGTCTGAAGAAGAAATCGGACCTGAAAAATTACCTATCCATGTACTCCAGAGATGCTGCCTGACCTGTTGAGTTATTCCAGCACTGTGTGTGCTATAAAGGTATACAAAATTAAGACCTTACCCAGGTTCTTAGGCTCCATATATTAATTGCCGTTTGATCCTAATGTCCTTATTTTCGTCCCTCTTGCTAATTTCCTTGATGAATATTGCATTGCATCTTCCTCTTTGCTTCTTCGTCCCCCATCATGTCTGGTTTCTATTCCCTTCAATCTAACGAGTTAGCTTTCAAGCATTAAAATACTGTAGATGCAATTTAGCCTTACAATTCTCCCATGTGCTTTTACAAGTCCATTTCTGTCTGCCTGCTGGACTGGCCTTGGTTATTTTCTTTTATATTCGGTTATCCATCTGCTCTGTGTCATTTCCCTGCAATATTAGTATAACCTCCCACCAACAGCATGAGCAAACCTCCCTGCAAGGACGTTGAACTCATTCCAATTCTGTCCTGCTTGTACAGGTCCCACTCTCCTCACACATCATCCCAGTGAAGAAAAAGTCTAAAGCCCTTGCTCCTACACCATCCGTTTCATCATGGATTCATCTAACCTAGCTTGCTTTTCGTAAATTAAGGAATAGATCTCCTCTGCTTTTCATGGATATGCTTGAGAATGTTTTATGCCATGCACAGCATGTCTTTTGGACTAAGAATGTCCTACAGTTACAGAAAACAGAACTACTCAGAATTAAAACCAATTCTTTGAAATGACTCAACAATTTTCAAAAACGGCTTTTTCTACAGAGTTTGGCAAATCTTTTCATGTGAAATTACCTTTTGAAAATTTAAGTTGATTCTGCATCAACTATCATTTCAGCCAGAACATTTAATACTGTGGTACAGTAACACAGCGGTAGAGTTGCTGCCTTACAGTGCCCGAGACCTGCGTTTAATCATGACTACGATAGCTGTCTGTATGGAGTTTGTACGTTGTCCCTGTGACTGCCTGGGTTTTCTCTGGGTGCTCCTGTTTCTTCCCACATTCCAAACACGTGAGGTTTGTAGGTTAATTGGCTTCTGTAAATTTACCCTAGTATGCAGAATAGAACTAGTGTTTAAGTGATCGATGGTCGGCACGGACTCGATGGGCTGAAGGGCCCGTTTCCAAGCTGTTCCTGACTATCCACAGATATTCAAGAGCATTGACTGAAGGTCTATATATATGGGAGCATGCGAATGTAAAGAGGTTACAGGCAATCAGACAAATGGAAATGCGTTGACTGTTGACATTGTGTTGACCACCTCCTTTAATGCTAAAAGAATATATAGTTATAGGCTTCCAAAAGCAAAATTGTCTTGTACATGTCCAATGCTTCTTTAGTGTATTTTTAGAACAAAAACACTAGAAATAGAAATGTATTTATTGGTTTGTTCCTCAAGCACAGAATTCATAATCATTGTTTTACCCAGTCTCCTTGGTTTGCGAACTGAAGTACTAGGACACTAGTACTTAGTGTTTCTATTGGAAATTGGTCCTCTCAGAAAAGAAAACAAGGAGTGGACAGGAAAATGAAGCTGAAGCCAGGAGTGGTGGTGGAGGCAGTTATGATCATGGCATACAAGATAGTTTTGGTTAGGCACTTAGGATGCAGGAAATGGAGGGATATAGATCACATGCAGGCAGATGAGATTAGTATAACTTCATGTTTGGCATGACCATTGTGGTCCGAAGGTCCTATTCCTGTTCTGCACAGTTCTATGTGTAAGAAAGAACTGCAGATGCTGGTAAGATCGAAGGTAGACACAAAATGCTGGAGGAACTCAGCGGGACAGGCAGCATCTCTGCCTGGGTACTGAGTAATGAGGAAGGGTTAGTTCGCAGTCTTGTTGTGCGTGGCCCCTTGGGCAAGAGCGACCATAATATGGTTGAGTTCTTCAATAGGATGGAGAATGACATTGTTTATTCAAAAACAATGGTTCTGAACTTAAAGAAAGGTAACTTTGAGGGTATGAGACGTGAATTGGCCAAGATTGACTGGCAATTAATTCTTAAAGGGTTGACGATGAATATCCAAGACTGCATTTAAAGACTGCATGGATGAACTACAACAATTGTTCATCCCAGTTTGGCAAAAGAATAAATCAGGGAAGGTAGTACATCCGTGGATAACAAGAGAAATCAGGGATAGTATCAAAGCAAAAGATGAAGCGTACAAATTAGCCAGAAAAAACAGCCTACCAGAGGACTGGGAGAAATTCAGAGACCAGCAGAGGAGGACAAAGGGCTTAATTAGGAAAGGGAAAATAGATTATGAAAGAAAACTGGCAGGGAACATAAAAACTGACTGCAAATGTTTTTATAGACATGTGTAGAGAAAGAGATTAGTAAAAACAAATTTAGGTCCCTTGCAGTCAGAAACAGATGAATTGATCATGGGGAACAAGGACATGGTGGACCAATTGAATAACTACTTTGGTTCCGTCTTCACCAAGGAAGACATAAATAATCTGCCGGAAATGGCAGGGGACCGCGGGTCAAATGAGATGGAGGAACTGAGTGAAATCCAGGTTAGCCGGGAAGTGGTGTTAGGTAAATTGAATGGATTAAAGGCCGATAAATCCCCAGGGCCAGATAGGCTGCATCCCAGAGTACTTAAGGAAGTAGCTCCAGAAATAGTGGATGCATTAGTGATAATTTTTCAAAACTCTTTAGATTCTGGAGTAGTTCCTGAGGATTGGAGGGTAGCTAATGTAACCCCACTTTTTAAAAAGAGAGGGAGAGAGAAAACGGGGAATTACAGACCAGTTAGTCTAACATCGGTAGTGGGGAAACTGCTAGAGTCAGTTATTAAAGATGGGATAGCAGCACATTTGGAAAGTGGTGAAATCATTGGTCAGCATGGATTTACAAAAGGTAAATCATGTTTGATGAATCTTATAGAATTTTTCGAGGATGTAACTAGTAGAGTGGATAGGGGAGAACCAGTGGATGTGTTATATCTGGACTTCCAGAAGGCTTTCGACAAGGTCCCACATAAGAGATTAGTATACAAACTTAAAGCACACGGTATTGGGGGTTCAGTATTGATGTGGATAGAGAACTGGCTGGCAAACAGGAAGCAAAGAGTAGGAGTAAACGGGTCCTTTTCAGAATGGCAGGCAGTGACTAGTGGGGTACCGCAAGGCTCAGTGCTGGGACCCCAGCTATTTACAATATATATTAATGATTTGGATGAGGGAATTGAATGCAACATCTCCAAGTTTGCAGATGACACTAAGCTGGGGGGCAGTGTTAGCTGTGAGGAGGATGCTAGGAGGCTGCAAGGTGACTTGGATAGGCTGGGAGAGTGTGCAAATGCATGGCAGATGCAGTATAATGTGGATAAATGTGAGGTTATCCACTTTGGTGGCAAAAACAGGAAAGCTGACTATTATCTAAATGGTGGCCGATTAGGAAAAGGGGAGATGCAACGAGACCTGGGTGTCATGGTACACCAGTCATTGAAAGTAGGCATGCAGGTGCAGAGAAATCGAATGGTATGTTGGCATTCATAGCAAAAGGATTTGAGTATAGGAGCAGGGGGATTCTGCTGCAATTGTACAGGGTCTTGGTGAGACCACACTTGGAGTATTGCGTACAGTTTTGGTCTACAAATCTGAGGAAGGACATTATTGCCATAGAGGGAGTGCAGAGAAGGTTCACCAGAATGATTCCTGGGATGTCAGGACTTTCTTATGAAGAAAGACTGGATAGACTCGGCTTGATCTCACTAGAATTTAGGAGATTGAGGGAGGATCTTATAGAAACTTACAAAATTCTTAAGGGATTGGACAGGCTAGATGCAGGAAGATTGTTCCCGATGTTGGGGAAGTCCAGGACACGGGGTCACAGCTTAAGGATAGAGGGGAAATCCTTAAGAACCGAGATGAGAAGAACATTTTTCACGCAGAGAGTGGTGAATCTCTGGAACTCTCTGCCACGGAAGGTAGTTGAGGCCAGTTCATTGGCTATATTTAAGAGGGAGTTAGATGTGGCCCTTGTGGCTAGAGGGATCAGGGGGTATGGAGAGAAGGCAGGTACGGGATACTGAGTTGGATGATCAGCCATGATCATATTGAATGGCGGTGCAGGTTCGAAGGGCCGAATGTCCTACTCCTGCACCTATTTTCTATGTTTCTATGTTTCTATATTTTAATCTTATTTAAGCATTGGCATTTTCAATTTTAACAGAGTTAAAATATTTTTAAGGTTTCTACGATTTTGTAAACACCAACATTTCCTGAATACCATAGTTTTATACAACCCTCATCTCATAAATTGTCGTTTCCAAATAGTACATCAATCACAGGAGCGCAGGTGACGTCTGGGACCACTGTGTGTCCCAGTACTTCAGTTAGAAATCCAAGGAGACTGCGTAAAACAATGATCATGAATTCTGTACTTGAGGAACAAACCAAGAAATGCATTTCTATCTCTAGGATGCCTTGATCTTCCCTGAAATAAAAAAGTTGGACAACATACAAGTTCACATGAATTGACAGTCTATTCATATAGTTTCCACTTGCGCCTTCATCACAAATAAATCTGCTGGAATGCTTTTGAGTAAGTATTTATTGCACTAAAAATCACAATTAAAGGCTTAACTAAATTGTGAGGGTTAAATTTGATACTCTTTTTACTGCTGGGCAAAACTGCTCACCAAACGACTAATTTATTATGGGCCTGGCATAGCTAAACAGAGGTGTTTTATGTGCTATTTTGAGTAGAAAGTAACATGTTAATGCTGAATTCATACATGCCACTTCAATGAAGTCATCAGCACACTTAAAATGAACAGGATTTGTAAAAATAAAGTAAATGTCAAGGTTATGCACTAATCTGAGAATTAAAAATAGCTTTCTTTGAAGAGATGGGATTGGATGAACTGTTGCTATGAAGGGTTGATGCTTCACCAAAATATTTGCAAAGTTCTGACATTCAAAGCATTTCCTTTTCAAATCAGTGTGAAGTAGTGACCATCCGTTTACTGAATCAAAGGCTTTTCACTGCCTGCAGAAATATTAATAGATGGAAATGGTGATGTTGTGCCAACCAGATAAAGAAATAATTCTTGTAAGCAGTCCACAACATTTGTGGAGCACCCACCCCAATGGGGACTGAGTATTTTATTGTTTTGCATGTTACTGGCACAGAAGAAGAGGTGAGGCCTGGGGCAGCCTACTTCCTGGTTCTGCTCTGATTTTCTTATGTTCAGCTGAAGATGTCTCTGCAATCGTGCAAGGAGAGACAAATTTTCAATCAGCTACTCGTTCAATTATGCCAGGTTCCAATTCTGACCTGACCTGAAATTTCTACTTGATTCATTGGGGTTCAGAGGCAGGGTTCCCAGTCCTACCTCATCCATGGGCAAGTGGAACGGCATGGCATTGGTACAAGCCGCATCCACCTGCACCCTAAATGGATTTTTTGATTGAAGTCCAAATATTCCAGATCTACAATGGAACATCTCAAATCCCTTGAGTTTCAGTTTAGTTTATTGTCACATGTACCGAGGTTCAGAGCAAAGCTTTTGTTGCATGCTAACCAGTCAGCGGAAATATAGTACATGATTATAATCCAGCCATTTACAGTGTATAGATGCATGATAAGGGAATAATGTTTAGTGCAAGGTAAAGCCGGTTTTTCCAACCCATGCCCACAAAATGATTGACAATCACATTCCTTCAACTGGCATTGAAGAATTTTATTTTGTACAAAAATTCAGACTGGTGATAAGATCCAAACTCTGGAAACCATAGCAAAGGGTAAAATGCATGACAGCATAACAATTGCAATACCTATAATTTCCTTCAGTAAAATTAACTATGATTATTGTAATTTAACAGTCCTACTACCGTTAACTTTGTGTGAATGTGCTGACATCCTCTATTTACAGAAGAACAAAATTGACATTCTGATTTTATATATATTATATATAAAGCTGCGATAGATTTTACTAATTGTATCTCCTGTGAAAGTTTCTTTATGCATTGAGAGAGCACTTTAAGATTCTGGATCAGAAAGTTAAAATGCCCTGCAGGATCTACATTCAATTAATTTTAATGGAAATCACCATCTTGCTGTGATGGCTGACCTCTGAACCCAATTTACCCAAATTCCACATGCTAATCAATAAACAAATCTGCCCTTGTATAGTGGCTCGGTTGTAAAAGTTGAAAATTAAATACATGTTCGTAGTCGGATTTATTCATTACCCTGGATCCTAAATATAACATAACATGGCCATAAACCTTTCATTCTTATGACTGGGTGGACTGGTTTGAATTAACTCTGTCTTGAACGGTAGTAATTCCTCTTCCACTTGTTCACCCTACACTTTGGAGATGAGTAATTCCAGGAATCAATCACTCCCCATGATCTGTAGAGACGCCTCAGTCCTGAATTGCTATGCTCACTTGTATCCATGTGGTCAATATTAGGTATAGGGATCAAAATGAAAACATCAAGGCAGCATTTAACCACAGTCGCCATCTGCTAGCCTCCATCCTCTACTAGTTAGGTGATGTTTGACGAGACATCATTTTGATCTTTGTAGATTCATGGAAATTTGTTGGCTTGTTTTTCAACTGCTTCAAAGAAAGGTGAGCAGACACCAGGAGATTGTGCGTCGGCAGTTCTGAGCTTGAAAGAGGTGGGACATGCTGAAGTCTGCTTGACTGTACTTATCTCAGCTGGATGCATGTCTAAGGGTAAGGAAAGCGGTGACTTGGAGTTTGGTTCCACAAAACAGATGTCAGATTCAGACATAAATTCATAAAAACCTCAATCATTTTTTAGGACCACTATAGCCAGGCAGGTGTAATGAACAAGTGTTGAGTTCAAAGTACAAATCTGAATAATCTTAAATCATGGTAGTCTCAGTTTCTGCACAAATATTCCAGTTTGATCTGATTAAGACCTGCTCAGATGCAAATTAGGTTTTGTTACCCATTCTTTAAATTAAGTACATTTCCACTCATTATTGCTGGATGCATATTTTGTTCATGACTGCTGGATGTATATGAGAATTTCATCTGTAGCGAAACCCAAAATGCTGGAGGAACTCAATTGGTCAGTTTCAATTTAAGTTTCAGTTCAGTTTATTGTCACGTGTACCGAGGTGCAGTGAAAAGCCTTTGTTAACCAGTCAGCGGAAAAACAATTCATATTTACAATCGAGCCATTTACAGTGTATAGATACACAATAAGGGAATAACATTTAGAGCAAGGTAAAGCCAGTAAAGTCTGATCAAAGATAGTCCGAGAGTTACCAATGAGGTAGATAGTAGTTCAGGACTGATAATAGGCCAGGCAACATCTGTGGAGGGAATGGGCAGAAGATGTTTTGGGTCAGGACCCTCTGGTACAATCTGTATGAAGACGGGTCCCGACCCAAAACGTCACCTATCCATGTCCTCTGGAGATGCTGCCTGGCCCGCTGAGTTACTCCAGCACTTTGTGTCTCTTTTGTAAATCAGCATCTGCAGCACCTTGTGTCTGAGAATATCATCTGTTCCTTGTGGTCACTGCCGCACGTTCAGCTCTGTAGACTTCAAAAGTTCTGAATGCAGAACATTGAATAAAACATGTGCCCTGCATTTTCACATGTGTTGAGTGCTAGTGACCAAATACAAAGTGGTTCCCCCAATGTATCAGTGCACATGTTATGCCATCTTTCTCACTGTTTAGGCAATTTATCTTCTTTCAAACCAAATTTCCTATGTTCTGATTTAACACAATTGTTTGATTGTATTTTAAACATGATCGATCCCGGGTCTCTGTAAGGCAGCAAATCTACCGCTGCACAGACTAGTGAAATATAAGAACTCACTATCCCTCAAAATCCCATCTACCTGTTCGCTACTCCCGCTAAATAAACTCTTTGATTTAGCTCTCATAGCTGCTCCCGACATCTGCACCATCGAGGCGTCTCCCCTCCATCTCAGCACCGACAACCTCACTTCTTTATTCAATACCACTTGCTCTTCCATCCTGGATTCTGTTGTTCCTCTTAAAAATGAAAAAGCCTATGCCTAAAGGTTGGCCCTGGCTCATTGACACCACCAGAGCCCTAAGAAGAGAGCGCAGAAAATCAGAACGGAAGTATAAATCTGATAAGCTTCAAATTTCCTTCGAACTTCTGAGAAACAATCTTCTCAAACACCAGGAAGCAGTAAAGTCTGCGAGAACACAATACTTTTCTAACCTTATTTCCAAAAACGCCCATAATTCCAAGGTCCTATTTAGTACCATTACCTCTGTCATATGTCCTGCCCCCAGCACCAGTTTAACTGGGTCCCCTGATAAGTGCGAAGAATTTACTACATTTTTCACCAGCAAAGTTGAGAACATTAGAACAAATATTTCCCCTCCCATCCGTGACCTAGCTGTCTCATTGGTCTGTTCTTCTAAATTAGACTCTTTCCAACCCGTTACTCTAACCTCCCTTGTAAAGCTGGTCCCCACTATGAAACCTGCAACCTGCCCCCTCGACGTTGTCCCCACTGCCCTTCTGAAGGATGTCATTGCAATAGCTTGTCCCAACATCCTCTCTATCATCAATAGTTCTCTGGCCACTGGCACTGTTCCAACCTGTTTCCAGCATGCGGTGGTCCAGCCCCTCCTGAAAAAACCTAACCTAGACCCCACCTTGCCTAGCAACTATAGACCTATTTCCAAACTGCCTTTTCTTTCAAAAGTCTTTGAAAAGGTAATTCTAAATCAACTAATGCCTTACCTACAACAAAATACCATCCTGGAAAGTTTCCAATCAGGTTTGATGGCCCACCACAGCACAGAGTTTGCCTTGTTGAAGGTACACAACGACCTGCTTCTCACCATCGACTCCGGCGACTGTGCAATCCTGCTCCTTCTTGACTTCAGCGCAGCGTTTGATACAGTGGACCACACCATCCTAATTGACCGTCTCCGGTATGGGGTTGGTATTGATGGCACTGCCCTGAGCTGGTTCGTCTCCTACCTCAAAGATGGGAGTTTCTCTACAAACATAGGCAATCTTTCTCTTCCCCAGCTAGCCTTTGCAGCGGGGTTCCACAAGGCTCCATCCTAGGCCCCATTCTCTTCTCTCTGTATATGCTCCCCCTAGGCCAAGTAATTCAAAGGCACGGCATTTCCTTCCACTGCTATGCAGACGATACACAGCTCTATCTCCCCCTGAAACCCAACAACCGATCAAATCTACTCAGCCTTATGCACTGCCTCGAGGATATAAAGTGTTGGATGGCCCAGAACCTCCTCCAACTAAACGAGAGCAAGTCTGAGGTCATCCTACTCGGCCCCTCGGACTCCACCAAAACAATAGCAGGCAGCCTTGGAAGACTAACCTCCTTACTCAAAGCGCAAGTCAAAAACCTTGGTGTGATATATGACTCCGCATTGAAGTTTGACAAGCAAGTCAATGCTATGGTAAAAGCTGGCTTCCAACTTCGCACGATAGCTTTAAAATCAAACCATTCCTCAAATTCAACGGCCTTCACGCATTTATCTCTTCCCGCCTTGATTACTGCAACTCCCTATACACTGGCATCAGCCAATCATCCCTGCCTACTTGCAATTGACCTAAAACGCCGCAGCAATGCTTCTGACCGGTATCCGTAAAAGGGACCACATCACCCCGATTATGGCCTCTCTCCACTGGCTCCCAGTGTGGTAAAGAATCAATTTCAAGCTCCTCCTATATGTATACAAAGCCATTAACGGGCTTTCCCCCACCTACATCCAAAATTTGCTATCCCACCATTCTACCTCCAGGTCCCTTAGGTCGGCCGACTTGGGGCTACTGACTACCCCGCGGTCCAGCTTTAAGCTCAGGGGCGACCGCGTTTTTGCGGTTGCAGCATCCCTCTTCTCATCAGAACTGCCCCCTCCATCAACTCCTTTAAGTCTAGACTTAAAACTTATTTCTACTCACAAGCGTTTCTTGAGGTCCTCTGAGTGAGCGCTGTATGTATGTATTTATGTTTGTATTGTTAGATCTATGTACCATTGTATGTAGCACGTTAGTACCTGCACCGATGTAAAGCACTTTGGTCAATGAGAGTTGTTTTTAAATCTGCTATAGAAATAAAATTGACTTGACTTGACTCATCAGTGCTGCTGTGGATGCATCTGCCACACTTCAAGAAATTAGAGAGCTCATCTGATTTCTCTTTAATTGAAAACAATTAATTCAGAGTATTGAGATATTTGAACGGGTTTCCATTTAAACATTTCTCAATTTCACCGATATGCAATTTACATGTGTATGTGGTGTCATCATAGCCGATAAAATAACTTCAATGTAATCTTTACAGGATGTATTGTGTCCATCTCGTACTGTAAAATATGTAATGTATATATTCCATACTTATATATAAATATAAATGCTGTAAAAATAAATGACAAATTTTTCCTATCCTTCCTTTGCCTTGTTTTTGGATCAGAGTACATGCAGAATGAATGTAGAAAATATTAGGAAGCATTTAAATTGAAATCCATTCGAATGTTTCAGTACTCTGAATAAATGCTTCTAGATCAGAAGTAAACTATTGTGAATTTTGTTTTAATCAACATTTTTAAAAATAAAATTGCCTTTAAATTTAAAAAAGTGAAAAATGTGAAGCAAAACATATTAGTTTTTCTGAAGAGTTTTTATTACAGGTCGAGACAATTGCTTCTGAATGGTTTCTTAACAAAATACTGGAACGGGATAAAAGTACCTTAATATTTTCTGACGTTTTAGTATGAAAACTCGGCATCAAATGTTAACGTACGATCTGTACGTGTCACACAAAGGAATGAATGAGCTATTCATTCTAAACTGACACATTTCTAGTTTTACGTTCCTGGTATTTATTTTGGCAGCTCACTGCTCATACCAGATATTTTTAAATTTGTATTTGTTTCTATAGTTTTTGCTTCCCAAAATGTTTCAACTACTCAAATTTCATACTTCTTCCTATGGAGACTGGAATGTTTAACTAACTGCTATGCTGACTGGAACAAGAGTGATCATAAAGCAGTGTTTTTTTATAGCCATTGCAACATAAATAAAAATGTTCATCTTACCTTCTTGGGAGTCAAATGAAAACATCCTGTAATCAACAAACACTCCCTACAAAACTGTTTAAGGATAATCCTAAATCAAGGGTCATGCTACAAATGTGCTCACCATAACACTGATCTGGTAAATTAAGGTCAATGTTGGCCCCCATATGCACATTAGCTTTGCATTACAATAGATCACAATGTATGGTACATTGTATTGCATTTTATCTTTCAGCTGCCACTGTCATGTATGTCAATTCTATGGTCCTCAAGCCAAAAAATTAAATGGGACTCTTATCTTTTCAAAGAATACTTATGCATCACTCCATTCACTCAGAAATACTCAGCTTTAATCCTGAATTCACGGGACATCATATTCTCCACCAGGAATAATTTGATGATATTTCTCTTTCCAATATAGGCAATTTTATGAATCCAGTAGGCTATCTCTTTTACTTGAGTCAGATTTTTGACTTTAAAAAAAAATGGATTTGATACATACTAAGTTGGCCCGACTGCCTGACTCAATTGTTATGCCAATTTGCAATTTTGAAACAGTTTGCAAGTTTGAAAACAGTTTGCCAGTTTTCAGATGCGGCACAGTGTCGCTACATAGAGTTGCTGCCTTGCAGTGCCAGAGACCCGGGTTTGATCCTGAATACGGGTGCTGTCTGTAAGGAGTTTATACGTTCTCCCTGTGACCGCGTGTGTTTTCCCCGGTTTCCTCCCACACTCCAAAGACGTACAGTTTGTAGGTTAATTGGCTTTGGTAAGAACTGTAAATTGTCCCTAATGTGAAGGATAGTGCTTGTGTGTGGTTGGCTCGGTCTCAGTCTCAAAACTAAACTAAACTAGTTAAGTGTACTTCTTAAGAGAATGACGTTAGCTTTCACTGAATCAATTCAGCCTTGTGTTCGAAAGCTCTTGTTTATAGAGAAGTGACTTGAGGGCAGTCAGATTGGTCTCTCAGTGGAGCAGAATGTTGATGTCTGGCAATTGCTTTCTCTGCTGACTAATTCCTGGCTGTAGCTGTGCTACCACAAGGTAGTACTGAACAAAGTATTGGTAGCTGAGGGGGAAGGAAGGTTGGTGTGTCCATCCCTTCAGGTTAGTCCCTTGCATGCAGCAGAGGGTCATAACAAAAGGAAGATCATGGGAATACTTTCCACGCTTTCCTTGTTCTCCAAAGAACCTTGAGTAGAACGGAAGGACTGCAGAAGATACGCAAATTGAATTCACAGAGCACAGAGGTGAAAATAGTGCCAAGAACATTGATTTCATGGGAACTGGTGCCTCATAGGTTAAACTCGTAGCACCCATCAACTCCGAAACACTATAAGCTAAATATTTAAGTGGCTGACCCACTGAAGAAAGAAGATGCTTGCTCCATTCTGCTGTTTCAGTTAACTATTAGACAATAGACAATAGACAATAGGTGCAGGAGTAGGCCATTTGGCCCTTCGAGCCAGCACCGCCACTCAATGTGATCATGGCTGATCATCCCCAATCAGTACCCCGTTCCTGCCTTCTCCCCATATCCCCTGACTCCGCTATTTTTAAGAGCCCTATCTTGCTCTCTCTTGAAAGCATCCAGAGAACCTGCCCCCACCGCCCTCTGAGGCAGAGAATTCCACAGACTCACCACTCTCTGTGAGAAAAAGTGTTTCCTCGTCTCCGTTCTAAATGGCTTACTCCTTATTCTTAAACTGTGGCCCCTGGTTCTGGACTCCCCCAACATCGGGAACATGTTTCCTGCCTCTAGTGTGTCCAAGCCCTTAACAATCTTATATGTTTCAATGAGATGCCCTCTCATCCTTCTAAACTCCAGAGTGTACAAGCCCAGCTGCTCCATTCTCTCAGCATTTGACAGTCCCGCCATCCCGGGAATAACCTGGTAAACCTATGCTGCACTCCCTCAATAGCAAGAATGTCCTTCCTCAAATTAGGGGACCAAAATTGCACACAATACTCCAGGTGTGATCTCACTAGGGCTCTGTACAACTGAAGTAGGACCTCTTTGCTCCTATATTCGATTCCTCTAGTTATAAAGGCCAACATGCCATTCGCTTTCTTCACTGCCTGCTGTACCTGCATGCTTACTTTCATAGGCTGATGTACAAGGACCCCCAGATCCCGTTGTACTTCCCCTTTTCCCAACTTGACGCCATTTAGATAGTAATCTGCCTTCCTGTTTTTGCTACCAAAGTGGAAATCCTCACATTTATCCGCATTAAACTTTATCTGCCATGCATCTGCCCACTCCCCCAACCTGTCCAAGTCACCGTGCATTCTCATAGCATCCTCCTCACAGTTCACACTACCACCCAGCTTTGTGTCATCTGCAAATTTGCTAATGTTACTTTGAATCCCTTCATCCAAATCATTGATGTATATTGTAAATAGCTGCAGTCCCAGCACCGAGCCTTGCGGTACCCCACTAGTCACTGCCTGCCATTCTGAAAGGGACCCGGTAATCCCTACTCTTTGTTTCCTGTCTGTCAACTACTTCTCTATCCATGTCAGCACCCTACCCCCAATACCATGTGGCCTAATTTTGCCCACTAATCTCCTATGTGGGACCTTATCAAATGCTTTCTGAAAGTCCTGGTGCACTGGCTCTCCCTTGTCCGTTTTCCGAGTTACACCTTCAAAAAATTCCAGAAGATTAGTCAAGCATGATTTCCCCTTCGTAAATCCGATCCTGTTACTGCTATCCAAATATGCAGCTAGCTCATGTTTTATAATTGACTCCAGCATCTTCCCCATCACCGATGTCAGGCCAACTGGTCTATAATTCTCCGTTTTCTGTCTCCCGCCTTTCTTAAAAAGTGGGAGAACATTAGCTACCCTCCAATTCACAGGAACTGATCCTTAGTCTATAGAACATTGGATAATTGTCACCAATGCTTCCACGATTTCTAGAGCCACTTCCTTAAGTACCCTGGGATGCAGACCATCAGGCCCTGGGGATTTATCAGCCTTCAGTCCCATCAGTCTATCCAACACCATTTCCTGCCTAATGTGGATTTCCTTCAGTTCCTCTCACCCCAGATCCTCTGGCCACTACTATATAAGGAAGATTGTGTCCTCCTTAGTGAAGACGGATCCAAAGTACCTGTTCAACTCATCTGCCATTTCCTTGTTCCCCATAATAAATTCACCTTTTTCATTCTTCAAGGGTCCAACTTTGGTATTAACTAATTTTTTCTTATATACATACATAAAGAAGCTTTTACTATCCTGCTTTATATTCTTGGCTAGCTTACATTCGTACCTCATATTTTCTCCCCGTATTGTCTTTTTGGTTATCTTCTGTTGTTCTTTAAACATTACCCAATCCTCTTGCTTCCCGATCATCTTTGCTACGTTGTACTTCGTCGCTTTAATTTTTATACTGTCCCTGACGTCCCTTGTCAGCCATGGTCGTCCCTTTCTCCCCTTGGAATCTTTCTTCCTCCTAGGAATGAACTGATCCTGCACCTTCTGCCTTATTTCTAGAAACACCTGCCATTTTTGTTTCATTGTCATATCCCTGCTAGTGTATCTTTCCAGTCAACTTTGGCCAGCTCCTCCCTCATGGCCCCATAGTCCCCTTTATTCAACTGCAACACTGACACCTCCGATCTACTCTTCTCCCTCTCCAATTGTAGATTAAACCTGAGCTGTTATGGTCACTGCCTCCTAATGGCTCATTAACCTTGAAGGCCTTTATCAAATCCGGTTCATTACATAACACTAAATCCAGAATAGCCTTCTCCCTGGTAGGCTCCAATACAAGCTGTTCAAAGAATCCATCACAAAGGCACAAAGTCCCTTTCTTGGGGTCCAGTACCAACCTGATTTTCCCAGTCTACCTGCATGTTGAAATCTCCCATAACAACTACAGCATTACTTTTACTACATGCCAATTTTAACTCCTGATTCAACTTGCGCCCCATGTCCAGGCTACTGTTTAGGGGCCTGTAGATTAGTCACTTTAGGGTCTTTTTACCCTTACAATTCCTTAGTTCTATCCATACTGACTCCACATCTCCTGTTTCAATGTCACCCCTTGCAAGGGACTGAATTTCATTCCTCACCAACAGGGCAACCCCACCCCCTCTGCCCACCTGTCTGTCTTTTCGATAGGAGGTATACCCTTGAATATTCAGTTCCCAGCCCTGGCCCTCTTGCAGCCATGTCTCTGTAATTCCCACAACATCATACTTGCCAATTTCTAACTGAGCCTCAAGCTCGTCCACTTTATTCCTTCTACTTCTATGCTTCATTCCTATACTGTATACTTTATTCCAAGCCATTACCTCCTGAAAAGAGAGAGGAAAGACGCTATGGGACCAGGCTCTGTTTATCCCATGATCATTAGTGGATGATCTTTGTTCTCACACTTTAAATACTAGTCATGTTATTTTCCCTTTGGTGCACAGTAAGCACAAGTTCTTCCATGGATCATATACGGCGGTGCAGCGGTAGAGTTGTTGCCTTACAGCGCCAGAGTCCCGGGTTCGATCCTGACTACGGGTGCAGGCTGTACAGATTTTTTGTTCTCCCAGTTACCTGCGCTTGTTTTCTCTGTGATCTTCGGTTTCCTCCCACACTCTAAAGACGTACAGGTTTGTAGGTTCATTGGCTTGGTATAAATATAATTGTCCCTAATGTGTGTAGATAGCGTTAATGTGCGGGGATCACTAGTCGGGGCGGACTCGGTGGGTTGAAGGGCCTGTTATCGCGTTGTATCTCTAAACTAAATAAAAATAAATCTGCTGAAACTAACTGGTGCTGACCAAAGTCATGCCACATCCCCCAGATGGAAGGGAAACACAGAAAGAAGCATTTGCAAGAAACAGTCATTTTGTGCCCCTAATGAAGTCCTAGATATCCAAGTGAAGAGGTAGACAATAGCAGAGAGGTCTGGCACAGGAAACCCAGCAAACCACAGAGTTTGTGATAAAGAATTATTGAAAAGATGTGGACAGATAGTTCAATGTCCACGGGAATGTCCCAGGGATCTGGTCCCAGGGTTGGAAGAAATTTAATGTCCAAATAAATGTGATCAAGTTTAGTTGAAGGTGCAAAATAGTTGAACTCAAATATATGACTACTCCAACAGTCACACATATCCTCTTGTATGCAGACATTGCAACATGTTCAGCAATATTCTTCCCTCTCATTTGCAGGGGATAATGACTTAGAACCATTAACTGAAGCAACAGACTGGAGCAACCTTCTTTTGTCATTAAAGGATCCGCCAGATTGAGAAAAGATTGCTTGGAAACATAGACGTGGCTACCACAGGGCCCTAGAGCTACTTGCAGATTAGATTCATTGTGAAGCTGATGGCAGTACTCACTGAAGCCATTGGCAGTGACCCTTGCAGAGATTAACCAACCCCACAGAGACAAGACACTGAGCTCAGACAGAAGGATCTCGACCCAAAACGTCACACATTCCTTCTCTCCAGAGATGCTGCCTGTCCCGCTGAGTTACTCCAGCATTTTGAGTCTATCTTCTGAGCTCAGACTGTTTTGCCTAGTACACACCAGGTCACCAATGAAAGGATGGCAATCATTTTAGCAACACTGACCATCAGAAGCAAACTATTCAATGCCCAGTGCATTTAAATTAGTTTCTAACACTAGAACTGTTACATTGTGCAAATAAACTGTGTATAATCTTTTGGGTTGTTCAAGGAGGTGTATAGTGGAAACATATTTGAACATTTCCTTCTGTGGACTGGCTCAGAGGTTTATTTTGTGCTTTTTAAGCATTAACAGCAATGATAACTATAATATATACAATATACAGTATATAATATATATATATAATAATATCATGGATGCATTCATAATGGAGAGGTATTGTGATGTTCTAACTGTTGTATATAATAATACCTATAATATATACAATATATTGTATATCTATATTACTAAAAGTCTGATCTTGACCACTTTTGGCCCACTGTGCTGCAATTTCCGAGAGAACGCCGCCACCTATGGCCGTCACTTTTGGCCACCTCGCTCAGAGCCCACGTCCGCCTTCCTGGACCAGAGGATTTTTCCCATCGATGAAAAATCAGAGACATATTAATGTTTTTAAAACATTCACCATTCTCTCTGCTGCCCCTGCTGGAGGGAGGGGGAGGGACTATAAAACCAGGAAGTGGTGTGCCTCACTCAGTCTCTGCAAGATGGAGGAAGCCAGAGGGTCACGTCTCTCTGAGCTCTGAATAACACTGAACACATGTCTACTCAACTGTGAGTCCCCTTAATGTAGTTTGAAAACAAAAATATGGTTGGTTTGAAGTAAAAAGGCACTGCCTGCAAATGGTTGTTTCGGGGGTTTGGGTTCAAGTAAAAAGGCACTCCTGCAAATGGTGGTTTAGGTGCTTTGACTTGAAGTTAAAAGGCACCTGCTAATGGTGGTTTGGGTGCTTTGGCTTGAAGTTAAAAGGCACTCCTGCAAATGGTGGTTTGGGTGCTTTAGCTTGGTTAAAAGGCACTCCTGCAAATGGTGGTTTGGGTGGTTTGGCTTGAAGTTAAAAGGCACTACTGCAAATGGTGGTTTGGGTGCTTTGGCTTGAAGTTAAAAGGCACTACTGCAAATGGTGGTTTGGGTGCTTTGGGTAACTTCCTGTTTGCACTGTATATTGATTTTAGATAAAACGCTACCACTTACGGCTGTGATTTTTGGCCATCTTACTCAGTCCCCCTCTGCTAAGCAGGTGCAGAGGATTCTTCCCATCAATGAAAAATAAAAGTGTTACTAGTGTTTAAAAAATGTTGAGAATCTCTCTCCTGTCAATCATGCCATGAAGGCCACACCTTTTCTGGTGGGAGGGGGAGGGGTAATAAAACCCGGAATTGTGGGTGTGGCTCAGTCTCTGCATGATGGGGAGGGAGAGTTCACGACTCTGTCTGAGCTCTGAATCAACTGAACACACTGAATGTCTACTGAACTGTGAGTTTGGTGTTTTGTGTGGTTTTATGGTGGATTTATGGTGGTTTCACCCTGCTTGAAATGGTATGAAACTGCATTTGAATGTGGTGGCCTTGCACCGTGCATGAAATGGTATGAAACTGCATTTGAATGTGGTGGCGTTGCACCCTGCAGGAAATGGTATGAAGTTGCATTTGAATTTGGTGGCCTTGCACCCTGCTCGAAATGGTATGAAACTGCACTTGAATTTGGTGGCCTTGCACCCTGCTGAAAGTGGTATGAAACTGCACTTGAATTGGTGGCCTTGCACCCTGCTTGAAATGGCAGGAAAATGGATTTGAATTTGGTGGCCTTGCACCCTGCTTGAAATGGTATGAAAATAGATTTGAATTTGTTGGCCTTGCACCCTGCTTGAAATGGAATTTCAAGGAATAGCCATGAGTCAACTGCCAGCCCACCAGCCGTGAGTGAGCTGCCAGCAGATCAGGCTTGAGGGACTGAGCTGCCACCCCAAGAACCCATACCAGCGCTCCAGAAAGCCCCCCTACTGGCCACCAATATTGGAATTGGTGGAGAGGTGGAATATTGCGTCGGGGGACCAGCCCTCCCATGGGACCCAACGGGTCCCACTTAGTCTAGTTATTATTATAAATTTACAAAAATAAATGTTTAGGATTTACACTGAGGAAAAGATTGAGTTTCGAAAGATGTGAGATGGCAATATTTTCCTGTAGATGGATAAAATGAGCCTAAATCAGTAGTCAGTTGGGGTCAAGGAAAGAGCGTACACATCAGGGCCCATCTTTCCACCACTACGCACAAGAAGCACAAGAAGCGCAAGACGCCATTGTATGCGGATGCCGAGAAGTGTGTTCAGCTCTGGCTGAACAATTTCTAATCTTATGATGTGGACTCGATAAGAGGAAGCAATCAGTTTTTCCCTGTGCACAAATGTCTATTACTTTGTTTTCTCTGGAACGTAAATCAGCTGAGGTGTGCTACGGATTGCTGAGTTATCATCAACAGCTTTGCTTTGCTAATGAAAGTTTAACCCCCATTGTATCATCCTTCAGGAAGATCTGGTAATCTCATTGATTTTGGAGCTTCTGCATTTAATTTCAATAAGAGTGCATGTGTCTGGTGCTTCACTCAAGCTGCAGGGTTTGACTTTTGGACGTGTTGATCCCCATTGACCTCACTGAACTTTTGCTTCGAGATTAATGGATTCATTGAGCAAGGCCACCCATGAAATTCTGACAGCCTTTTCATACGGAAAGAACAAACAACGTGGAAACATGTGCTTTTTTTTCACTTACTACTACAATACCACCACGACCACAATGCTACTTATTGTAGTAATTATTTTGCATCTGAATCAAGCATCTATTTTATCTTTCACTCACGATCAAACAATCTATTAAGTATTACTGACGGATGAATTAATAATGGAAAGACATTGTGCTGTTCTAACTGTTGTATGATATAGTTTAGGTCTCTTTTGCAAATTTAAATATGGCTTAAAATATAACTAAGTCTAATTTTAAATGGTTTTCAATCTCAGAGCTTTTAAAGCAAACTAGCAAATAGATTGATGTTAATATGGATCTAATTAAATGGGAGTTATATATCTTTATAGTTATTGGAATGCATAATAAGAATCATTTGTTGTAAAATTACCTTAATATCCAAAGACAGGTCAAAACACATTCAAATGCCACCACTGAGACATAAGTCTTTGACCTGGAATGTTAACTTAATTTCTCTGTTCACAGATGCTGCCTCTGTTCAACCGCCTTTGCATGTGGTCTCAGTGGACTATTTCTGTTCACTTTGATAATTGGGAATTGTGCTTAGGTATGGCAATACTTTACTGATCTTTATGCAAAAAAAAGAATTTGAGTTTACACATGTGATGATAAAGCACCATTGACAATCTTCTGTTTACACTTCTAATTTCCAGAATCTGCAGTTTTTCATGAGCAAAGTTTGTAGACTTGACATACATTTGAAAATTATGGTCTGCTACAGACAACTGGTTCTGATGTTGCTTCACCTTGTTAGTGGTGTGAGCATTTTACTTTTAAGGGAGAGAAGTGCAGACCCGTTGGAGAAGATACAAAATTCCCCAAATCACAGCAATAAGTTGTGGCAATAGCATTGATTTGTGGCCTGATCTGAATACATTTATTTTAGTCTGAAGAAGAGTTCCAACCCAAAACGTCACCCATTCTTTTTCTTCAAAGATGCTGCCTGACCTGCTGAGTTATTCCAGCACTTTGAGTCTATCTTCTTTTACACAATTGTCTCCTTACTCTATTGAAAGAACAATAATTGCTGAGCTGCAGTTTGAGATTAAAATTGAGAAATTAAAAAGCCCATTTAAGGTATATACAGTGTTGAAATTCCAGTCATTTAATATAAGCAGAGCAATGCATCTTTCGATACTGTTACAGAATAGCAACTAAGCCATTCTGCTCATTGACCTATTAAAGGTGACTTTGAACATGTTTGATAGCTTAGAGAATCAGTTAAAATCCAGTGCAGGGTTATGGCCTGTTGAGAGTCACCACGGGATCAACAACTAGGCAGTTGCACTGATTTTACTAGTGAGTAGCATACTTGAGACCAAAATCACTACAGAGCCAGATAGGATGTTGAAGAAGGCGTTTGGCATGTTGGCCTTCATCAGTCAGGGACTTGATTATACAAGCTGCGACATCATGTTACATTAGTACAAGGTGTTGGTGATGCTACAGTTTTATTTTGTTTAATGTTGGTCACCCTGCTAAGGGAAAGTTGCCATTGAGCTGGAAGGAGTGCAAAGAATATTTACAGGGATGTTGCCGGGCCTTGAGGTCCTGGGCTATAGGAGGAGGTTCGGCAGGCTAGGACTTTATTCCTTGGAGTACAAAAGCCAGAGGGGTGATTTTATAGAGATGTATAAAATCATGAGGTGAATAGATAGGCACTGCCTTTTACCCAGGTAGGGGAATCAATAACTGGAGGGCATAGGTTTTAGGTGGAAATTTATTATGAACCTAAGAGGCAACTTTATCACACAGAGGGTGGTGAGTATATTGAATGAGCAGGTACAATAACAAATTAGAAAAATATTTGGAGAGGTACATGAATAAGAAAGGTTTAGAGGGATGTGGGCCCTTTGCAGGTAAATGTGGAATCTTGAATGAATAAGTTTATTGGCCAAGTATTCACATACAAGGAATTTGCATTAATCAACATTATTGATTAAGCATGTGAATGAAATAAAATACCAGACCAATAGGAGGCTACAGATTTTTGGTTATTGAGTAGAGCTACTACTCGTGGAAAAAAGCTGTTTTTATGTCTGAATGGTTGGCATTGGATGAGTTGGGCCAACAGGCTGTTTGACTCTACAACTCGAAGACAGCAGAAAGTGGTTCCCTGATTGTTGAAAGATACCAACAGAATTCAGCGGACTCAGTACTTAATGTTAAATTAAAGGAATTGATCAGGAATTATTGAGTTTCGCAAGGCGAAAGGAGTTTCAAGTTACGTTTTGGAATGCACGTTCTTTTCTTGTCCCTCATTTACTTCCACCATCACTACCCTGCTCAGGCCCATAGTTAAACATGATCCTTCACGACAGGATAATTGAAACCTGATTAATATACTTGAAGAAAGCCTCCACTGATTTTACGGAAATCTTCTGTCCGCAGTTAAAGTTTCAGCCTGTCATTTGGGAAGCCAGTGGGTACATTGTCCTCCACATTTTAAGTGCTTCCCCCTACCTCCATTGTCTCTCACTCTGTCCACACCACCCCTGATTTCCCTGTGCCGCCTCACCCACCACATGTCCCTGGCTCTCAACAAGCCCTCCCCAACCCCCTCCCCTGCCACAATCACCCCTCCAGCACTACACTCAGAGCTTTACTTTCTGCCAGAAGGATCCCTTGGAAAACTCCTTGGAAATCTGAATGTCTGCAAACATCTTGCTTCCATCTTCACTGCACACTAGTGTCCAATTTATAGCTCACTGTTTATAGATCACAAACAAAAACTTTCCAATAAAACAAGTGAGAATGTTTTTCAATCGGCGAGACGTACTAATGAATTGCTCTTTCACAGTCTGAGTGAAATAACATCAAAACCAGCTTGTTAGCAACTTAAACCATCAATCATTTCAATCTTTGTTTAAACCAGTCTGAGCAAATGAGTTTAAAAGTGACTGGACCAAGGGGGACCCGTTGGGTCCCGTCCCCTCAACACGTGGTTGCGTGGGGGGAGGGGGGGGGAGTAGCCTGTGGCTTCACTCACACACTAACCACCCCCACCCCCCCCACACACACACACTAACCACCCCCCTTGATATTATATTAATATTATTCATTGGTTCCTTTTACCCCATTCCACGCCCTATCAGGGGCAGAGAGAGTGGGGCAGAGAAAGAGAGAGAGGAAGAGGAGGGAGGGAGAGGGGGGGTGGTGGAGGGGGGGAGGAGGGGATGGAGAGGGGGGATGGAGATGGGGGAGAGGAGGGGGGAGATGAGAGGAGGGAAGATGGTGGAGGAGGGGGGAGAAGGGGGAGGATAGGGGGAGGTGAGGGGGAGATGGAGATGGGAGAGGAAAGGGGGAGGAGAGAGGGGGGAGGAGAGGGGGGATATGGAGATGGGGGAGGAAAGGGGAGGAGGGAGAGGGGGGAGAGGGGGAGGAGAGGAGAAAGAGGGGGGAGAGGGAAGTGGGAGAGGGGTAGGAGGAGGGAGAGGGGGAGGGAGAGGGGTAGGGGGAGGGAGAGGGGTAGGGGGAGGGAGGGGGAGAGGGGGGAATAGGGGGTGAAAGGGGGGAAGGGAGGGAGGGAGAGGGGGAGTGGGGAGAGAGAGAGGGGATGGAGAGGGTGAGGGGGAGAGGGTGGTGGAGATGAGCGGAGAGGGGGAGAGGAGATGGGGAGGAGGGAGGGAGAGGGGGAGAAGAGGGTGAGATGTAGAGATGGAGGAGGAGAGGGGGAGGAGAGAGGGGAGGAGGGTGGGGAGGGCGAGGAGGGGGGAAAGGGGGAGGAGAGGGGAGGGAGGGGAGAGGGAGGAGGGAGAGGGGTAGGAGGGGAGAGGGGGGGAGTGGGAGTGGGGGGAGGGGGGAGAGAGAGGAGTAGGGGCGGAGAGAGGGGGGAGAGGAGGGAGGTGGAGGGGGGGAATGGGGGGAGAGGAAGGGGGGATGAGGGGTGAGAGGAGGGGGAAGAGGGGGAAGAGGGGGAAGAGGGGGGAGAGGACTACCGTGCTACCCACACTCTACCCACATGCTACTCACACGCTACCAGGTCGCGTAAATGGCGCGCAAATGACGGCTAAGTGGGACAAGCCATTTATTAAACATAGAAACATAGAAAATAGGTGAAGGAGGAGGCCATTCAGGCCTTCGAGCCAGCACCGCCATTCATTGTGATCTTGGCTGATCATCAGTAAACCGAGCCTGCCTTCTCCCCATACCCCTTGATTCCGCCAGCCCAAAGAGCTGTATCTAACTCTCTTTTAAATTCATCCAGTGATTTGGCCTCCACTGCCTTCTGTGGCAGAGAATTCCACAAATTCACAACTCTCTGGGTGAAAAAGTTTTTTCTCATCTCAGTTTTAAATGGCCTCCCCTTTATTCTATTCTGGTTCTGGACTCTCCCAACATTGGGAACATTTTTCCTGCATCCAGCTTGTCCATTCCTTTTTGAACTTTATATGTTTCTATAAGATCCCCTCTCATTCTTCTAAATTTCAGTGAATACAAGCCCAGTCTTTCCAATCTTTCCTCATTTGACAGTCCCGCCATCCCAGGGATTAACCTCGTGAACCTACACTGCACTCCCTCAATAGGAAGGATGTCCTTCCTCAAATTAGGAGACCAAAACTGCGCACAATACTCCAGATGTGGTCTCACCAGGGCCTTGTACAACTGCAGAAGAACTGCATTACTCCTATATTCAAATCCTCTCGTTATGAAGGCCACATGCCATTAGCTTTCTTCACTGTCTGCTGTACCTGCATGTTTACTTTCAGTGACTGGTGTACAAGGACACCCAGGTCTCGTTGCACTTCAATTTTTCCTAATTTTACACCATTGAGATAATAATCTGCCTCCTTGCTGTTGCGGCCAAAGTGGATAACCTCACATTTATCTACATTGTACTGCATCTGTCACGCATCTGCCCACTCACTCAACCCTGCAACCTCCCATCATCCTCTTCGCAGTTCACACTGCCACCCAGCTTTGTGTCATCTGCAAATTTGCAAGTGTTAATTCCATCATCTAAATCATTAATATATATTGTAAATAGTTCCGACCCCAGCACTGAGCCTTGCGGCACTCCACTCGCCAGTGCCTGCCATTCTGACAGGGACCTGTTTATTCCTACTCTTTTGTCTGTCTGCCAACCTATACTCTATCCATGTCAATACCCTACCCCCAATACCATGTGTTCTAATTTTGCCTACTAATCCCCTGTGTAGGACCTTATCAAAGGCTTTCTGAAAGTCCAGATGTCATCCACTGGTTCTCCTTCATCTGTTTTACTTGTCACACCCTCAAAACATTCCAGAAAATTAGTCAAGCAGGATATCCCCTTCATAAATCCATGCTGACTTGGACCAATCCTTTTACTGCTCACCAAATGCGCTGTTATTACTTCTTTAATAATTGACTCCAGCATCTTCCCCACCACCAATGTCAGGCTAACTGGTCTATAATTCCCCGTTTTCTCTCTCGCTCCTTTCTTGAAAAGCAGGATAACATTAGCTACCCTCCAATCCACAGGAACTGATCCTGAATCTACGGAACATTGGAAAATGATCACCACTGCATCCACATTTTCTAGAGCCACCTCCTTAAGTAACCTGGGATGCAGAACATCAGGCCCTTGGTATTTATCAGCCTTCCCAATACAATTTTACTTCGGAGTCACGTGAGTGACTACGTGAAGAACCCCACAACGATGCATGCGTGTCATATCGCTTTCACGCTTGCGAAACGACAGGCCGGGTGGAGCGTTCCCCCGCAGCGGTAAGTTTGCAACCGCGACCTGCAGGTAAGTGATTTACTCTGCGGTAGTTTTTGTCCCCGCGCTGTTTTTACACAGGGGGGGAAGCTGGACAAAATAGTGTCCACAAGTGCTGCGAGTAAAGCTGGCTGGGGAGGACCGCGAAGTTGCGGGAGCCAGCAGCAGCTGAAGGCACAAGCCCCGTAAGGGATCAGCTGTGCCGACTTTTGGTCCCGCGCTAGCCAGAACACCACGGCCAGGCGGGAGACTATTCAGAATGGGGCTGTAGACTTTTTGGACAAGTCTAAAACGGCAGGAGACGGGGTGGAACGACGTTCCCCCGTAGCGACAATTTTAACTTGGACCTGCAGGTAAGAGCTGCGGTCTTTTTGTGTTTTCCCATGCTGATTACAGGTGGAGAAACCAACGGGCTGCGACAAAGCTGGTGGGCTAGATGGGATCAACTGTGCCCGATGTCACCTCCGCACCGGCCAGATCCACTCCACGGCAGTAAGGACAAAGCTGGTGAGGGAGGACCGCGGAGCAGCGGGCAGCCAGCAGCAGCCAGCGGCACTCGGACCACCGATAGTGGGATCAGCTGTGCCCGATGTCGCCTCCGCACCGGCCAGATCCACGCAGAAGGGCGGAAAGGCTAGACACAAAAACAAACAAGGTCGTTGACTCAGAGGAGTCCGACTTTGAACAACCGTGGGCGGCCAGCAACCGAGAGCGCTGGAGCCGGATGGAGCGGTGTGTGGAGCATTTGCTCCAATGTGACAGACTCCAGGAGATGGAGTCGGGTCACTGCGGGCCCTATGATAAACCCACAGCAGTACCTCTTGAAGGGCTGTACAGTGCTTCTGCCTCATCAGAGGGGAGCACTGCGGGTCAGTTCTGGGCTGACCTGGAAGAGGGGTCCGCAGAAGGAAAGACAAGTGTGCAAAGGGTGCAGGAACAAGAGAACCTACTGGACTAATAAAATGGACTCCAACAAACACTACAGCCAAAGACAACACCCCTACGCACCCACCAGCAGAACTGGTGAAAGCTCGAAGGCTCGGTATTCAAAACATGAGTCTTTTTAGGCCATGACCCAGGCCGGCCTTCTTGGAAGATGCGGGGACCTCCAACGCTAACCAAACCGAAAATCCAGACACCAGCGCAACAACAGCAGCGAAGAACCTACAAAAAGAAGTAAACCTGCCACTGGTAACTATGGAGGTAGGTGGGTCTGGTTCCCTACAAAATACAGGGAGCATGGAGGTTGGGGGGAGACTACACTCTTTTATGAATGCATGGAGCATGTTAACAACCGATACTTACATCTTAAGCAGTATCCAGGGATATACAATAGAATTTATACACAAGTACAGCCCTCCAGTTCAACATATACCGAACCGAATGTTCGTGCCTTCTGATAAAGAAAAATCAAAAGCGCAAGCTGAACTGGAGCGGCTTTACATAAAAGGTGTAATTGATAAAACTCAACACGAACCATTAGAATTCGAGTCCAATATATTTATCAAAAACAAAAAAGATGGTGGTTGTCGCATCACCATAGATCTGACAAAATGGATACCTTTGTTACTGCTAAACAATTAATTTCCAAAGGTTACTTCATGGCCAGCATCGATTTAAAAGATGCTTACTATTCAGTGCCTATACAAGGTGACCACAGATGTTACTTAAAATTCAACTGGATGGGCAACTCTGGCAGTATAAAGCACTGCCAAATGGGTCATCAGCCCCAGGCTGTTCACAAAAATTTTGAAACCAGCCCTAGCGTTTCTACGGAAACGTAAACACATGGTCATGGCATATTTAGATGACATACTCATTGTGGGCAAAACTTTGGAATTGGCCAAACAAACTGTAACAGCCACAAAACAGTTATTTGAAAAACTGGGATTTATTATCCATCCAGTTAAATCTAAACTAACGCCTTCCACTACTATGGACTATTTGGGGGTTTCACCATTGACTCAGTTCACATGTCGGTGACTCTGCCTAAGGGAAAGGCTAGAGATTTAATAGAGGCTTGCATAACCTCATTGACATCAGCAAACCATCCATCAGATTGGTAGCATATGTAATTGGCAAATGGTGGTTGCCTTTCCAGCCACACAATTTAGACCTCTACATTACCAAAACTTACAGAGAGCAAAAATACAAGCACTCTAAATTAATGCAGGTCACTTTGACAGACCTATGAAACTACCAATCAAGCTAAAATTGAATAAAATGGTGGATAGATAACATCTGGCTTTGTTCCAATCCAATCATTGTCAGTAACCTTTCCATGGTACTACAAACTGATGCCAGTGCACTTGGGTGGGGAGCCACCAATACCATCACCAGCTGTGGAGGTAGATGGACTGCTCAGGAGGCATCATTATTACTCACACTGGGCATAAACTACCTGGAAATGTTGGGTGCATTCCATGGCCTAAAGTCATATTGTACTGGATCATATCACCAGCATGTTAGACTACAGATAGACAATACCACCGTGGTAGCATACATTAACCACATGGGTGGAAACAAATCGACATCATGGGACAATCTGGCTAATACAATTTGGCAATGGTGTATCCAGAGAGATATTTGGATATCAGCCACTTACCTACCAGGAAGATGAAATTTAGTGGCAGACACCAGGTCACGCAAATTTAATGAAAACACCGAATTGATGTTGAATAAAAAAGTATTTGCTGATATTACAGCAAAATATGGAACACCAGATATCGATCTATTCGCATCCAGACTTAACCACCAGTTATCAAATTATGTTTCATGGGACCCAGACCCTGGGGCAGCGGCGACAGATGCATTTTCGCTGCATTGGGGGGGAAATTGTTTATTTACGCATTCCCTCCTTCCTGCCTCATCAGTCGGGTATTAAGGAAAATACAACAAGACTCTGCGTCTGGTATTGGTAGTACCCGATTGGCCTACTCAACCATGGTTCCCAGTGGTATTAAACATGGTATTAGAACCATGTATCACCATCCCACATAGACCAAATTTATTGCTACATCCCGTAACAAGGGATAGCCTCCCATGCCATAAACATTTGAACTTATTAATTTGTAGAGTTTTAAAAACACCTCTACTACAACTGGGACTGACGGACCGAACAGTGAACATGATCTCGGCGGCCCAAAGACAGTCAACCAAAAAACAGTATCTGGTCTATATCAGGAAGTGGGCGATGCACTGCCATAAAAACAACATCACCTACAGAGACATGAACATCCCGTCTGTTCTGGAATATCTGGAAAATATTACGTTTCATATCTATGAGTTAGTAAAGCAGAACAGACAGGGATCAGCAGGCCTCAATATACAATTTAGGTCATACCCAACAGATGACCGTCTGTGTATAATAAGACATCTGTTGTTATACATGGAGAAAACGAAAATCCTAAGAGGCAATGAGAAGGCACTTCTGGTCAGCCACAAGCAACCACACAAAAGAGTGACGGTCCAGACCATCTCAAGATGGCTGAAACAGGTGCTAACACAGGCTGGGGTGGATACTAATATTTTTAAATCTCATTCCGCCAGGGCTGCAGCTACATCGGCAGCGATACAGTTGGATGTGCCCATGGACCAAATCCTCAAGGCAGCAGGATGGTCTGGGGGGGAAAAAACATTCCAACTATTTTACAACAAACCAGTAATGAAACCTGGAACGTTTGCAGAAACAAATTTAAGTTCTGTAAATTAATTTAAACCCATAAAAAGGGGTTATAAATTTGTGTTAATAAATTTTATGATTTCAATGTCGAATTCATGTCCAAATTATGTTAACACAATTCCTCCTACAGTCATCAAGGCAGACGTGATGCATGGACTCATTTCACGGCATGAAATCACAGAGCTTTAAAATCTTCACGTAGTCACTCACGTGACTCCGAAGTAAAATAGTAAGATTAAACGAGAACTTACCAGTTTGAAGTTTGATCTGTATTTTATGAGGAGTTACGATGAGGGATTACGTGCCCCCCGCTCCCACCCTTGATCATATACTTAACTGGCATCTCTTCTCTAATCTTACTATGTTTAGTCATTACAGTTATCTGTGATTTCACACCGCTGCTTTGAAGAATGACACGCATGCGTTGTGGCGGGGTTCTTCACGTAATCCCTCATCGTAACTCCTCATAAAATACAGATCAAACTTCAAACTGGTAAGTTCTCGTTTAATCTTACTATTTCTCACCTAATGCAAATTTCTTTCAGTTCCTCTGACTCCCTAGATCCTCTGTCCTCTCGTTCATCTGGGAAATTGTTTGTGTCTTCAGTAGTGAAGACAGAACCAAAGTACCTGTTCAACTCTTCTGCCATTTCCTTATTCCCCATAATAATTTCATCTGTTTCTGCGTTCAAGGGACCCACATTTTTCATTACTAATCTTTTTCTCTTAACATACCTAAAGAAGCTTTTACTATCCTTCTTTATATTCTTGGCGAGCTTACCGTCCTACTTCATCTTTTCAACCCGTATTGCCCTTTTGTTACCTTCTGATGTCCTTTGAAAGTTTCCCAATCCTCTGGCTTCCCGCTATTCTTTGCTATGTTATACACCTTTTCTTTTAGTATTATACCGTCCCTAACTTTCCTTGTCAGCCATGTTTGCCTCTTATTCCCCTTAGAATCTTTCTTCCTCTTTGGATTGAAATGATTCTGCTTCTTCTGGATTATGCTCAGAAATTCCTGCCATTGCTGTTCCACTGTCATTCCTGCTTGGATTATTTTCCAGTCGACCTTGGCCAGCTCCTATCTCATGCCTTCATAGTGCCCTTTGTTCAACTGCAACACTGACACTTCTAATTTAACCTTCTCCCTCTCAAATTGCAGATTCAAATTTAACATATTACGGTCACTATCTCCAAGCGGTTCCTTCATCTTGAGTTCCCTTATTAAATCTGGTTCATTAGACAACACTTAATCCAGAATTGCCATCTCTCTGGTAGGCTCCAACACAAACTGCTCTAAGAATCCATCTCAGAGGCACTTTACAAACTCCCTTTCTTGGGGTCCAGAACCAACCTGATTTTCTCAGTCTACCTGCATATTGAAATCTCCCATAACCACAGTGGCATTACTTTTGTTACATGCCAATTTTAATTCCTGTTGCAACTTGCACCCTATATCCAGGCTACTGTTTGGGGGTCTGTAGGTAACTACCATTACCATTACAATTCCTCAATTCTATCCACAGCGACTCTACATCGTCAGTCCCTATGTCACCCCTCGCAAGGGACTGAATTTCATCCCTCACCAGCAGAGCTACCCCCCCTCCTCTGCCCACCTGCCTGTCCATTTTGTAGGATGTATAACCCTGAATATTCAGTTCCCAGGCCCGATCCTCCTGCAGCCATGTCACTGTAATCCCCACAATGTCATATCTACCAATCTCTAACTGAGCCTCAAGCTCATTCACTTTATTTCTGATACTTCACGCATTCATATATAATACTTTTAATCCATTACTCACCTCACCTTTCACATTGATTCCTATTTCACTTGGCCATACTCTCCTATCCCTTCGTGAGCTTTCTGCCCTGTTAATTCTGGTGTCTTTCTTAATCTTTCCTATACTCTTTCCCTTTAACTCCATCCTTGTATTTCCAATTTGTCTTCCAATTGTTCATATGATTTGAATCGTGTGACCGGACAACATGGTATGAAGTTATTAAATGTGCCCAATGTTTGGAAGCTTTGTTAGAATTGATAGGAGAAGTGAACTGAAGCAGCTTCTCCCACAAATCTGCTATATTTAGCTTTTGTTGTCATTTTCTACCATGGCTGGACAAATCTTTCCCCTGTCCCTCCTTGCTTGGACATAAATCAGCAGAAGAATATACTTCTATAAGCAGTGGGCTAAATACTGAAGTGATTCAATTTTCCCCAGGTTCGAATCCTTCATCAAACATGAACCTTCTGCACGCAGAGAATGGTGAGTACCTGAAGTACACGACATGAGATCATAGTTTGTGGAAACAGAGTTGCTGACAGCATTCAAGAAGTGTTTATACAAACACTTGAATTGCCTGGGCATAGAAAACTAAGGGTCAAATGCCGATTGATTGAGTTAATACAGATGGGTGACCACTGGTCAACATGGACTGGTCTCAGAGTAAATGAATGTACCATCAGATAGGACATGAGTAGGAATGATGGAGGTGAATCAGTGGAATTCATTGCCACAGACGGTTGTAGTGGTCACGTCATTGGGTATATTTAAGGTGGAGATTGACAGATATTTGATTGTTAAGAGTGTCAAGGATTATGGGGAGAATGGGCTTGAGAGGGAAAGATAGATCAGCCATGATTGAATGGTGGAGTAGACTTGATGGACCAAATGGCCTATTTCAGCTCCTATGACTTATGAACTGGACATGGTGGTATGAATGGCCTGTTTCCATGCTGTATGACATTATAATTCAGTCATGCAAATTCGGCCAGATCGCTAGGTTCAGAACAAGTTTATTTGGTATCATTGTCTCATTTGTGAACTTTGGGAAAAGAACATGGATCTATGCACCTTTCACAACCTCAGGGATCTCCTGTCCTTTACAACCAACACTGTATATTTGAAGTGTAAACTCTGGGCAGGGCTCTAGGGAGTGTTGTTGTGGAGCAGAGGGATCTATGAGTGCAGATACACAGTTCCTTGAAAGTGGCCTCACAGGTCTGATAAGGTGGTTAAAAAGCCACATTGATCTTCATCAATCAGCATATTGAGTATAGTAGAGATGGTATGTTACAGTTGTAAAAGATGTTGGCGAGGGAACATTTGGAGTATTGCGTTCAGTTTGATCAGCCTGCTATAGGAAAGATATTGTTAAGTTGGAAAGAGTGCAGAGGAGATGTATGAAAATATTGCTCGGACTTGAGGGCCTGAGCTGTTGGGTCTTTATTCCTTGGATTGCAGGAGGATGAGGGGTGATCATATAGAGCTGTATAATATCATGAGGGGAATAGATAGAGTAGATACACAGAGTATTTTACCAAAAGTAGGGAAATCAAGAACCAGAGGACATAGGTTTAAGGTGGGAGGATAAAGATTTAATAGGAATCTGAGGGTCAACTTTTTTGGTGGATATATGGAATGAGCTGCTGGAGGAGGTAGTTGAGGCAGGAACTATAACAACATTTAGAATATATTTGGACAGGTACATGGACAGGAAATGTTTAGAGGGATATGGGCCAAATGCGGGCAGGTGGGACGGGTGTAGATACGACAGCTTGTTCGGCATTGGCAAGTTGAGCTGAAGGGCCTGCTTCCATGCAGTATGACTCTACGACTTTGGAGAGGATGTGCTTGATGAGACAGTGGGATGAGTAGGATGGGAGCTTGTGTGTTCTCACCCTGTTTTTATTGGGCTTTTGCATATGATTCCCAGGTCTCAGTGCCATCCCGGATGCACCGTCTCCATTTTGAGTAGCCATTAACCAGGGATTCACACAAATTAGGGAGGATGTTACATGTTGTCACAGAAGCTTTGTCAATGCCCTTGAAGTAATGCCTTTGCCTACCTGGCAATCACTTTCTGTCATGGAATCCAATAGAATGTCTGCTTTGGACATCTGATGTTGCCCATTATGAATGTCAAGGGCTGTCCACTGAAGTTATCATACTTTATTATCACATGTGACATGTCACAGTGAAATTCCTTGTTTTGCATACCACACACAAAGTAGGCAAAGAGTTGCCATGTATAGGGTGCTGTCAGAGTTATAAAGTGTTCAATGTAGTCGCAGCGGTCCCTCTTTGTTGTCGGCAGCACGTCCTCGACCGACCTCCTGCACCCACCACCCTCCAGTTCCACCACCGACACCCACTGCAGGCCCATCTGACCCACTCACCCATAGTGAGTGCAAATGGGACCTTACTCTTGGGTATTTCGCCTTGGGAAAGACAATGGTGGTGTTATATAGTCAGTGGATTTGCAGGATGGTGTAGAGTTAGCACTGGGGGTTCCTCCATCAGTTGAACGCATTTTGCGAGATTAAAAACAGCTGTGCAGTGTAATTGGTGCAGCCACATGCATTTTCCTTGAACTTGCCAACATGCTGAAGATCACATCTAGTGCACATCCTGATGGCAGTGAATCCAAGATGCTCTTTTACTCCAGACTCAATGACAGCTCCCTGGCTATTCATCTCCTTGACACTTCATCTCTCACACTTTGTCAAATGTTGGTAACTCTGTGTGGCCAATTTTGCTGCATCCCAGTTGTTCATTGTGGTAGAATGATCTTCAGCAAACTTCAACAGGTTAGCTGAGTGTGACCCCCTTTGCTGAATCCAAGCTGTTTCCCTCTCTCTCCTGATCAGGCTGTATTTTTCCAGGTGCTCCTCACTAAATCCCTTGAAATTACTTGGATTGTTTTCTACTTCAGCTGATGCTAAAGAAAGCATCTCAGACCTGTAGGTGTGTTTCCGGTTCCTTTTGTTAAAAAAACAAACCAATGCATTTCCCCTGTTCTGATTGCAAACAATATATTTTGGGCTCCAATCTCTTTGGGACCACATATCAAATTAAAACTTTCCAATTTTAATATTTTTATTAAGGCTATTTATAAATCCCTGTTAAGTTCCTGGTACACTGTTTAGGATCGTTACCATCTGGGCATGGTTATAACATTTAACTGCTTGGAGAAATCTGTATGTAATCTGCTTGTTCTATTCATGACAAAGCTCAGATATTTCCTGTGGGGTGGGAGGGGAGAAAGTTCTAAATAAATGCATCCTGAGATCAACTATAAACTATAGCCTGATAAATGCAAGTACATGTAAATCATGGACTCCAGCTAGATGATAATAATTGGTAATTTACATTCATAGAGTCAGAAAGTCCTAGAATAATACAATGTGGAAACAGGCCCTTTGGCCGAACCCGCCCACACTGCCAACAATGTCCCAGCTACACTAGTCCAACCTGCCTGTGCTTGGTCCATATCCCTCCAAACCTGTCCTATCCATGTACCTGCACCTAACATGGCTCCTGCCTGCGGCGACATTTTGCCAGCGGCACAACGGAAAATCTTCAAATATAGTATTTCTGAGCTCACCTGCATCAATGAATCTGCAGAAATCAACGATGTAAGTAGCGAGCTACTAACGCATTTAAATGCATTACAGCGACTGTAAGGGAATCCCCGATCGGAGGGGAATCCCCGATCTCGCGGAGACTCGCAAGTACTGTACTTTTAAACACCGAGGAGGGCTTCATGTTGTACGAAACGTGGTCATCGGGCAGGACTACAAGTAAGACTGAAGCGTAGGGGACTTCTGCCCCCTCTCACTACCATCCTACTGGCCAACGTACAGTCACTAGAAAACAAAGTGGAGGACTGAAGGTCAAGGTTGCTTTACCAAAGGGAGCTGAGGGAATGCTCTGTGTTCTGTTTCACAGAGACATGGCTCACCCCCAGCTTCCCAGACTCAGCGGTCCAGCCTGAAGAATTCTCCATCCACCGTATGGGCCGTACACAGGCATCTGGGAAAGGGAGAGGAGGGGGCGTCTTCCTCATGGTCATCTCTTCATGGTGCTCAGACGTGGCAGTCCCATCCAATTCCTGCTCTCCACACCTGGAACACCTGGCGGTGAAGTGCCGCCCCTTCTACCTACCAAGGGAAATCACCTCCATCATCCTGACCGCGGTCTACATCCCACCCCAGGCAGATGGACTGCGTTCCAACAAAAACCTTCCGAGTGTTTCCTAACCAGAAGCCTTGGATGAACCATGCACCTGTATTCCTAGATCCCTCTGCTCTACAACACTACCCAGAGGCCTGCCATTTACTGTGTAGGTCCTGCCCTTGTTCGACGTCCCAAAATGCAACAACCTCACACTTTTCTGTATTAAATTCCATTCCTTTAAAGGATGATCATATCATTGACTTTGTACACTGTGGATAGATCTGTACACTGTGGATGGCTCTATTGCAATCATGTATTGTCTTTCCGCTAACTGGTTAGCACACAACAAATGTTTTCACCGTATTTTGGTACAAGTGACAATCAACTAAATCAAAAAACTAAATCTAATCTTTATGAAGAATGTAAACTTTATAATAGCAAATGACATTCCGGAAAGGAAGACGTCCACTCGCATTGTGCTACTTGTAATTGCACATTGATGGAAACATTGCTGACTCTACCTAAACTAGGGGACTCTGTAGTGTTGATTATAGTAGTTGAACAGCAGAGTGCCCCAACCCTTGCCTTATAAATCAGTGGTATCAGTTTAACATCAAAGTCTGCACCCAGGTGGAACAGTTGCAGACCTTGAGATAGATATCTGAATATCTTAAGTTTAACAAAAACACTAACATTCACGCCTCATTGGTAGTTCATCTCAAGTGGGATTTTGGACTTAAGAATTTTGTAATATGAAAAGATCCTACAAATCATGGGCATGTTATTATATTTTCTTCAAGACCTATTGTCACCATGATTTTATTATTTTTCTATACCCAATTACATAACTATTTAATCTTTACTAAACCAGAAATGAATCCAGTTCTGACTGAACATTTTAATGGAAGTTCCATGATCTTGTACTTGGAATCATGAATGTGTTACTTCTAACTTCAATCAGGCCTATCTGCTATAATTAATTTGCAGGGTATTCTTTCTTCTAGCCTGAAAACCTTTTACACATTGGTCAGCTTTGAGTCAATTCTATATCCAATATGTTCATACTATAGACTCCATGACAATTCCCTGGCTATTAATATTCTGGTGCAGCACAGTGGCGCAGCGGTAGAGTTGCTGCCTTACAGCGGTTGCAGCGCTGGTGACCCGGGTCCAATCCCTTCTATGGGTGCTGTCTGTACAGAGTTTGTACGTTCTCTCCATGACCACATGGGTTTTCTCCGAGATCTTCAGTTTCCTCCCACACTCCAAAGACGTACAGGTTTGTAGGTTAATTGGCTTGGTATAATTGTGTGCAGGATGGTGTTACTGTGCAGGGTTGGTGCAGACCCGGTCAGCCGAAGGGCCTGTTTCAGCACTGAGTCTCTCAACTAAACTAAACCTTGTGACGTTTTAATAACTCTGTGTAGATAACTTTTCTGCACCACAGTTGTTCATCATGGCGGAATGACCTGTGACAGACTTCAGCAGATTAGTTTGAGTGTGATCCCCCCCCTTGCAGAATCCAGGCCCTCCGTCTCTCTCCTTGTCAGGTTGTATTTTTCCAGGTGCTTCTCACTAATTCCCTTGAAATTACTTGGATGTTTTCCCACCTCAGCTGATGCTAAAGAAAGCATCTCAGACCTGCAGGTGTGTCTCCTGGTTCCTTTTGTCAAAAACAAACCATAGGACAATGTATTTCCCCTGTTCTGACCGTAAACTATTTATTTGGGGTTTCTGACAGCATCTGCAAATTAAGATATTCGAATTTTAATATTTTTATTAACGCTATTTATAAATTCTGAAAATCCCCGGGTAGATTGTTTTAGGTAGTCACAGTGTGGACATTTAACTACTTAGAAGAACCAATATTTAATCTGGCTGTTCTTTTGTGGCAAAAAGTTTGTGTTACACGTGTGGGTTTAAACTAAATAGTGTGTGTGTGGGGGGGGGGGGGGGGTGGGGGGTGGTGGGGGGGGGGGGGTCAATAACGTGGAAGTGTATGCGTGCATTTAACGGGAAAGAGAGTGCAGGATAGGTCACGTTTAACAGGGCAGGTGGATAGGAACCAATGCAGGGAGACAGAGGGCTGTAAAATGAGGGCAGAATCAAAAGGTAGAAGGGAGAAACTAAAAACAAACCTGAAAGCTTTGTGCCTTAATGCGAGGAGCATTCGTGATAAGGTGGATGAATTGAATGCGCAGTTAGTAGTTAAGAGATATGATATAGTTGGGTTTACGGAGACATGGCTCCAAGGTGACCAAGGCTGGGAGCTCAATATGCAGGGATATTCAATATTCAGGAAGGATAGACAGAAAAGAAGAGGAGGCAGGGTGGCATTGCTGGTTAGAGGAGATTGATGCAATAGTAAGGAGCGACATTAGCTTGGATGCTGTAGAATCTGTATGAGTAGCACTGTGAAATAGCCACGGGCAGAAAACGCTTGTTGGAGTTGTATACAGACCACCAAACAACAGTAGTGAGGTTGGGGATAGCATCAAGCAGGGGATTAGTGATGTGTGTGGCAATGGTACAGCTGTTATCATGGATGACTTTAATCTACATATAGATTGGGCCAACCAAATTGGTAACATCGCTGAGGAGGAGGATTTCCTGGAGTGTATACAGGATAGTTTTCTAAGCCAATATGTAGTGGAACCAACTAGAGGGCAGGCCATCCTAGACTGGGTATTGTGTAATGAAGAAGAATTAGTTAGTGATCTTGTTCTGCAAAGCACCTTGGGCAATAGTGACCATAATATAGAAGGTACACAAAAATGCTGGAGAAACTCAGCGGGTGCAGCAGCATCTATGGAGCGAAGGAAATAGGCAACGTATCGGGCCGAAACCCTTCTTCTGAAGAAGGGTTTCGGCCTGAAATGTTGCCTATTTCCTTCGCTCCATAGATGCTGCTGCACCCGCTGAGTTTCTCCAGCATTTTTGTGTACCTTCGATTTTCCAGAATCTGCAGTTCCTTCTTAAACACCGTAATATAGAAGATAGACACAAAAAGCTGGAGTAACTCAGCGGGACAGGCAGCATCTCTGGAGAACATGGATTGATGATGTTTCAGGTCGAGACCCTTCTTCAGACCATAATATGGTGGAATTCTGCTTTAAGATGGCGAGTGACACAGTTAATTTAGAGACAAGGGTCTCGAACTGAAAGAAAGGTAACTTTGATGGTATAAGACGGGAAATGGCTAGGATAGACTGGCAAATGATACTTAAAGGGTTAACGGTGGATATGCAATGGCAAAGATTTAAAGATGGATAAATTACAACAATTGTTCATCCCTGTCTGAGGTAAAAATAAACCACGGAAGGCGGCTCAACCGTGACGAACTAGGGGAATTATGGATAGTGCTAAATTCAAGGAAGAGGCATATAAATTGGCCAGAACAAGCAACAAACCGGAGAACTGGGAGAAATTTAGAATTCAACAGTGGACAAAGGGGTTCATTAAGTGGGGGGAAATAGAGTATGAAAGAATGCTTGTGTGGAATATTAAAACTGTCGGTAAAACCTTCTTTAGATATGTGAAGATGAAAAGATTAGTGAAGACAAATGTAGGTCCCTTACAGTCAAAAACAGGTGAATTTATAATGGGGAAACAAGGAAATGGCAGATCAGGTAAACAAGTACTTTGGTTGTGGCTTCACTAAGGAAGATACAAACATTCTCCCAGAGATACTAGGGGACTAAAGATCTAGCGTGATGGAGGAACTGAAGAAAATTCACATCTGTCATGAAATGGTGTCAGGTAAACTGTTGGGACTGAAGGCAGATAAATCCCCAGGGCCTGATGGTCTGCATCACAGAGTACTCAAGGAGGTGTCCCGATAAATCGTGGATGCATTGGTGATCTTTTTCCATTGTTCTATAGATTGGATCAGTTCCTGTGGACTGGAGGGTAGTCAATATAACCCCGCTTTTTAAGAAAGGAGGGAGAGAGAAAACAGGGAATTATAGACCAGTTAGCTTGACATTGGTAGTGGGGAAGATGGTTGAGTCGATTATTTTTGATGTATTAGCAGTGCAATTGGAAAGCAGTGGCAGTCAAAGTCAGCATGAATTTATGAAGGGGAAATCATACTCGAATAAATTGTCTTGAATTTTTGGAGGATGTAACAAGTAGAATGGATAAGGGAGAGCCAGTGGATGTGGTGTATCTGGACTTTCAAAAAGCCTTTGACAGGTCCCACACAAGAGATTAGTGTGCAAGATTAGAGCATATGGCATTGGGGTAGGGTATTGACATGGATAGATAACTGGTTGGCAGACAGGAAGCAAAGAGTAGGAATTAACAGATCATTTTCAGAATGGCAGGCAGTGCCTAGTGGAGTGCCGCAAGGCTCATTGCTGGGACACCAGTTATTTCCAATATCTATTAATGATTTAGACAAAATAATTAAATGTGTCATCTCCAAATTTGCGGATTACACAAAGCTGGGTGGCAGTGTGAGCTGCGAGGAGGATGCTATGAGACTGCAGGGTGACTTGGATAGGTTGGGTGAGTGGGCAGATGCAGTATAATATGATAAATGTGAGGTTATCCACTTTGCTGGCAAGAACAAGAAGGCAGATTATTATGTGAATGATGTCAGATTAGGAAAAGGGGAGGTACAACAAGATCTAGGTGTCCTTGTACATCAGTCAATGACAGTAAGCATGAAGGTATAGAAGGCAGTGAAGAAAGCTAATGGCTTGTTGGTCTTCAAAGAGCGAGGATTTGAGTATAGGAGCAAGGAGGTCCTACTGCAGTTGTACAGGGCCCTAGTGAGACCGCACCTGGATTATTGTGTGCAGATTTGGTCTCCTAATTTGAGGAAGGACACTCTTGCTATTGAGGCAGTGCAGCGTAGGTTCACCAGGTTAATTCCCGGCATGGCGGGACTGACATATGACGAAAGATTAGATGGACTGGGCTTATGTTCACTGGAATTTAGAAGGATGAGAGGAAATCTTATAGAAACATATAAAATTCTTAAGGGATTGGATTTTTTGCTCTGTTGCCTCCTGATGTATAAATATACTTATTTTCTCTATACATTGCTTTCATATTCCTAACTATGCAGAAAATTATTCATTATTCATTGTGCTGCTTATTTATTAACTGAGTTTAATATGAACAGAGTTGGGGAAGAAAATAAATAGTTACATTTCATGATTATTGAAACCATGTTTCGTAGTCGTTAGTCGGAGTCGTAGAGTATTACACCAGAGAAATTTACCTATGTTTGGCCCATACCCCTCTAAACCTTTTATGTCTGTACCTACCTGTTCATGTTGTTTTGCATGATTTAATGCTACCAAAAATATTTAATTTAAAGGCATCACCCTCTCCTAAATGGCTGCATTTGGATTTAACATTTTTGCTGGTGCTGATGTTGAATGCTGAAATTCAACTGTGCAATGCAGTTACCATATTTCCCGGCAATGAAAATGCACCTGCGTCAAAGACGCACCCCCATTTTGAGTTGCTAAATTTTGAAAAAAGGCTGGCGGGACATAGAATTTCTCACACTCAAAAAAAAATAAAACAAAAAGTAAAAATAAAGGAAGTAACAATTCAATTTGCCCAAGGCTTCCAGATCTCCTCCATTCTGAATGTCTGAATGGGTGAGGGATGGAGGGTTATGGCAGGTGGAGAGATGTTGGGAAAAACGGGAGCACATCGGGACAAGTTGAATCAGTTGTGATCTTATTGAATGACAATACTAGTTCAATGGACCAATTGGGGGGAGAGTTCCTTTCACAGCATGTGGGGAGTCTGGCCTAGGTCAGCACGGACCACCTCAGCGCCTTCTGCCGGCTCGCTCACCTCTGGCAGTGCTCTCCGCCTGAACACCTCTCTCCTGCTGCTCGCCAGCCTCACTCATATCTGGCTCATATGCTTCCCGTAAATCATTAAATTCCAACTGCCGCCGGGAGCAGACAGCGGGCGGTGGAGCTTACTCCTGTGTCAGCGTGATCAAGGGAAAAATTGAGGTTACTCGCGCTGACACAGGAGTAAGCTTCACCTCCCGCTGTCCTGTTATCCAATGCCCATTGACTCGCTCCGCTCTATGATCTTTGCTCTTGAGCTGGTCCCCTCACTGTCCGGTCTACATTGAAAGACACGGACCGGGCAGTGAATGCCATGCAGTGTCACCCAGCGCAGCAAGTGAGGCCATGTCTGCTCCCGGCGGCAGTCGGAATTTAAGGATTTGCTCGAAGCGCATGACATGAGCGAGGCCGGCGATCAGCAGGAGAGAGGTGTTCAGACGGAGAGCACTGCCAGAGGTGAGCGGGCCAGCAGAAGGCGTTGAGGTGGCGGCCACTCGCAGCCACCCGAACTACTTCTCTCCCCGGCCACAATGCGGTGGCTCCGCACCCGGAACGCCGCGGCAGCAGTGAGTGAGTGAGTTGCTGGCATGATCCCCGACCCCCTCCTTCTCAACGCTCCTGCCCATGCTGACCCGGGCCAGACTCCCCACACGCTGTGAAAGAAACTCCTCCCCCCCCCACCCCCCAGTGGCGCTGCCCTTTTACAGCCACTTCCCACTTTACAGCCGCTTCCCATCAGCTGCCAGCAATGAGGGATAGACTTGGCTATCCCTCAGTACAGCAACATCGTTCTTGATGTCGCTGTACTGAGGTATAAATTAAATTTAAATTTCTTTATTTATATAGCACATTTTTAGTCAACTTGCATTGACCCCAAAGTGCTTCACATAGTTACATCCACACACACAGGCAAAGGTGGGTGAAGTGTCTTGCCCAAGGACACAACGACAGTATGCACTCCAAGCGGGATTCGAACCAGCTACCTTCCGGTTGCCAGCCGAACACTTAGCCCATTGGGCTATCTTCTGTGTAGCCAAATATATCTTTCTTGACTAACAACCTAACCTTTGGCCTGCAAGACGCAGGTAAATTTTCGTGCCTTATTTTTGGATAAAAAATAGCGTCTTCATTGCCGGGAAATACAGTATGTACAGTGCTGTTTCTCACTCAGGATACATTAATACCAATCATGCTGCTGTTTTATAGGAATCATTTTCTTTTACTGCTGGTATTTCCTGTTCTTCAGGATTAACCAATTCGAGAAAGAGACTTCTGAATTTAAACCCTCCAATGCAACTCTCACGTTCTTTTGTTTCCCTCTCTGCCCACTCTCATTGTATTGAAAAGTTAGATTAGTTTATTTAAAAATGCAACATATATTTTATTTAGGTTGAAATATGAGGAAAGGAGGCACGGTGGCATGCTGATAGAGCTACTGCTTTACCGCACCAGAGACCCGGGGTCGATCTTGACTATGGGTGCTTGTTAGTATGGAGTTTGCACATTCTCCCTAGGACGTATGTGGGTTTTCTCCAAGATCTTTGGTTTTCTCACACACTCCAAAGATATACAGGTTTGTAGGTTAATTGGCTTGGTATAAATGTAAATTATCCCTAGTGTGTGTAGGATAGTGTAGGTGTGCGGGGAACGCTGGTTGGTGCGAACACGGTGGTCCGAAGGGCCTGTTTCCACGTTGTATCACTAAACTAAACTAAGTAAAGATGTGCATACTCTCATTGTTTATCTCAGATTACTGCACTTTGTGAAATTCCTAGAGCAGAAAACAAAACCTTCCACACTGTGCAATTTGAATACATGGCAGAGGCGGGATACATTCCAGAAACAACTGCAGACATTGTAGAGTACTTAATTTGTAGCTGTTGCTTCTAATTCTACTCGGCCCTCTAAATGTGTGCTGTCCACTCATTTATATGATTGCTGCATGCAATTTATGACAATCCCACTCTTCCTTGGTTTATTTCCTCACAGAGAGGACAATTTCTGAGAGTTGCTAGCAGCAATTTGGATCTAGCTTACCCCACTTAAAGCTGGCCTGTACCTCTTAAAGGAGATGCGTATTTTAGATGCACCAGGAACTGGCAGGCATTCTACATAAGTTGCAGCGTTGTGAATTCTGAAACAGCTGCAATTGGCCAAATCATTCTCCAATAATCAGGATTTCTATATAATCTGCTACATCCTCACATACTAAGCACTGCGGCAAGCTTCACACCCACAACTCTCAGTGTGCAAACAGCCTTGCAGATGTATCATCCAAGCACATGTATGGCTAACCCAATTTCCTTTTCAGCAGGACACGTTTGCACAAACCAACTTGCTGTCGGAGAGCCGTTATAACTGCATCATTTAACAATAGACAATAGACAATAGGTGCAGGAGTAGGCCATTTGGCCCTTCAAGCCAGCATCGCCATTCAATGTGATCATGGCTGATCATCCCCAATCAGTACCCCGTTCTTGCCTTCTCCCCATATCCCCTGATTCCGCTATTTTTAAGAGCCCTATCTAGCTCTCTCTTGAAAGAATCCAGAGAACCAGCCTCCACTGCCCTCTGAGACAGAGAATTCCACACACTCACCACTTTCTGTGAGAAAAAGTGTTTATTCGTCTCCGTTCTAAATGGCTTACTCCTTATTCTTAAACTGTGGCCCCTGGTTCTGGACTCCCCCAACATTGGGAACATGTTTCCTGCCTCTAGTGTGTCCAAGTCCTTAACGATCTTATATGTTTCAAACAATCTTAGATGTTTAACCCACCTAGCTGACATTACTTGGCACTGTTGGTGCCTGCATTATTTAGACCATGGCCACTAGTAAGACTTAAAATGTTGAATATTATGGTTTATTTTTATCTAATCCTCACTCACCCATGCATCTACATCACAAGTAGGATGCTAAATGATCTGTCTACCCTCGTTGTTGATATAAAAGATTATTTCACATAACATGATCAATGGTGTAATCGGCTATATTTGTCCTTCAACAGCATTTTTTAAAAGAAGAAATTATATATGTGAAGAGGATGTTTGCACTAGTGGGAGAGTCTAGGACTAGAGGCCATAGCCTCAGAATCAAAGGACGTTCTTATGGGAAGAAGATGAGGAGGAATTTCTTTAGTCAGAGGGTGGTGAATCTGTGGAATTCTTTGCCACAGAAGGCTGTGGGGGCCAAGTCAGTGGATATATTTAGGGCAGAGATAGACAGGTTCTTGATTAGTAGGGGTGTCAGAGGTTATGGGGAGAAGGCAGGAGAATGGAGTTAGGAAGGAGAGATAGGTCAGCCATGATTGAATGGTGGAGTAGACTTGAGTGGCATAATTCTACTCCTATTGTAATCTTATAATCTTATGATTTATTTGTTACTTTGCTGAGAACTATATTCTTCACCCTGTATCTTCCCCTTTGCCCTACCAATTGTAGTTGTACTTGAATTTGGTTTGATTGTATTTATGTAAGGTATATCTGATTTAATTGGATAGCCTGCAAATCCAAGCTCTTTACTGTATCTCGGTACACATGACAATAATAAACCTATACCTAATGTTACTATGTACAAGTACCCAGTGTGCCCTTAATTGACTGCTATGTTTCTTGTATTACAGCAGTGTTTCCAGTTTATTGGTTGTAAAGTGTGTTGGGACATTCTGAAAAAGATGTGAAACCTGCTACCTAAATAAAATCAGTTCTTTTTTTGATTTGAACTTGCAACCTTTTGAGGGAAGACTGCCACCAGGTGTTGAAAGTATGAAGGAATGTTCTCCATAATTCATTTGGTTTGCTCCATACCCTTTCCCATTTTTCATTCTTTATTTTAAACATTAAGGTGCATATGAGGCCAAATAATCAGCAAAGATTTGGAAAGTCTAGGAATTACTCTAGTCAGTAATCTGATTGAGTAACAAGCTGTTCCCAATTATTGGTGGGTAATAGTTCTTTCAAACTAGAAATAGCCATGCTGATCTTAAGCAATTAGCGTGTGTGTATGAAACAATGAGAATCTGGCCTGAACAAATATGCAGTGGATGTGATTTCATTTTGCTTAGAACATGCAATTCTCTCAAATTTTCTCTGGAAATGTCTTCAGTCGATAGTCTTTACCTCTGCCTATCCTGTGTTAAAGTTAAAAACTGCACCGAACTTTAAAAGAACATTTAGTTTCTCGCTAATACTTCAGTGTAATGTAAACATTAAGATGCTGTCTAATTCCATAAAGGCTGCCCATAATGCTGCTGGAAGGAAATGAACCATTAGGAGACCATGTGTTACCTAAAGCACAGAACCATTTACTTACAGCTGTAAAAACATGGGAAAGTTTGTGATTTAGTGCCTGTGTGAGAAAATCCGCTATTACAGAGGGCTTTGCTTACTTGATAGTTCCATATCAAACAATAACTTTTGGGACACATTAAATGGATACTTATCAACATGCTCAAAGAAATATTAAACGGCAATATGTTTTGCAAATCTACATTGACGGCTGCAAATAAATGATGTGCAGCCATTCTGTGACAATTATGTTGCCTGATTGCTTCTGAGTAAGCATCTCAATTGGGGAAGAATAATGTCAAGAATATTATATGTGGTTCAGCTTGGAAGTCTGGTGGAAGATCACTAACCTCGCACTATTTTCATCGTAGATTTCAAATTTCTGAGGGAGTTGACATTCCAGGCTAGAAGTTTTTGACGTGTTTTTCTTTCTCTCTCATGGTGTTATGTTGAATCAAGAAAGAAGCAATTGAACTCCCTCCCACTGGCTCACGGGCCTGGATTCCAGAGGTGGGAGATGACAATCTGAGAGTATTTAAAAAATGTGCAATAAACCCGAATATATTTCATAATGAGGATGCGAGATTAGTAACAGATTGGGTAGAGATGTGAGAAAAGTAAATGGTGTCCTGGTTTTAACCTAAGGAAAAGTGCAAATTAAAACCAGTGACTGTGTCATTCCTCTCCTGGTTGGCTCAAATTGCAGACTGGATACGAAATTGATTAATCTACATGAATAACATTTCTCTACCATGAAAGCATACATTAAACAAAGCAGCATAGTTGAACATACCAGTGAAATGCCAGAATAAAATGCCTTTGTTTCAACAGGGATGTCATTTTTTTCCTTGTGAAACCTTACCTATGGTGTTTAGTATTGAAATTATATATTTTTTTCATAACGAGGATGTGAGATTAGTAACAGATTGAGTATAGATGTGATAAAAGTAAATAGTTTCCTGATTTTAACCTAAGGATTGGAAGAAGGGAAGGAAAATAAACTGGTGACGTGTCAGTGAATGGAGGCCTTGAGAAACCATTGTAACATCCATACATTAATTTCTGCTTAAAGCAAGACTAGGAGGCTGGCGGTCTAAGAATCAGCAATCACATAGTTTTGTGTCGTCATTGGTAATCAAATAAAATGCCTGGGTAGTTTAGTAGGGGTGAATGATGCTGATAATGGAACTGTACCAAGAGGATGTCCATGGCTTGCCTGTGCCTCTTCACTTACAGGGAAATCTTAAAATGGAAGAAAAGCAACTCGTGACAATGCTGGGTCTGTTTTAGTTTGCTGGTATTTTTACTTTGGGATTCTTGTATAAACCTAAACAGTGGTGGTGCTGGAGTAACTCAATGGTCAGGCAGTGTCTCTGAAGAACACAGAGGGGTGGCATTTCAGGTCAAGGCCCTTCTTCAGAGCCGTTGTGGTGGTGGAGGGGAGGGGAGGGGGGGGGGGGGGATGGAGAAAGCTAGATGAGATTTGGAGATGGAAGAAAGACTGGCAAGCGATAGGTGGATGCTGGTGAAGGATTTTTTTTTATTAGCAGATGGTTGGATAAAGTCCAGGGATGAAAGGCCAAAAGTGTGAGATATGGATAGAAGAGGCTTAAAGTGTGAAGCCAGAGGGCAAAATATAGGTGGGACAGGAGTAAGGGAGAAATGGGCTATCCATGTTTACCAGAGATGCTGCCTGACCTGCTGAGTTACTCCAGCACATTGTGTCTTTTTTTTATAAACCAGCGTCTGCAGTTCTTAGTGTCTACACTAATTGGAGGTGGATGTGCTGTCAGGTAGTGCAGTAGTTTTCTTTTGGTTTGTGTAGTAAGGTACTGTGAAAAACTATGTTTTGTATAGTATCCAAGCAGATCATACCGTACATATGTACAACAGGTCATGCAAAAGAAAAATAAACAGAATTTAGTGCTACAGCCACAGACACAGTGCAGATATAAATGAAAAGGCACAAGGGTTGCAACCAGGTAGATTTGAAGATCAGGAGTACTAGAAGTCATGAAGCATGGAATAGTTTCAAGATGTGACAGAACTTAAAAAGTACAGAACTCGGAAAGGTTCCTGGTGCATCAGAACATATCATAGGTAAGGATAGTATTTGAGATCATTACATACCTATGTAAGTTACTGATGGAGATTGTGGACCACTGCTAAGCTCTCAGGATTGTAAAGTTCCGTTAAGAATAATGTCTTTGAAGGAACTGGCAATCCAGGTGTTCTGAAGAAGGGTCTTGACCCGAAACGTCACCCATTCCTTCTCTCCAGAGATGCTGCCTGTCCTGCTGAGTTACTCCAGCTTTTTGTGTCTATCTTCGGTTTAAACCAGCATCGGCAGTTCCTTTTTACACAACCCAGGTGTTCAGTTGCGATCATCTGAGCTTGGCATGCAACACTTTGAAGGTCCCTGAGGTGACGGCTTAAGGGAGTGAACGAGGGCAGGGGAGTCAATAAGCAGTTTACCCAGGTGTGGCCCCAATTCAGAGGAGTTATATTAAAACAGGGTCGTTCCAGAGTGCCCAACAATGGGCTCCAAAGGGAATGTCGCTTGACAAATTGCATCATTTGATGCAGAATTGCTGTGGTAATTACATAAAAAATCTGCCTCCAATTACATGGCTTATGGCCCAGCTCTTTTCATGAAGGTGTTAACTGATACAATATGAGTTGGATTGACTGGAAGCCAACGTTTATGAACGTGCAGGAGAGAAAGAAATGATCTCTAGTCTGGCTGGAGCTTTTGTTAATTTTGTCCTTGTGTGCTCTGGTTCTGCCTCACAGATTGTTAATGCAGTCAGCTAACATCTATATTATTTGTGCCCCTCAACACTCTGTGAATAATGTCTTGCACCTACGTTCTGCAGTGGAAATGAACTTTGATTTATTTCTTTTGAAGACAAAGAATATGAATCTTTGAGGAAATATCCAGCAGCTCCAAAATAATTGGACAGGTTTGATTGATTTATGACAAAGTCGTGATTTGGAGAATCCAGTGACTTCAATTTGGGTGGAGCAAAATTAACTTTTCTTTCTGGTTCAGTGGAAGGATTTAGGTGAAAGCTAGAAAAATATCAATTGTCAAATTAGTATGGCCTCTAGATACCCATCGATTATTGCATATCCCCACCCCTGCCACACTGCTACAGTGTTGAATGCCAACAAGATCACTCCTGCCTACACTTCAGAGGAAGATTGGTTGGAATTCCAGTGGATTATTGTGTGTTTGGAAAAGCCAAGGGAGTATCTGTGGACCTTCGTTCAATCTTGTGCAGTGGACCATCTGGAGAATTCCACAGAGGCTAAGAATGTAGAAGATGCAACATAGAATAGTAGAGCACAGGAGCTGTCCCTTCCAGCCCTCCATGTCTTTGCCAACCATGATGCCAACCATTGATCCCATCTGCCTGCACGGTCTGGATCCCCCTGTTCCCTTCCTGTTCAAGTGCCTCTCTAAATCCCTCTTAAATGTTGCTACCGTGTCTGCTGATGTTTGATGTCTGTTATGTCTTGTAAATCTCTTCAACTTTTTTTTTACCCTCTCTCCTTTGAATCTAGTCCTATTATTTGACATTTCCACTATGAGAAAAAGGCTCTGAATACCAATCCTACCTATACCTCATAATTTTATAAACTTCTACCAGGTTCAACACTCCAGAGAATACAATCCTATGTTCAGGCCCTTCTTTTAGCTAATGCTCTCTAATCCGGGTAGCATTCTCATAAACTTGCTCTGCACCCTCTCCAAAGCCTCCACATCATTCCTGTAATGTGAATAGATTTGCACCCAATACATCAAATGTGGCCTATTGGAAGTTTTATATAGCAACACCATGACTTCCCAACCTTTATAGACAATGCCCAGACCAATTAAGAGCAACTATGCCATACGCTTTTTTTAATCACCCTTTATCTACTTGTGACATTATTTTCAGAGAACCCAAGGTCATTGTGAACATTTATGGTTCTGCCAAAGGGTCCTGCCATTTACCGTATACATTTGACCTGCTGAAGTGCAGAACCTCACACTTGCCCAGACCAAACATCTTCCAATACTGTGCCCATAGTTCCAAATGAAGCAGAGATCCCAGCACTAAAGTGCCTTGAAATACAGTCTGAATGAGGTCAATCATAGCTCGGCCTTTGCTATTTGTGCTCTTGACATGTGAAGGTTTCCACTAGAGATGAAATATATTTGCTTTCTCTCGCTCGTTATTTACGATCAAACTCATCTGATCATTTTTCACAACATGTTTTAATGTTGCTTGTAATTCCAAAGTTCCCATCTCAGCCTTTAATATATTGCATTACCTTATCCTCCAGTTGTCAGATACTTGTGCAATCTCTAAAATGAAAGATTATGCAGAAATAAATAAAAGGCTGATATAACCCATCAGATAAGGCAGCATCATTGGAGTGAGATATAGGGCCAACATTTTCATTTGATGATCTTTCATCAGAATTGGGAAAACGAGAAAATAAGCAGTCACAAGGAATTGCAGAAGCTGGAATCTTGTGCAATAAACACAAAGTGGTGGAGGAACTCAGCGGGTCAGGCAGCTCTCCGGAGTACACTGATAGGCAACATTTTGGATCAGGACACTTCTTCAATTTTCTTTGAAATGAACTATCCAAGTCCTCCAGAGATACCAGCTGACCCACTTAGCTCCTCTAACACTTTGTGTTTATTGCTCAAGAAGATAAGTATGTTTGAAGCTGTGGAGAATGTGAGGGGTAGAGGGAATAGAGAGCATGTCTACGATACAGTGGAGAAGACCAAGACGGCTCAGGTGACTCAGTTAATGTTGATGCCATACAAGAGTTTGTTAATCATGTTGGATCTTTGCGGATTGCGGAGGTTTCAGGAGAGAAAATAAAGGAAAAACAAACGAAGGATGGAAGGGAGAAGGATAAAAGAATAGGAAAATAAGGAGTTGCAGTTGCTGGGACCTTGAGCAAAATGGGTCATTGGGCCAGGCAGCGTCAGTGGAGGGCACGGATGGCGACGTTTTGGGTCAGGACGTATTGGCTGATGTCACAAGAGGGAGATAGCTGACGAAGTGTGGTGTGCCAGGACAACATGGCAATTGATTGGTTGAAGAAAGACACAAAATGCTGGAGTAAATCAGAGGGACAGGCAGCATCTCTGAAGAGAAGGAATGGGTGACGTTTCAGCTCGAGATCCTTCTTCAGAATGGTTGATATAGGTGAGGATGTGGGGGGTGGAGGGTTGATTTTGCTTAGTTTTCATCTCTGGCCTTTGTCACATACTCTACCCATCTGCTAATCATCTCCCCCCTCCCCCAACACCTGTATCCAACTATCATTTGCCAGGCTTAGTCTCGCCCCCACTTCTTTTCCAGCTTTCTCTCCCCTACTATAATCAGTCTAAAGAAGGATCCCAACCTGGAACATCACTTATCCATAACCTTTACAGATGCTGCCTGACCCATTGAGAGAAGGTTTCAAAGGTCTATTATTGTCACATGTACCAATTAAGGTACAGTGATATAAGAACAACATTTAGATAGTAATCTGCCTTCCTGTTTTCCAATGTTCTATAGATTCAGGATCAGTTCTTGTGGATTGGAGGGTAGCTAATGTTATCCCACTTTTTAAGAAAGGCGGGAGAGAGAAACCAGGGAATTATAGACCAGTTAGCCTGACATCGGTGGTGGGGAAGAGCTGTAGTCAATCATAAAAGATGAAATAGCAGCACATTTGGATAGCAGTAACAGGATTGGTCCGAGTCAGCATGGATTTACGAAGGGGAAATCATGCTTGACTACACACATTTAACACATTCTATTTATGCACAAAGAAGGAAAGGGCAGACAGACTGCTGGCGAGGCAGCCATTGCAGGTGCCACCCGGTGTCAGTTACTACAGCACTTTGTGTTTTTTTGGGGGAAAAAGGATATTGGAACCGTGAGAGATGCAGAACACAGCAACTCTTGGAAATGTGAAATAAAAAATCTAGAGTTATAGAACATGGAACCAGACTCTTCAGCCCAACTCCACCAGGCTGATCAAGGTATCTTCCTGAGGTGATGCCAGTTGCTTACATTTGACCATTATCCCTTTGATTCTTATCCATGTACCTCTCGAAATGTCTTTTAAACATTGAAGTTGCAGAGGCAGATACAATTACAATTGCTGGAAATATTTAACTGGCAACTTTCCATGAGAACTGGCCAGTTTTGCTGTACATATGTTGGAGCTATTCTGTTCCCCATGCATTTACATTGGGGACCTCTGCATATGTTACATTTTCTTGAGGAAGATCTGCACAGACAAGGTTTGAACCTAAGACTTAGCACACATAGGTTCAGTGCCACATCAGTGCTTTTCCCAACTGAGTTGGCAGGGATCGACCAATATTTTTTTTTACTCTTAGCAGTACTTTTTTTTCATTAGCTGAACAAGGTATTGTGTTGGGCACATACATTGTTGGCTGAAGGGCCTGTTCTTGTGTAATGTTCTTGTTTAATGTTTAGTTGGTTCTCTGGAATCAAATAATTGGCAATCCTTTCATAAAAACACTCGCAAGATATCCATTTACAAGATGACATTCTGTAAGCTATTAGAATGTCAGAATAAAGTTAATAATTTTTTACTCCCACTGCCTATCTTGATTATTTTGCAGATGGTACTGTAGAACTTACATCTGTTGCATATTTCAAAGTCATTGTATAGGATATGTATTGTTTATATATTTCTAAATTTGGGCTGCAAAATCAAGGGTGAGCTTTTCTTTAAAAAAAAAGTAAACATGATCCACATGGTTTCAGGTGCAGATGTAGAATTTACAGCGTACAATTTTGCGAAAGAATGGAGAGAAGGCAGGGATGGGATACTGAGTTGGATGATCAGCCATGATCATATTGAATGGCGGTGCAGGCTCGAAGGGCCGAATGGCCTACTCCTGCACCTATTTTCTATGTTTCTATGTTTCTATGAAAGAAACCAATGGAAACTGAAAGATCCTTCACAGGGTGATTCATTGGATGAACATAAGGATGTAATTAATAACATCAGTAAGCCACTCTCCATCCAGCACTTTAAAAAATAGAGGCTGATCTTTTCCCTCAATTCCACCTTCCTGCGAAGGGTTTCGGCACGAAACGTTGCCTATCTCCTTCACTCGATAGATGCTGCTGCACCCGCTGAGTTTCTCTAGCATTTTTGTGTCTCCTCAACGATTCCCTCAGTATCCACAATCTGGTTGATAACTCTATCTTTCCAAACATCGAGCGAAAAATCCCTTTGATAAATGAGCATAAAAACATCGCCTCATGAATCAGAATTGCTCTGGTTATCCAATGGTGTATTTTCAAGAAGAAAACATTATTTGTGCAGCAGAATAAATCACAGAAATCAGTCAATAATTATTACTTTCTTGCAAGAGATAAATTATTCAGACGTGTTCATAAACCATATTGTGTCGCAAAGCACACTGACAGCCATTTGTTTATGAAAAGAGGTCTTTTTTTTTCTTCACTAATTATCACTTAGTTTTCTTTCATTGGAGTTTGAAGTTCATTGAATATAATTATAAGCACATTGCTTTAAAAGAAATGCACATTATTTGACATGTGTTGCACAATGACTACATTATTTATTTATTTCAGAAATAAGAAAAAGCGTAGAATGGATAAAAATATGAGCTATTTTCTGTCTTATGATTACTAATGGGCCTGTCCCACTTAGGCGATTTTTCAGCGGACTGCTGGCGACTGTCAAGTTGCCGGTAGTCGCCTGAAAAACCTGCAACTGGAACGCCAACTGTTAGAGTGGAACACACTCACACAAACACAAACACATTGCTTCCTTCACCAGTCCATTATGCAGGCGGGGGAAAGGGCATGCAAGGGGAGCACTGTCTAAAAAATTAACACAATGCAAAGCCAAGGTGAAACAGACACACACCGCGATGAACAGGAATGTTGGCTCTGTAAAACGACGGCTAAAGCACAGTGTACGGTAATGCCCCTGTCTCACTTAGGAAACCTGAACGGAAACCTCTGGAGACTTTGCGCCCCACCCAAGGTTTCCGTGTGGTTCCCGGCGGTTGCAGATGGTTGCCGGAGGTTGCAGGTAGTGGAAGCAGGTAGGGAGACTGACAAAAACCTTCGGGAACCTCAGGGAACCGCACGGAAACCTTGGGTGGGGCGCAAAGCCTCCAGAGGTTTCTGTTCAGGTTTCCTAAGTGGGGCAGGGGCATTAGTCCTTTAAAAGAGGGGGGAGATGGGGGCGGGGGGAAGCAGGGGGAGAAGGAGTGGAGACAACTTTGAATAAGCCAGAGATACACGACTGTAAAGCTCGGCGGACATTAACATTGCCAGTCGGTTATCAAGGTTTTTTAATTAAAGGCCATTTAGTTGCTCATCTCAGGAATTATCAGTAATGGGGTAGGCCCGTGGCTGTGAACGGTCCATGCACTCACCTCCCTCATCCTTGGAAAGCGGCCCATTATCTGCGATTGTTGGGTAACGAGGCATGTTGGGTCTTGGTGAGACCACACCTGGAGTATTGCGTACAGTTTTGGTCTCCAAATCTGAGGAAGGACATTATTGCCCTAGAGGGAGTGCAGAGAAGGTTCATCAGACTGATTCCTGGGATGTCAGGACTGTCTTATGAAGAAAGACTGGATAGACTTGGTTTATACTCTCTAGAATTTAGGCGATTGAGAGGGGATCTTATAGAAACTTATAAAATTCTTAAGGGGTTGGACAGGCTAGATGCAGGAAGATTGCTCCCGATGTTGGGGAAGTCCAGGACTAGGGGTCACAGCTTAAGGATAAGGGGGAAATCCTTTAAAACCGAGATGAGAAGAACTTTTTTCACACAGAGAGTGGTGAATCTCTGGAACTCTCTGCCACAGAGGGTAGTCGAGGCCAGTTCATTGGCTATATTTAAGAGGGAGTTAGATGTGGCCCTAGTGGCTAAGGGGATCAGAGGGTATGGAGAGAAGGCAGGTACGGGATACTGAGTTGGATGATCAGCCATGATCATATTGAATGGCGGTGCAGGCTCGAAGGGCCGAATGGCCTACTCCTGCACCTAATTTCTATGTTTCTATGTTTCTATGTTGGCCTCGGTGCATGGAAGTAGGGGTGGGTGGGGAGGGGGGCGGCGGTTGCTGGATGTGACAGAAGGTGCATTTGTGGTGGTCATGGGTTGTTGTGTTTTTGCAACAGCTGGGTGAGTGAATGGAAGGAGCTAATGGCATTACGCTGGCCAGGCCAACCCCTACATTCTCGATCTAGTGTTGCCAGGGCATCGGGCCTTAAAGTGACAATCAGAATTTGTATCACTCCTTAGGCCAAGATCGGACTGTTCAGAGGCTTGGATGTTGCAAGATGGTGCCAGAATAAGGTAACTCTCTGTGTGGCGTAACAGAAGAGGAGCTATTGTACAATTTTACTGGCTAGCAGACAGAACAAGCTTTTCACTGTATCTCAGTATATGTAATAATTAGAATAAACTAAATAAACATATGTCCAACTGGAAATGTCGTATGTTTTGAACCATGTGTGGAAAATTAGAAGCATTACTACAGCAAATTACTGGTTAAATATCTCAAGATCCAGTTTATCAATTTTTGGTTATATTTACTCTGTAATTATAGGAGAGGTTGGGCTCAATGCTTGACTTAGGAATAGAAATGTATGCTATCTTTCATCTTTTAATATACATGCTATGTTTGATGATTGGTGTGTTGACATTGTTAATGTTATATTGGGAGGAGTTACAGGGTTTCACAGGCAAAGTCATAGAAGGTGGTGATTCTTGTGCATTCAAGTGCATTCTTGTAGCTCTGCAGTCCTCTGCTGAGTGTACTACAACAGTGAAGTTGGACAGCAAGTTCTAGGACATAGACCTTGCAATGATGAAGGAACAGAAATGATTTTTTATCAAACCGGGATGGTATGTGATTTAGAGTGAAATATGTAGATGTTGAAGATCCGATGCGTTTACTATTCTTGTCGTTGGTTGTCGAGGTTGTGAATTGGGGAACTGTTGCTAAGCCATTGTGGTATGCAACTGCAGTACAGTTTGTAAATGATACAGTGGTTATAATGGGCTGGTGGTGGAAGGAGTCGCAGTTTGAAGTGCTGTATACTATGCAGCGGGGCACCCGATGGCAGGGGTTAGTTGTTTTAGAGATGCAGCATGGAAACAGGCTCTGCAGCCCACCGAGTCCTTGCCCAATATCCACAATGGGGTAGAAGTGAATCAGGCAGTATCCTAGCTTATGGAAGGACCATTCAAAAGCCTTAATACAGAGAAAAAGAAGCTGTTCCTGAGTTTGGTGGTGTGCACTTTCGAATCTCTGGTGCTTTTGTTGAACATGGCAGGGAGAAGAAGGAATGACCAGGGTGGCACAATGTCTGATTATGTTGGCAATTTCAACAGTATACTGTATAGAAAGGAATGTATGCTTTAACATTCAGAATGAGTGAAAACCATAGCCAACATCACAGTTATAAGGTGGTGTAGAGCATCCATTTAAACGCAAGAACATTGTCCAAACTGACAAAATTGGGCAATGCGAGTGGGATGATGCCAATGGACTGCACCAGGCCAATTGTACCAATTGTATATTCTCCATCCTGCCATCTGGGAAGAGGTACAGGAGCATTAGCTGCAAAACCAGCAGGATGCTCCTCAGCTTCTTCCCGCAGGCTATAAGACTGTTAAACGGGCTTTGCCCCCTGCCAAAGTATCGCGCACCAACCACCAACCTGGACAGAGCCACTGTCGTGCCGCTGCCGATCGGAACGCCTGTTGATGTTTAGTTGAGAGTAGTGTTAAACTTGTTCATGATATATGTATTTTTATTTCTATTTATTTTTTACTGCACACTGAATGGACACTGGTTTGAGTAACTTTTTTTTGTTTCCTCTGGGTATGTGAGTACTCAGGAAAATAACAATAAAGATATACAAATTTGCACTGAAATGTAGTTGTTGTCCTCGCCCATTGTCTCTTCAGTATCCAGAGTTCACATGGAGTGACATTTAATTAAAATGGAACGTGTTTGAAAAACTCAGCAGGTCAGTTAGAACTGGTGGAGAGAAACAGACTTGACCTTTTAGGTCGATGGCCTGTCAGTGGAAGCCAATGGAAAAAGGGTGGGCAAGGTGTACAACCATCCACCACCGGCTGAATATTGCTGCAATAAAGAACTCGCCTCTTTTACCAAAGCAATGATGCTAAAATTAGACAGACACAAAAAGCTGGAGTAACTCAGCAGAACAGGCAGCATCTCTGGAGAGAAGGAATGGGTGACGTTTCGGGTCGAGACCCTTCCTCAAACTGATGATGCTAAAATGAGGATTTGTTAGGAACTACAAATGACTATGAATTCTTCATTGAGGTGACAGAAGCTGGGATGTAATGTTAAAATTGTACAAGGCATTGGTGAGACCAAATCTGGAGTATGGTGTACAATTTTGGTCGCCCAATTATAGGAAGGATGTCAACAAAATAGAGAGAGTACAGAGGAGATTTACTAGAATGTTGCCTAGGTTTCAACAACTAAGTTACAGAGAAAGGTTGAATAAGTTAGGTCTTTATTATCTGGAGCGCAGAAGGTTAAGGGGGGGACGATAGAGGTCTTTAAAATGATGAGAATGATAGACAGAGTTGATGTGGACAAGCTTTTCCCTTTGAGAATAGGGAAGATTCAAACAAGAGGACATGACTTCAGAATTAAGGGACAGAAGTTTAGGGGTAACATGAGGGGGAACTTCTTTACTCAGAGAGTGGTAGCGGTGTGGAATGAGCTTCCAGTGGAAGTGGTGGAGGCAGGTTCGATGGTATCATTTAAAAATAAATTGGATAGGCATATGGATGAGAAGGGAATGGAGGGTTATGGTATGAGTGCAGGTGGGACTAAGGGAATATAATTGTTCGGCACGGACTTGTAGGGCCGAGATGGCCTGTTTCCGTGCTGTAATTGTTATATGGTTATATGGACACGCATTCTGTAAAGGGTCAGACACTTCAATGGAAATGATCCTTGTTCAGGCTGAAGGTCAGTGAGCCGATATCTTTCATTTTTCCAGAGTTGTGATTTTCTTTGAATCGCAGATCTTGCTTGTTGCTTTTCCCTGCAGTTTTACATTTAATAATTGAGGATTTGAGTATGGTAATTTTACAGGCTAAAAGTGCCATTGTGTAACACTTTCTTAAAAATGTTTTAAGCCTTTCAAAGTATTTCTGGTTTATGATTTGCTTGGCAACAGAAATTATCCCGTGCACAACATTAATGAATGTTATTTCCATTCCTTTTCCAAAGGGAGAGAAGAGTTACAATGAGTTAATATTATGAACTAGACTTCCTTAAGCAAAGCTGTGCCCTAAGCAGTCAGTGTTAATGGTCTAGAGACTGAGTCAAGAAAAATGTAATGCATTTCCTCTCTCATAATGAGGTGATAGCTTTATTTTTTGTCCATTCTTTTGGTTTGTGTAAGTAATAACAGTAAACAGAGAGCAACATCAACTCTATAGATATCTCGTAGAAATTAATGTTCGGAAATGGTTCTTTTAACAAAAGAAAATTGTAAAAAAGTTTCATTTTTCAATTATTGGTGACCCACTAATGAATTTATATGAATGTATGGCTTCACGTATGTGAAGTCTGAGAATGTGATTTAAGTAACAGGCCATTAATTTAAAGAAAAGCAACGATATATAGCACGTCATTAGAAAGTAAAAGGAAATTTGGTCTCTTGATTTTTTTTTTTCCGAGCAGAATCGTGATGATGCTCCAACAAGATTTCAACAGCCTGTGGCACTTCTCATAGCCGGATACCAAAATGGATGATGCCTCATTTTGTTCCATTTTGTCCCTGTGGCATCAGGGGTTTAGCTTAAGATATTAATTTTCAAGGTGGTGTGCTGGGAGTGGGGAGGTCAGGCTGGTGAAACTTCAGTTCAGTTCAGCCTTCAACACGATAGTCCCCATCAGACTTGCTGAGAAGCTGCTGGAATCGGGGCTCAACACCCCCCTGTGTGCATGGGTCCTGGACTTTCTCACCGTCAGGCCCCAGGTGGTCAAGTTGGGAGGAAATACATCAAAGTCCCTCACCCTGAGCACAGGATCCCCCCAGGGTTGCGCCCTCAGTCCCCTACTGTACTCCCTGTACACACATGACTGTGTGGCTAGGTTCAGCTCCAACTCTATAATCAAGTTTGCTGATGGCACTGTGGTGGTGGGCCTGATCTCCGATAATGATGAGAAGGCCTACCGGGAGGAGGTGGCTGATCTGGCACTCTGGTGTCAGGACAACAGCCTCCTCTTGAATATTAAAAAAAACAAGGAGCTGATCGTGGACTTTAGGAGGGCACATCATCCTAGGGCGTACACACCATTGAAGATAAATGGGGATACTGTGGATAGGGTGAGCTGCTTTAAATTCCTGGCAGTCCACATCTCTGAGGATCTGACATGGAGAACACACGCTGCAGCACTGGTGAGTAAGGCAAGGCAGTGCCTTTACCACCTCAGGCAATTGAGGAAGTTTAGAATGTCTCTGAGGATCCTCCAGTGCTTCTACTCAGCGGCTGTGGAAAGCATCTTGTCCAGAAACATCACGATTTGGTTTGGGAACTGCTCTTCCCAGGACAAGAAGGCTCTGCAGAGAGTAGTGCGTTTTAGCCAAACGCACTAGGGGAACTACACTCGCCCCCCTGCAGGAACTATACATCAGAAGGTGCAACTCCAGAGCCAACAAGATCATGGGAGACCCCTTCCACCCCAGTAACGGACTGCTCCAGCTGCTACGGTCAGGCAAACGCCTCCGTTGCCATGCTGTGAAAATGGAGAGGATGAGAAGGAGTTTCTTCCCAGAGGCCATTAGGACTGTAAACTCCTATCTCTCCAGGGACTAACTTTACTGTACCTTTTTACTGTTGTGTCTTTTTAAAATTGCTGTTTTTATTCTTTTTTTCCTCCCACAAATATGCAATATGTGAATATGTATTTCTGTTCCATTCTGTTTTGTAGTTTTTTTGCACAATCCGCAAGCATTGCCACTTTTCATTTCACTGCACATCTCGTATGTGTATGTGACGAATAAACTAAACTTGAACTTGAACTTTATATCTTCCTGCATGCTGGTGCTCAGACACCCATCCACGCTGCTGGAAGCTCCATCTGGACTGCGAGTGAGATCTCTTGCAGCAGGTGATCACTAGCATGGACCACCGGCGGAAGCAAAAGGTGGCTTGACAGAACATCCCAAACAAGAAGAACGTTTAAGAAATCCCAAGATTTCGTTCGAGCAGCTCAGAGAAACATTCTTACTCCTCTGGTCCCACATAGAAGCAATCAGAACTCTAAAATAGCAAACATTAGCTTATAGTCGATAACCCAATCTGGCCTCATGTACTAAGGAAGGAAATATAAAGAGCTGGAATTGTTGGTAGTACAGAGGACGCAGAAGAGGTTTATCAGAATGTTGCCTTGATTAGAGGGTATTGCCAATAAAAAAAGGTTGGATAATCTTGGATTGTTTTTTCTGGAACATTGAAGGTTGAGGAGGGACCTGATGAAGTATATAACATCACGAGAAACAGGTAGGGTTGACAATAACAACCTTATTCCCATGATGAAGATGTCAAGTTTAAAGGAAATGTGCAGAGCAACTTTTTTACATTGAGGGTGGTGGAATATGCTGCTAGGGTTGGTGGTGGAGGCAGATATAATAGTGGCATTTAAAAGCCTTTTAAATAGACACATGGATACACAGGGATCTGATCACATACAGGCAAAAGAGATTTGTTTAACTTGACATTGTATTTGTCACAGACATTCCAGGTTGAAGGGCCTGTTCCTGTGTTGTACTTTTCTATGTCCTATTGGTTTGTTACTGCCACTTGTACCAAGTGAGAAACTTTGAGAAACATACCATATGAGTACACAGGTAGCGCAAAAAGAGAAAAGAGAGTGCAACCTGCATGTTACTGTTATAAAGAAAGTGCAGATCAAAAAAGTCCAAGTGCTACAATGAGGTAGATTAGGAGATCAGGACTTTGCCCTTAGCAGATGAGAAGTCTTTTCAAGAGTCTGATAACAATGCATTGGGGCATAGCCAGTTCCAGACAGAAAGGGGAGGCAGGACCAGGATTGACATGACCCAAAGACTGCTTGCAGGGACTGGGTGAGCACTCCACTGTTAAAAGTACATCATTATAAACCAGCACTTCTCTCTGGATGCACTGCAGGCTCTAGTCATGGTGCAGCTGTTGGGGATGGTTCCCCGAAGGCCTCTCAAATACTCGAGTTAAATGCAATGGAATGCAATGGAAGGCATTTAAAGACTGCATGGATGAAATACAACAATTGTTCATCCCAGTTTGGCAAAAGAATAAATCAGGGGAGGTAGTGCATCCGTGGATAACAAGGGAAATCAGGGATATTATCAAAACAAAAGATGAAGCATACAAATTAGCCAGAAAAAGCAGCCTACCAGAGGACTGGGAGAAATCCAGTCCAGCAGAGGGGGACAAAGGGCTTAATTAGGAAAGGGAAAATAGATTATGAAAGAAAACTGGCAGGGAACATAAGCATGGCAGATGCAGTATTATGTGGATAAATGTGAGGTTATCCATTTTGGTGGAAAAAACTATTATCTGAATGGTGGCAGATTAGGAAAAGGGAAGATGCAACGAGACCTGTGTGTCATGGTACACCAGTCATTGAAAGTAGGCATGCAGGTGCAACAGGCAGTGAAGAAAGCGAATGGTATGTTAGCATTCATAGCAAAAGTATTTGAGTATAGGAGCAGGAAGGTTCTACTGCAGTTGTACAGGGTCTTGGTGAGACCACACCTGGAGTATTGCATACAGTTTTGGTCTCCTAATCTGAGGAAAGACATTCTTGCCATAGAGGGAGTGCGGAGAAGGTTCACCAGACTGATTCCTGGGATGTCAGGACTTTCATATGATGAAAGACTGGATAGACACGGCTTGTACTCGCTAGAATTTAGAAGATTGAGGGGGGATCTTATAGAAACGTACAAAATTCTTAAGGGGTTGGACAGGCTAGATGCAGGAAGATTGTTCCCGATGTTGGGGAAGTCCAGAACAAGGGTTCACAGTTTAAGGATAAGGGGGAAGTCTTTTAGGACCGAGATGAGAAAAACATTTTTCACACAGAGAGTGGTGAATCTCTGGAATTCTCTGCTACAGAAGGTAGTTGAGGCCAGTTCATTGGCTATATTTAAGAGGGTGTTAGATGTGGCCCTTGTGGCTAAAGGGATCAGGGGGTATGGAGAAAAGGCAGGTACAGGATACTGAGTTGGATGATCAGCCATGATCATATTGAATGGCAGTGCAGGCTCGAAGGGCCGAATGGCCTACTCCTGCACCTAATTTCTATGTTTCTATGTTTCTAAACTGCTCTTGGAGTGTGTGAGCCCACTGAGTTGTGGAACATAGATTTCATGGGATCTTTATTCAACTGTTGTGGAACTGATAGGTGGGTGAGAGAGGCTCACGTGGGCACATAATGGTGCAGCGGTAGAATTGCTGCCGCATAGCGCCAGAGACCCGTGTTTGATCCTGACTATGGATGCTGTCTGTGTAGTTTGTACGTTCACCCAGTGACCGTGTGGGTTTTCTCCGTGTGCTCCAGTTTCCTCCCGCATTCTAATGACGTGCAGGTTTGCAGGTTAATTGGCTTCGGTAACTTGCCACTGGCATATAGGATGGCATAGCATAGCACAAATGTGCAGGTGATCTATGGTCGACGTGGACTCTGTGGGGCGAAGGGCCTGTTTCCAACTGGAATTTTAAACTAAACTGAACTATACCTGGCCAGGTTTAACCCCTCCTGCATGCCAAGAGTTGACATTTAAATTCAGCTCCAAGGATTCGAGCGACTGATGGAGAGTTTGTAAATTAACTGAAGTGTTGCTGCATCAATAGCATCATCAATAGTGTGTGGAATCAGTGGAGGCATCATCCAGGTGAACAATGGTTGGTAACGTACTCTCCAGCAGATTTAAAATTTCTCCTACCAATAAAGACATCGATTCCCAAGTGATATAAATATATTTCTACCATTACAGATTAGAAAGAAAAATACGATAGCATTTGGATTTCATCTCAAGCAGTTTCTATTGAGCAACTTGGGCATAGAATATCATAACCTTTTACAACACAGCATTGTGCTTCCTTGTTTTTAAACATTGCTGCTTTAGCAGTCCCATTTTTCTTTTACTTTCCCTATACTTAGAACAACACCTTCTCTATTAAGCATCTGTTTTTGTTCAATCATGAGTTTACACTCTTTAAAGGGCCTGTCTCACTGCGGGGACCTAATTTGCGAGTGTTGAAGAGTTTAGGAGAGTATGAAAAAGTGTCATGGTCTTGTTGTATCACCGAAGTAGAACACCTCCTTCAACCTTCCTCGACTATATAGAGAACCTCCTACGGATATGTTGAAGAACTCTTTCGACTATGTAGAAGACCTCCTTCGATTTCCTTCAACCTCCTTCGACTATGTTGAAGACTAACTTCGACTAGCTTCGGGAAAATTGGACACCAAATAGTGGAGAGTGAAGACGACCTCCTTCGATCTCCTTCAACCTTCTTCGACTATGCTGCAGACTGTCTACGACTACCTTTAACTACCTTCGATTACCTTCGACTACCCTAGATTATCTTCGATTGCTTTCAATTACCTACAAATAACATGCCGACCTACTATGACCTACTTCAACTAAGCCTACGAGTAAACAAATTATCTATTTTTTTTTCCATGGTGACCTTTTTTTACTCCCGGACATTTTTCAAAAAAAATGCCTCGACCTAACTGAGGCCTCGAATACGCATGGACTACTCTCGAGCATGAGGAAGAGTTACAAAGACCTCCTAGGACCTCGTGTCGGCCATGCTGCGAGTATGAGTCGAGGGCAAACTTTTCTAAACTCGCAAATTAGGTCCCCGCAGTGGCAATTGTTGTATTTTGGGAGGTTAAACCAGACCAGGACCTTCACAGTGAATAGTAAATGGCTTGTCTCACTTAGGCGATTGTTTAGCGGACTGCCGGCGACTGTCAAGTTCCCGGCAGTCGCTTGAAAAACCTTGAACTGGAACGGCGACTGTCAGAGTGGAACACACACAAACACATCGCAAAGGCGGGAGCCAGGGAAAGCGGGGGAGCGCTGTCTGAAATCCACATGGTGCAAAGCCAAGGTGATACCAACACACACCGTGATGAACAGGAAGGTTAAGATGGCTAGCACAGTGTATCATAAGTCCTTTAAAAGAGGGAGAGAAGTGGGGGGGAGAGAAGTGGGGGGGAGAGAAGGGGGGGGGAGAGAAGGGGGGGGGAGAAGGGGGGGGGAGAGAAGGGGGGGGGGAGTGAAGGGGGGGGGAGAGAAGGGGGGGGGAGAGAAGGGGGGGGAGAGAGAAGGGGGGGGGAGAGAGAAGGGGGGGGAGAGAGAAGGGGGGGGGAGAGAGAAGGGGGGGGGAGAGAAGGGGGGGGGGAGAGAAGGGGGGGGAGAGAAGGGGGGGGGGGGAGAGAAGGCGGGGGGAGACTTTTAAGAAGCCAGACAGCTGTGAAGTTTGGCATGCATTTACCATTACCGGTCGGTTATTCTTGGTTCTGAAAATTAATGCTTACGTTTTTCCCCCCCAATGAGCCAATGAAAATGACAGGTCAGCAAAGGCAATTAACTAAAACTACCTACGACTACCTTGACTACCCATAACTACATGGCGACCCCACTACAACTGCACCTACAACTCCAAGATTATCGATTTTCTCCATGGCGACCATACTGACACCGCGACTAGTTCCTAGAATGCGGGAACTCCTCACGACCATGAAGGAGACTCACCAGAGACAACCAACAAACATGTGGCGACCAAGTGGCGATCATGTGGCGAGCGCAGAGTCTCCTCCACTCGCCTAAAAAGTCGTCTAAGTGGGACAGACCCGTAGGTAACCTTGCAGAGTTAATTGCTGTGAATTGTGTTACAGTGACCAGTGAACAGCACCTCTAGGATTTTATACAAACAGTCCTTTAAACTGGTGAATGAACCTAATTGAATGGGTATTTTCTTAGAACCTCATCTTCATGAAATTTGAAAAACAATCAACTGTTTGCTTCACTAGATGGTTATATACAGATATATATATATATAGTAGTATGCTCCCAGCTCCCTCGTTCAAGACTTTGCCTGAGATGAACCCATCCCCCCCCCTCTCCTCCCTCCTCTCCCCTCCCTGGCCTCTCTCTCCCCCCTTCTCCCCCTCTCACCCACCCCTCTCACCCGCTTCTCCCCCCCCTCCCCTCCTCCCCTCCTCCCCTCCTCCCCCCTTGCTCCCCCCTCTGCCCCCCTCTCATATATTTGGTCTAGTATATATATATATATATATATACTAGACTAAGAGGGACCCGAGAGGGACCCGTTGGGTCCCAACTTCACATGGGAGGGCTGGTCCCCCAATACAATATTCCACCTCTCCACCAATTCCAATATACACACACACACACACACACACACACACACACACACACACACACACACACACACACACACACACACACACACACACACACACACACACACACACACACACACACACACACACACGCACGCACACTGACACACATACACACGCCCTCCACCTCACACACACACATACCCTCCACCTCACACAAACACACACTCGCACACACTCACTCACACACACAGTCACTCAGACACACACATACACTCACACACTCACACATACACTCACACACTCACACACACACACATTCACACACACACACACACACATACACTCACACACACACACTCACACACACGTACATTCACACACACATACACTCACACACACATACACTCACACACACATACACTCACACACACACACAAACTCACACACACACATACACTCACACACACACACACATACACTCACACACACACACACATACACTCACACACACATACACTCACACACACATACACTCACACACACATACACTCACACACACATACACTCACACACACACACACACACACACACACTCACACACACACATACACACACACACACACACACACACATACATACACTCACACATACACACGTACACTCACACAAACACACACACATACACTCACACACACATACACTCACACACACATACACTCACATACACATACACTCACATACACGTGCACACACACACACTCACACACACACACACACTCACACATACACTCACACACACACACACACACATACTCTCACACACACACACACACACACACACACACTCACACACGCACACATACAGTGATATTGATACATAGGGATCAGGATTACATTAACAACAAATGTAACCTAAATATAATCCAGTGTCAAAATACACATTGGGTATATGTAAATATAGATAAACGGTTATAAGAGAATTTGTATATATATATAAAAATAGATAAAAAGAAAAAAAAAAAAAAAATCGAATCTGGGCTGCAAAGAAATTTCAATAGTTTAGACCACTGTTTGTCGTCAAATCCGTTCCACCGTATAAAGGTAGAAAATTATTATAACGGTTGGAGAGGGAACAATTTATATTGTGTGAAAATATTGAATAAAGCTTCCCCAAGCCCTATCAAATTTAACCGAGGGTTCAACAATGTCACCTAATTTTTTCTAAATTTAAACATGATATAGTTTCTGAATACCAATGGAGTGTGGTCGGAGGGTTGGGGTCTTTCCATTTAAATAAAATAGATCTTCTGGCAATGAATGTAGTAAAAGCAATCAACCGATGGGCGGAGCGGGACAGATGAATAGAATCTAACATTGGTGGCCCAAAAATCGCAGTAATAGGATGAGGTTGTAAATAAATACCTAAAACTACAGAAATAGTATCAAAAATTTATTTCCAATATTTTTCCAAAAGTGGGAAGGACCAAAACATATGAGTCAGCGAAGCCACTTCAGAGTTACATCTGTCACAGGTAAGATGTATATGACTATAAAAACAAGCTAACTTATCTTTTGACATATATGTAGGTATGTTGCAAAGCCTACCTGAAGCGTCGTTGAAAATCTGTCGCTGTGGGTGTGCGCGATTTTGGCGCCGTTTAGAGGGGGCGGGTTTAAAACGCGATTTTCTCTAGGCTGTTCAAATCGAAGATGTTCAGCCTAGTTAATTATTAACGAAAAATCGCTGGAAGACCCCGTCGCAAAAGCTATTATTAGTTTTAAAGGCCTCGTATAATAGTTATAGTAGTTTAAAAATCAATCTCTAAACCCGCGACCGCCAGCAACCGCAGGATCTCATAGAGCAAATAGCAGAAGGTATGTAGCTTATTTTTACATTAAAAAGGGCTTCTAAAGATCCCTTTATACAAAGTTTAATATTGCGAGAAGCTCATTTTGGGCCCATTATATCCCGCAGTATTTTTCTGGGCATTTGGGGCACAAATCTACCGCAATGTGAACGTTCTAAACCAGCGCGTTCCACGGGGACCCACTGGAAAGCTGATTTAAATGGGCATTTATTTACAGCAATTGAGCACTAAATTCCTTCCATTTGGTCTATAAATTAATGTAAATGTGATTTAAAAATCATGTTTTATTGTGAATTATTTGTGAATATTATTTGGACATTTAGGCTATTTAAAAATGTTAATCATTTATTAAGAAATGGATAGATGTTTAGATCTAGTAATTGAAGTCTGAAATTAGCTACAATTAGGTAACTAACTAATTATATGCTTTAATTTCAGGTCATCCAAGTAAGATTATTTTATATTTGTTTCAGAATGCTTCACTCTATGATAACTGAAAATTTCATTCAGTTCTCTTAATTTTTAAGAAAGTTATGGGCTTTTGACTGTTCACGATCACAGCTTTTTTGTTATGTCCATAGAAAATCAATAGGGAACAAGATGCTCATTTCCGAGTATGAAAATGGCCATAACATTTTAAATACTTGAGATATGAAAGTGAATTAGGTGTCAAATTAAACTTATTTTTATGCTTTATCTGATGGGATAAATTACAGACTTGATTTTTAAAACCTCAAAATTTTGTAACATTGCTAATATATGCTCTGTGAACCACCTTAAATTGTATCAGAGCGTGTCTTGCACACATTGAAGAGGTATTGACTAATTGAAGAATCCTCTCCCATTTCTCTATAGGTAAATACATTTGAAGTTCTCTTTCCCAATCATTCTTAATCAGATTTACCTACTTGTACTTTCAAAATCAATTCATAAATAGTCGTTATTAAAACTTTCTGATAAGGGTTCAAATGTAAATTCTTTTCCGAGATTTCGGTTTGATGTGACAACGGAAAAGAGGGTAAAGTAGCCTTAAAAAATGTCTCATTTGTAATTGCTGCATTGGAACGGAAAATGGCCGAGAATTCCCAAGCACTCGAACATTACAAGATTAAAAATATGGACCTGGAAAATAGAAGCCGTCGGCAGAATCTGCGAATTGTTGGTTTGCCTGAAGGTCGGGAAGGTGACAATGTTATTAAATATGTTTCTAGAATGCTAAAGAAGAATTTCGGCGTCGAGCAGTTTGGAGATCTGCCGATTTTGGATAGTGCACACTGGGTTGGGAAAAAACCCAGTCCCAGAGACAAACCGAGACATTTAATTGTTCGGTTCCACTTTTTGCAGATGAAGGAAAATACCCTCCAATCAGCAAGAAGATTGGGCATGATCGAATTCCAAGACTGCAAGTTTCGTATTATACCTGACTACAGCCGCGAACGTATGGGACTAAGACTGCCTTTCTATAAGGTAATGTCTGAGTTATTTAAGAAGCATCTATGCCCTGCCCTGCTCTATCCAGCCAGATTGCGAATACAACTCCCTGATGGTACCATTCAGTTCTTCAACAACCCACAAGATGCTTCCTGCTCTCTGGAGGTCTATCAAGATCCTGCATAAACTTTATATTGTTTTCTCGGCCGGTATCTCTTGAACTTATAGTTTATTGATTAGTTTATACATTGCTCCCAGCATCACTGTGACTGGGGGTGGACAGTGTTCACTGTCCCGCCCCCCTCCCCCCCCCCCCCCCCCCCCCCCCCACTCCACCGAGCTGCGACGAGGAACTGCTGAGAGCCGGTTGAGTTACAATCCGAGATCTCTTATTCCTAATTTGACAACATAATGCTTTCTCATTCTTGGATGTTTATTACGATTTTATATTTTATTTTCCTCTTTCTCTTACTATTATAGTTATCCTTTTTTTTAATTGTTTGATTTTGCAAATGATTAAGAATTTAACATGATGAGTTTTTATTATTTTTCGGAACATTAACATGATGGTATCATATCTTAACTTTTAAGTTTTCTAAGATATTGGGTGCTTTTTGAAATATTAATATGATGGTATTATACTTTAACTTTTAAGATTTTTAAGTTATTGTTTTTTATTTTTAATGACCCGCTTCTGGGTTTTTTAGAATAAGTAAGAATTTATTTCGGTAACTGATTTTTTGAATAGCATTATGACTGTTTTAGATCTTATTTTGTTAGATTTTCCATTTTCAAAATGTCTTCCGAAGGTTTTTTTTCTTTCTTTGGAAAAACAATACAGAGCAGTCCTTGTTTTTCACAGCTTGCATGTATTTTCTAACCATAATATTAATTTGTTTTGACTATTGAGTGGTAAATATACCTTTCCTCTACTTATGGAGCTGTTGCAAGAAAGACGGGTTTAGGGGAGGGGTTAGGTAGCGTACTGACTGCCTAATGGTCAGTTTCGGGCTTTGCGTGGGTGGGGGTTGGGACTTTTGCTTTTAGTTTAGTTTTTTCTATCTGGGCTATATTGGAACTACAAAAATGTTTGAAATGTCGTAACTTCCGGTTCCGCCTAAGATTCTTTTCCTTCCAGTCTCTGTGGTCTACGAAATTAACTCTTTACATTCCACATAAATTTTACAAGCAATATGGATAAAGTTATTCATTTTCTCTCATGGAATGCTAATGGTTTTAACCATCCCATTAAGTGGAAAAAATCTTTTTCGTAGACTAAATGCTCAGATTATCTTTGTTCAGGAAACTCATGTGAGGAAGGAAGATAATCAACATTGCATCTCTTTCCTGACCCAGGGTTAGCAAATTAGCAATTTGTTCCTTCTGCTCATGACACTCGGCTTGTAACCCAGTCAGCTTGTTTTCAACTTCTTCCAGCTCGTTTCCAACTTCTTTCATCATTGCTTCCAAGCCACAGAATTCCAGTTTATCACTCAGTTTCGCTATTGCTTCTAAAGTACTGGGATCAGACGCCATGCCTTCACTATGATCTATTCTTGGAGAACCTTTTTTTTCCTCTTGTCTCCGTCCTTTGTAAGGTTGAAATGTATAAAAGTGTTATCAACACTTTTAAAGATAGTTATTCCGTGTCTTGAAATCAAGTAATATTGAAAGAGTGGTAAGAAAGGTTTAAAAGTTAAGGGAGCAAGCAATATGCATACTTGCTACATGCTGCCACAAGAGAGTCCTATTTTTCATCGATGGGAAAAATCCTCAGGGCTGGCTCAGCGGAGGAGGACTGTGAGTAAGATGGTAAAAAAATCACAGCGATACAGGGTTTTTTAAATTCTTAAATCAATATACAAAACAGACAGGAAGTGGTCTAGATGATACTTTTAATTATATAGATGTGTATGTGTATGTGTATGTGTATGTGTGTGTGTGTGTGTGTATATCTATATATATATATATATCCGCAGGCTCTTTTTAGGCCTCCAGGCAGCTTCTTCCTTGGTCCCTCTCCCCGCCTGTTCACCTTTGTTCCTGGGGATGTCTCCCGCAGCCAACCATGAGAGGGCAGTATGCCAGACCCCGTTTTTTACTCCTCTCCTACTGTCATTGTTCTTCCCCCATCATGTCCGTCATCACTGGCTCCATCATCCTGGTATTTGGTCTTCGGGGATGAGCAGGGGCTAGTATGGCGGCTTCACGCTCGCAGGCTGACGGTCTGCTGGGTCCAACAAGCAGGGACCAGCTCGGCGGCATCCTTCTGCAGGCTGAAATCCGCAGGGTCATCCATTCAGCCGCAGGATCCAGCTCGTGGGCTCCCGCAAAGCCACGATCTGCTGGATCTTGAGTTTGGCCACGGCCAATCAAGGGCCGTGACCTCCTGGGAGTTTCAGCCGCACACGCCCTCCTGAGAGCTCTGATCTCCCTTCTCATCTCTCGTTATTCCAACCCCCTTCTTATTCTTTAGAAACACCCTTCACTCAGATGTAACAAGCAACACACTTAGCCGGGGCTCTCCCTAGGGCACAAGAGACACCAAGGAGCTTGTAACTTATGCAGGGTTTCAACCCAATGCTTTGATCATTCCTTTCCACCCACAGCTGCTGCTCCACTCGCTGAGTTCCTCCAGCAGATTGTTTGTTGCTGCAGCTTCCAGCATCTGCAGTCTCTTGTGTCTGTGAGAAAATAATGTTTGATCATGTAAATCTTTGCCATTTGGGAACCATATGCCATGATCTTGAACAGAATCTTTTGACGGGTGCAATTAACACATGGGTGCTGTTCGTGCGGAGGTTGTACATTGCCCTGTGACTGCCTGGGTTTTCTCCAAGTGCTCCAATTTCCTTCCACATATCAAAGACGTGCAAGTTTGTAGGTTAATTCGCTTCTGTAAATTATCACTAATTTGCAGAATAGAACTATTTTATGGCTGGTTGTTGGTCGGTGTGGACTCAGCAGTTTAGTTTCGAGAAACAGCGTGGAAATCTGCAGGGTCTTCCATTCGGCTGTGGGGTCCAGCTCGTGGGCTCCCGTGATGTCGCGAGCTGCTGGGTCTTGAGCTGTTGCCACGCTATATCTCGAAACTAAACTAAATTATGCATGTTGAAAATATGTTCTGCTCATTAAACTTTTCAAACTAGAACTTTTCTGTTGCATCTTATGTGCTGAATATATTTGGCTTTTCTCAGCTCAGGCAAAATGCCTTCTAGCATCTCCACCGGATCGGTGCTCTCATTCAAAACTCAATTTCTGCCTCTTGGGTCGAGGTAATTTTTCAGTTTAATGTTTGATTTCTCAAAATAAACAAACTGGGTATCCCAGGAGCTGACGTCTTGGGGTTTAAGTGCACAGCCTTTGTCAACCTAGCCTAAGAATCTCCTTCAGAGGCACTGAAACATGTTTTAATTGGTATGCTGCTAATTGCTTCCCTGGATCCAGGACGATGGCTTTTTCCTTGTGCCCTATTAGACAAATATTATGTAATTGGCCCAATTACATGAAAGACAACAGCATGTTCTTGCATATATTCTTTCTTCTTCCCGCTCCTGTTGAGTAGAAGATACAGAAGCTTGAAAATGCACACCAACAGACTCGGGAGCAGCTTCTTCCCCTCTGTTATCAGATAAGCCAGGGTACTGTCTAATTATCTCATTGCTGACATTAGACTTTGTCTCTGGAATATTTATGCTACAATGCTGAAAATATATTACAGAAGTTTGAAAACAATTCCTTCCTACGCTCCACTGTGAATTCTCCTCAAGGTATAGCTACCTTGTAGATGTTCTCCTCTCTCTGACAGAAGTTCTGCAACACCCTCTCTTGATGCACACCCTTTGTGATTACCTATAGTTTTCTTCTCCCCTGACTCTCAGTCTGAAGAAGGATCTCAACCTGAAACATCATCTATTCCTTTTCTCCAGTGATGCTGCCTGACCCGCTGAGTTACTGCAGCATTTTGTGTCTATCTATAATGTAAACCAGCATCTGTAGTTCCTTCCTACACATTTTGTCTACCTTCAGATTCAGGGACAGTTTCTTCCCAGCTGTAATCAGACAACTGAACCTTCTCTCACCAGCTAGAATATCGACCCAATGGGAATTTCTTTCCTGGACAATTTTGGTCCGCATTAATTGGTGTTTGTTTTTTACATTGCCCTGTCTTTTTCTTGCATTTACTTGCGTGTCTTTTTAACAAGCCACAAAGAAAGATGCCTGTGAAGACCTTATGTACCTGCATCATGCACCTCTCCTATTGCAACGTTGGCTGCTGTCAGATATCAGTTGAAAAGGGTGCCTGACGCCCAGCAGCATCGCAGCAGTTAAGCTGGCTGGCTAGCATCAAATAATTCAGTAAGGCAGCAACCCGGTAGTAAAAATGAACGATGTCCAACTAAAATGTTCAACTTTTTTTTCAATAAAGGAAGAAAAATTGGAACATACATTTAAAATTAAAGGACAGGCTGAAACTATATGAACATGGAACATAGAACGGCGCAGCACAGAAACAAGCACTCTGTTCACAAATATAGACAAAATGCTGGAGTATCTCAGTGGGACAGGCAGCAACTCTGGATAGAAGGAATGGGTGAAGTTTCGGGTTGAGGAAGGGTCTCGACCCAAAACACCACCCATTCCTTCCATCCAGAGATGCTGCATGTCCCGCTGAGTTACTCCAGCATTTTGTGTCTATTTCTGGTTTAAACCAGCATCTGCTGTTCCTTCCAACAACATTCCCACTGCTCTCAATATCTGTGCCAAAAATGATTCCAAAATAAACTAATTTCATCTGCCTGCATGTGGTACACATCCCTCCATTCCCCAAATAATCCAATCAATTTTATCTTAATTAACCCATTGTGTAAGTAATACTCAGAGTTTGAAACAACAATTGTTGTTTAGAAATGATTGAAAACTCATGCACAAAAATGGCAGGTGTTTCTAGGAATAATACAGAAGGTGCAGGATCAGTTCATTCCTAGGAGGAAGAAAGATTCCAAGGGGAGAAAGGGATGACCATGGCTGACAAGAGACGTCAGGGACAGTATAAAAATTAAAGCGAAGAAGTACAACGTAGCAAAGATGAGCGGGAAGCAAGAGGATTGGGTAATGTTTAAAGAACAACAGAAGATAACCAAAATGACAATATGGGGAGAAAAGATAAGGTACGAAGGTAAGCTAGCCAAGAATATAAAGCAGGATAGTAAAAGCTTCTTTAGGTATGTGAAGAAGAAAAAATTAGTTAAGACCAAAGTTGGACCCTTGAAGACCGAAAAAGGTGAATTTATTATGGGGAACAAGGAAATGGCAGATGAGTTGAACAGGTACTTTGGATCTGTCTTCACTAAGGAGGACACAAACAATCTTCCTGATATAGTAGTGGCCAGAAGATCTGGGGTAACAGAGGAACTGAAGGAAATCCACATTAGGCAGGAAATGGTGTTGGATAGACTGATGGGACTGAAGGCTGATAAATTCCCAAAGCCTGATGGTCTGCATCCCAGGGTACTTAAGGAAGTGGCTCTAGAAATCGTGGATGAATTGGTGATAATTTTCCAATGTTCTATAGACTCAGGATCAGTTCCTGTGGATTGGAGGGTAGCTAATGTTATCCCACTTTTTAAGAAAGGCAGGAGAGAGAATTATAGACCAGTTAGCCTGACATCGGTGGTGGGGAAGATGCTGGAGTCAATTATAAAAGATGAGACAGCCGCACATTTGGATAGCAGTAACAGGATCGGTCCGAGTCAGCATGGAGTTATGAAGGGGAAATCATGCTTGACTAATCTTCTGAAATTTTCTGAAGATGTAACTAGGAAAATGGACAAGGGAGAGCCAGTGGATGTAGTGTACCTGGACTTTCAGAAAGCAATTGATAAGGTCCCACATAGGAGAGTAGTGGCCAAAATTAGGGCACATGGTATTGGGGGTAGATTACTGACATGGATAGATAAGTGGTTGGCAGACAGGGAACAAAGAGTAGGGATTAACGGGTCCCTTTCAGAATAGCAGGCAGTGACTAGTGGGGTACCGCAAGGCTCGGTGCTGGGACCGCAGCTATTTACAATGTATATCAATGATTTGGATGAAGGGATTCAAAGTAACATTAGCAAATTTGCAGATGACACAAAGCTGGGTGGCAGTGTGAACTGTGAGTAGGAATCACTATCTAAATGGCGTCAAGTTGGGAAAAGGGGAAGTACAACGGGATCTGGGGGTCCTTGTACATCAGTCTATGAAAGTAAGCCTGCAGGTACAGCAGGCAGTGAAGAAAGCGAATGGCATGTTGGCCTTTATAACAAGATAAATCGAATATAGGAGCAAAGAGGTCCTTCTGCAGTTGTACAGAGCCCTAGTGAGACCACACCTGGAGTATTGTGTACAGTTTTGGTGCCCTAATTTGAGGAAGGACATTCTTGCTATTGAGGGAGTGCAGCGTAAGTTTACAAGGTTAATTCCCGGGATGGCGGGACTGTCATATGTTGAGAGAATGGAGCAGCTGGGCTTGTGCACTCTGAAGTTCAGAAAGATGAGAGGATATCTTATTGAAACATATAAGATTGTTAAGGGTTTGGACACGCTGGAGGCAGGAAACATGTTCCCGATGTTGGGGGAATCCAGGGGCCACAGTTTAAGAATAAGGAGTAAGCCATTAAGAAGGGAGACAAGGAAACACTTTTTCTCACAGAGAGTGGTGAGTCTGTGGAATTCTCCGCCTCAGAGCGCGGTGGAGGTAGGTTCTCTGGATGCTTTCAAGAGAGAGCTAGATAGGGCTCTTAAAAATAGTGGAGTCAGGGGATATGGGGTGAAGGCAGGAACAGGGTACTGATTTGGGATGATCAGCCATGATTATTCCAAATCACATATGTATATGTGATTATCTGATTATTTAGTTATCATAAATTATTGTTTATCATATATGATAAAAGGAAGGAATGTTAATCCTGGCCAAATTGGGGCAGCCATGACATTAAAAGTGACTAAAGGCTTGTGTGCTGCTTGGCCATTTTGGTCAAGTTAAATGTGCCTTTTGCAGAACTGGGACACGCTGCTGAATGATGCCAGTTTGGCTGGAGCCTAGATAAGAGCTGCAGGGAAAGAATGGGACATCTGCAGATACTTACAATAAGGTGTAAATTGCATGGAACTGATTGGGCCACTGCAAACCAGATATACATAGTGTAAACAATGTTGCAAAGCCTTATTTGGACAGCTGTTGATTGATTAAGATGTTGAGCTTTGCCTGGGGTGTCTGAATCTCAGGGTACATGTTGCTATGTTTGCTTCCATCTAGAAGCTTCTTTTGAATACAATGTATTAGTTATTGTATTATTGGGCTAGGGAACTGTCTATCATGTCCTGTGTTAATCAATATTTGTTATTGGACTGTATAGAGACAACCACCATGTGGTTCGGCCCCTCAAGGTTCGGGGACCTGTAAAAAGTAGCTCCCACGAGGTCCGATGTCGATCTTCTGGAAGAACGCTTGGGACTGCGTGACCTTTTGGAGTGTCTCTGCTTGTACGAGGCTAGAAGGGCTTGGCCAAACAGATACTAGGATCAAACCCACGGTGGTTAGGTATAGTAGAGGGAAACTGTTGTTGTGTTATCCAAAATAAAGTTTAGTTGCTCAAGTGCTTGATTCAGTATTTTATTGACTGAAACTAGACTGGGGGAATCTTAAAACGAGCTATTTACAATGTAATCTGCAAATTTGCTAATGTTACTTGTAATGTGAATAGTTTCTCCCCATCTATAGACAATAGACAAGACGTGTAGGAGTAGGCCATTCGGCACTTCGAGCCAGCACCGCCATTCAATGTGATCATGGCTGATCATCCACAATCAGTACCCCGTTCCTGCCTTCTCCCCATATCCCCTGACTCTGCTATCTTTAAGATGCCCTATCAAGCTCTCTTTTGAAAGTATCCAGAGAACCATCTACTTTGACAGTGGCCCTTTTGGACTTTAAATACCTCTTTCAGATCTTCTATGTTCTATGGAAAATAACCACCAGCTTCTCCACACTGTTCACACAGCTGAAGTTCGGCATCCCTGGGATCATTTTAACAATGTGTTAGGCTTTCATGTTTTTCCTCAAGTCTCATGCGCCAAATTGAACACAGTACTCTAATTGTGGCTAAACTAGATTTATAAAAAGCTCAACCATAGCTTGTTTATAAATCCCAGGATGCTGAGTGCCTTTTTTAGAGTGCTTTCCTTATTTGAACTGTTCAACTAAATGTGGACAGAACCACCCCTCTCCACCGATCTCTCTATTACAGTCCAACTTCTGCCCTCTAGTTTACATTGTTTAGTGTCATAGCATAATCATCGAATTGTACAGCATGGAAACAGGACCTTCAGCCCACCTTGTTAACACTGACCAAATTGGTTTTCTGGGATAGTCCCATTTGCCCGCATTTGGCCCATATCATTGTAAAACATTCCAATCCATATCTTTGTCCAAATGTCTTGAAAGTCATAATAATTTTTTCCAATTCTTCCTACCAAAGTGTAATAGTTCATATTTCTCAGTGTTTCTCCCCTTTCCCTTATCCATTTCCACATATTTTCGTTCCTCTAGCTTTACATTTCGCACCTCTCGTTTCCTATCTTCTTTCCTATCTCCTTATCGGACACTTTTTGTCTTTACAGCTCTGGTCTTTGCCCAACCATCTGCCAATCAAAACTCCCCATAGAAACATAGAAACATAGAAAATAGGTGCAGTAGTAGGCCCTTCGGCCCTTCTTGTCAGCACTGCCATTCAATATGACCATGACTGATCATCCAAAATCAGTAGCCCATTCCTGCTTTCTCCCCATATCCCTTGATTCCGTTAGCCCTAAGAGCTATGTTTAACTCTCTCTTGAAAACATCCAGTGAATTGGCCTCCACTGCAGAGAATACCACACATTCACAACTCTCTGGGTGAAAAAGTTTTTCCTCATCTCTGTCCTAAATGGCCTGCCCCTTATTCTTAAACTATGACCCATGGTCCTCGACTCCCTCTCCCCCCCCCCCCCAACATTGGGAACATGTGTCCATCTATCACTCATCAGACTATGTCCTGCCCCAACTTCTCTTCCAGCTCGCCCCACTACAATATCTGAAGAAGAGTCCAGACCTGAGACATCGTCTATCCATGTTCCCCAGAAACGCTTCCTGAACCGCCGAGTTACTCCAGCGCTGTTTTTTTATTCTAATTGGTGCAGTTTCGCACCAATGACACAGTTTCAGTGAAGCCTATTATTAAGTTAGCAACATGTCGAACTGTGCACATTCTGGCTGTTGTTAACCTCTTGGTGCTAATAGACCTGGAGTAAGTTCCACCTGGAACTGTGAATTGGAATTGTATTCTGTTTCACTTTATATTAAATGTAGTCATTTGCCAATGCTGATACAAGGCAGAAAATAATATATTTTTGTCAGCAGAGCAACAATATGATTATCATTTTACTCTGGCATCCATTTATCAGTGTTTTCGGATCTAAATTGTCGAAGCTGTAGCTACAAAATATAGGCCTGGCTCTTCAACAAGCAAGCTATAATTTCATATCGGGTTTGTAGATCTCATTATATCTACGAGCCCTTCTGATATGTGGCTGAATTTGTAGAGGTTGTCATTACCTCATTTCCTACAATTTAAAAAAATTGTTTTTTGAAATTTATTATGAAGCAAAATAGAATATAAATATGTTTAAATTTGGATCTCTCTTTTCCACCTCTCTCTCTTTCTCGCTCTCTCTAGTCTCTGCCACACTTTCTCTCTCTCTCACTTTTTCCTTTAAGGGCCTGTCCCAGTTACGTGTCCTTGGCACGCACATTATGCGACATAGAAACATAGAAAATAGGTGCAGGAGGAGGCCATTCAGCCCTTCGAGCCAGCACCGCCATTCACTGTGATCATGCTGATCGTCCCCTATCAATAACCCGTGCCTGCCTTCTCTCCATATCCCTTGACCCCACTAGCCCCAAGAGCTCCATCTAATTCTCTCTTAAATCCACCCAGTGACTTGGCCACCACTGCCCTCTGTGGCAGGGAATTCCATAAATTCACAACTCTCTGGCTGAAAAAGTTTTTTCTCACCTCAGTTTTAAATAACCTCCCCTTTATTCTAAAACTGCGGCCCCTGGTTCTGGACCTGCCCAACATTGACAACATTTTTCCTGCATCTAGCATGTCCAGTCCTTTTATAATTTTAAATGTTTCTATAAGAATCCCCCTCATCCTTCTAAACTCCAGTGAATACAAGCCTAGTCTTTTCAATCTTTCCTCATATGACAGTCCCGCCATCCCAGGGATCAATCTCGTGAACCTACGCTGCACTGCCGCAATCACAAGAATGTCCTTCCACAAATTAGGAGACCAAAACTGTACACAATACTCCAGATGTGGTTTCACCAGAGCCGTACACAAATGCAGAAGAACCTCTTTACTCCTATACTGAAATCCTCTTGTTATGAAGGCCAACATTCCATTAGCTTTCTTCACTGCCTGCTGTCCCTGTAAGCCAACTTTCAGTGACCAGTGTACAAGGACACCCAGGTCTCGCTGTACCTCCCCCTTACCTAACCTAACCCCATTGAGATAATAATCTGCCCCCTTGTTTTTGCCGCCAAAGTGGATAACGTCACATTTATCTATATTATACTGCATCTGCCACGCATCTGCCCACTCACTCAACCTGTCCAGGTCACCCTACAACCTCTTCACAGTTCACACTGCCACCCAGCTTTGTGTCATCCGCAAACTTGCTAGTGTTCCTCCTAATTCCCTCTTCCAAATCATTAATATATATGGTAAACAGGTGTGGCCCCAACACCGAGCCTTACGGCGCTCCACTCGCCACTGCCTGCCATTCTGAAAAGGACTCTTTGCTTCCGGTCTGCCAACCAATTTTCTATCCATGTCAACACCCTACCCCCAATACCATGTGCTCTAATTTTAGTCACCAGTCTCCCATGCGGGACATTATCAAAGGCTTTCTGAAAGTCTAGATACACTACATCCACTGGCACCCCTTCATCCATTTTACTTGTCACATCCTCAAAAAATTCCAGAAGATTAGTCAAGCACTATTTCCCTTTCATAAATCCATGTTGACTTGGACTAATCATTTTACTGCTATCCAAATGCCCCATTATTACCTCTTTAATAATTGACTCCAGCATCTTTCCTACCGCCGGTCAGGCAACTGGTCTGTAATTCCCCGTTTTCTCTCTCGCTTCTTTCTTGAAAAGTGGGATAACATTAGCTATCCTCCAATCCACAGTAGCTGATCCTGAATCTATTGACCAATGCGCCCATTATTTCTAAAGCCACCTCCCAGTGGACCCTGGGATGCAGACCCTCAGGCCCAGGGGATTTATCATCCTTCAGTCCCATTATCCTACCCAATACTATTTCTCGCCTAATTAAAATTTCTTTCAGTTCTTCTACCCCCTTAGATCCTCTGTCCTCCAGTACATCTGGGAGATTGTTTGTGTCTTTCTTAGTGAAGACAGATCCGAAGTACCTATTCAACTCTTCTGCCATTTGCTTGTTGCCCATAATAATTTCACCCGTGTCTGCCTTCAAGGGACCCACATTTGACTTTGCTACTCTTTTTCCCTTAACATATCTAAAGAAGCTTTTACTGTCATTCTTTATATTCCTGGCCAGCTTCCCTTCGTACTTCATCTTTTCAGCCCGTATTGCCCGTTTTGTTTCCTACTGTTGTCCTATGAAAGTTTCCCAATCCTCTGGCTTCCGGCTACTCTTTGCTGTTTTATACATCTTTTCTTTTAGTTTTATTCTATCCCTAACTTCTCTTGTCAGCCAGGGTTGCCTCCTACTCCCCTTAGAATCTTTCTTCATTTTTCGATTTAAATGATCCTGCGTCTCCCGGATTATGCCGATAAATTCCTGCCATTGCTGTTCCACCGTCATTCCTGCTAGGATCCCTTTCCAGTCTACCTTGGCCAGCTCCCCTCTCATGCCTTCATAGTCCCCTTTGTTCAACTGCATCACTGCCACTTCCGATTTAACGTTCTCCTTCTCAAATTGCAGATTAAAACTAATCATATTATGATCACTACCTCCAAGGTTCCTTTACCTCGAGTTCTCTTATCATATCTTGTTCATTGGACAACACTAAATCCAGAATTGCCTTTTCTCTGGTCGGCTCCATTACAAGCTGCTCTAAGAATCCATCTCGGAGGCATTCTACAAACTCTCTTTTTTGGGGTCCTGAGCCAACCTGATTTTCCCAGTCTTCCTGCATATTGAAATCCCCCATCACCACAGTGGCATTACCTTTGTTACATGCCAGTTTTAACTCCTGCTGCAACTTACACCCTTCATCCTGCGACCTTTTTGATCACCTTATCTACCTGCGACTCGACCTTCAAGGAACAATGCACCTGTACTACTAGATCCCTCTGCTCTACAATACTCTCCGGAGCCCTACTGTGTAGGTCCTGCCCATCTATCAAATTTCATCAACCATTCCTCAGCCCATCTGGCAAATTGATCATATTCCTGCTGCAATTTATCATAACCATTTTTCACTATCTGCAAAACCACCCAGTTTTGTATCATCTGAAAACTGTATCCGATAGTTCGACTAGATGGGACAAGGATAGAGTTCCCTTAGTCTTTACCTTTCACCCACAAGGGTTTACACCCAACATATCAATATCTGACATTTCCATCTTCAATGTGACCTTGCCACTGTGATCTCACTTTCCCATCCCCACCCCTTTCTGCTCTCCACATGGACCACTCCCTTTGCATCTCCTTGCTTCACTCAACCTTCTCACCCAAACCACCCTCTCCCTCTGTATTTTCCCCTGCACCAGCAGGATATGTAACACCTGTTAGTTATATCACCTCCCTCACATCCATCCAGGGACCCCAGCAACTGCTACAATTTAGTCAGAGATTCACAAGCACATCCTCAGGCCTCATCTACTGCATTCAGCATTTCTGGTGTGGCCTCCTTTACTTCTTCTATACTTATCTCATACCTTTTGTCTTTTCATCTCTGGCTTTGTCCAACCATCTGCCAATCAAACCCTCCCCCTTCACCTGTATCCACCTATCACTTGTGAGACTTTGTCCCGTCCCCACCTCACTTCCACCTTGCTCCCCACGTTTAAATTATAATGTTTTATTTTTGAATGTCTGAGTATATCGTGTTTTTACCATGTGCGTGCAAAGCACCGTCAAATTCCTTGTATGTATACATACTTTTCTAATAAATTTATTCTGACTCTGATTTTGACTCTGACTACAATCAGTCTGCAAATCGACCCAAAACATTGCCTTATCTGTGTTCTCCTGAGATGCTGCTTGACTCATAGTGTTACTACAATACTTTGTGCCTTTTTTTTGTAAACCAGTGTCTGCAGTTCCTTATGTCTATAATTTGTGAAGGAGTTCAAGTGCGACTATGAAGTTGTTCATCAGATTACATTGATTGCTCACCTCAGTTTGGTTCTCAGCTGGTTTGCATTATTTCATGAAGATTTAGCTGTGTTCTGAAATTATTGTTCTTGCACCATAGGAGTTATTGTACGAACATTGGACACGTAGTGGGCCAGCGGTAAATTTGCTGCCTTAGAGCGCCAGAGATCCAGTTCAATCCTGACTACGGGAGCTGTCTGTACGGAGTTTGTACGTTGTCCCATTAACGGTGTGGGCTTTCTCCGGGTGCATTGGTTCCCTCCCACACTCCAAAAACATACCAGCTTGTAGGTTAATTGGCTTTAGTAAAATTGTAAATTGTCCCCCATGTGGAGGATAGTGCTAGTGTACGGGTTGATTGCTGATCGGTGCGAACATGGTGGGTTGAAGGGCCTGTTTCAACGTTCTAAAGTCTAAAGTCCAATAATGAATGGGACCTTCAGTGGATTCTGTAACCCCTCAGAATGTTCCCTTCATCCTGGTCTGAAGAAGCTGACCCCTTTTCCTGGTCCTACATCCTGACAGGTTTAGATCATCCTGTCAGTGTTTTGATTCATTTCTACTACTCACCTGAAGTAAAGAAAATTGACCCATTCAATTTAACATATCTTTCTAAGACTGTTCCTACATCTTAAGAACAACACATCCTGTGTCATTTTTTTAATATGTTTCATGAAAGCCCTTTTACATTAGAATGAAGGCAAACATATCGCACAGGACACATGACATTGTAGATGTGGGTGACTGATATTCTTAGAGTTGAATCCTAGTCATACAACATGGAAACAGGCCTTTTTGCCCATGACAACCAACCTGTCCCATTTACACTAGTCCCACCTGCCTGCGTTTGGTCCATATACTCTAAACCTATCCTATCCAGGTGCCTGTCTAAATGTTTTTAAACTTTTTGATAGTACCCACCTCAACTATGAGAATAAAATGAGCACAGATAGAAGGAGAGAGAAGAGATAGAAGTGGAGAAGATAAAAAGAAAATATATTAAGCATTATCCAGCATAATTAAGGAAAGAATAATGTTGCTAGTGATGTTCCAGCAAAGTTACAGCAGGAGATTGGAAGAGTCCCACAAGGATACCAGGTGCAAAGCTTCTTTATAGTATTCAGGCTTGAGCAACAGAATGGCAGTATTATTTCTAACTTTGGAATGACAGCCTGTCTGTATCAACAAGGTATCACAATAAATTGAACCCAGGAAGTAGAGGTCACCCCTTAGACTAACCCACAGTTAATTGTTTGCAGATTTCATGTTGTACACTTGGATTACTCCTACTGCCACTCAGAAGAATTAGCGAGGAAACTACAGCTAATCCTGAAGGTACTTGGCTGCGGTATCTCCTGACACACTCCACATTTCCTGACTGAGTTTGTTTTTGCCTTTTCCTAACTGCCCTAGGGTTGAATCTGTTGTGTGCTCTGACGTTAATACATTTCTTTGTCTAATCATTTCCTAATCCATTGATCATTCAGCGCCCGCTAAGTATTTGGTTTTTATTTTCAACAATTTATAGATACGTACAAATGGCTTGATTCCCAGCATAACCCACACGGAATCCCTGCATTAGTAGGATGGAATTTGTTCAAAGTCCATATTCTTGATAATCAGTCAGCAGGAAACTCTCAACTAAACGAAAAATTCTGATGCCTGAAGAACATGGTTTTACCTATCTAAGGAAATAGTTGTGAAGGACATAATTAACTTAGTAAGGGGAACACTGGGCTTTGTACTATGAACTCATGCCATGGGCGGTAATACTGGAAAAAGTTGTGTGCTCAAAAATACACAATATCCTTATTGTTATTAGATGCCTACAAATATGTATATTGTTCTCAGTTGAGTTAGTCCAAACCTTTTACAGAGTGCAATGTCTTTTGAATAGGTTTTTCAATATTTTTTTTAATTGCAAGTGTTGATTAAAGCTTTGATTGATATTTAAGTGTTTTAATCCAGAACCGTTCACTGGTTTGCCCTGAACCAATAAAGCAATGTTACTCTAGATGCCAGCTGATTTACATCGGTGAGACCAAGCGTAGGTTGGGCGACCGTTTTGCCGAACACCTCCGCTCAGTCCGCAATAACCTACCTGACCTCCCGGTGGCTCAGCACTTCAACTCCCCCTCCCATTCCCAATCCGACCTCTCTGTCCTGGGTCTCCTCCATTGCCAGAGTGAGCAACAGCGGAAATTGGAGGAACAGCACCTCATATTCCGTCTGGGGTCCTTGCGTCCTTATGGCATCAACATTGAATTCCCCCAATTTGGCTAGCCTGTGCTGTCTCCTCCCCTTCCTTCACCCTCTAGCTGTCCCCTCCCATCCGCCCGCCCTCGGGCTCCTCCTCCTCCCCCCTTTTTCCTTCTTTCTTTCCCCACCCCCCATCAGTCTGAAGAAGGGTTTCGGCCCGAAACGTCGCCTATTTCCTTCGCTCCATAGATGCTGCTGCACCCGCTGAGTTTCCCCAGCAATTTTGTGTACCAAGCAATGTTACTCTATTCAATTGTCCGCCAATTACCTTTCACACATTTATCTGCACACTGCTATAAATTAACCTTTAACCTATATATCTGTGGAAGAGATGGGACTGAGCACAGTATTTATGTGGAACGATCATGGGAAATTAATATATGCTCCTCTCTATACTCTATGGGCAAGTGGAAGTGGCCAGCAAAATAAAACTCTGACTGTCAAGGAAATGTATGCTATTGCCATTCTTAGAGATCTGACATGTGGAACCCCATCACTGTAGCTTTGAACTTTCTGCCAGTAATTATGCCACAAATTTGGTGGAAGGGCAAGTTTTTGTGATATTTGGACTCTGCAATGGGATATACAAGATGTTTTGAAAGAGTGAAAATGTGGCAATTGGAGGTTAATGTAGAAATCAAGGAGGTCATGCAATTCACCAAGAAGCAAAAGGCAGATTATTAGTTCAATAGAAAGAGTGTGAAGTACAGAGAGATCTAGGTGTTCTTGAGCATAAATCAGAAAATGTTAGGCAAATCTTCTTCTTCTTGCGAATGAAACATAAACCAAAAGAATAGTTAGATCTCAAGCCGGGTGTTGAGCAGCCAGCTTGTTGTCTCTGCGTCAATGTCTGCCAGGCCCTGAGCTCCATTTGGTGGGTGGTAGAGCGGGCACTCAGAGATGACATGGTTGGCTGTCTGTTGTTCAGAAATACTGCAAACAATTAAGAGGGTCAATTGACTTGATTGCAAAAGGATTGAAGTTTACAAACAGGAAAGTTGGGTTACAATTACACTGTTTTGGGTGGCCTCAGCCAGAGTAGAGTCATCGAGTCATGCAGCATAGAAGCAGGCCCTTCGGCCCAACTTTCCCACACCGACCAACATACGTAGTTCAACCTGTCCACGCTTGGCCCATATCCCTCTAAACCTATACCATCCACGTATCCGTCCAAATGTTTTTTAAATGTTGTAATAGTACCTGTCCCAACTATCCCCTCTGGCAGCTTGTTTCATATACCTACTGTGATGTTTGGTGGACCCATTGCTCCTCCCGTGCAGCAAGTGGCGCTGCACAGGACAAAGGGAGATGTTTGTGTATATAGTTTATCCTGTCTGTAGTGTGTGAGGGTGCAGCCATTTTGAGTTGTCTTGCTGCCAGCATTGAGCAAAGCATTAAAGACTTCTGTTGTAAATTGAAGACTCACAAGTTTTGTGCAGACCTAGAAAATGAACCCGAAAGTGGTGTCAGAAGTGGGATACTTTGGTTGCAGCCAAAGACCCAGCTAAGAACCTATTTTCTATGGCAATTACGACTGACCAGAGGAAGAAGGCTCTCTTGTGTTCATCAATGTCTCCAGAAACTTCTGCACAGCTTCAAAATTTACTTACAAAATAAATAACTGAAGCCTCATATGCTGCAATCACACCGGCTTTGCAGCTGCATTACGAAGAAAGTCGAAATTTCCTCGCAGCTCGCCTTGATTTCTACAGGACGGTGCAACAGGAAGGGCAATCGATCACCAAATTTCTTGCCGAACTTCACACCAAGTCCAGCATCCAGCAGGCAATTCTCAACGAATCAGATGCCTCATTGAAGAATGTGCTGCAGTGTGCTAAGATGGCCGAGCTGCTGAGTAAAGAACTGCACAAAATGGCCGGCGAAACAGCGTCGAAGCTCCCTCAGGAGGTGCATACAGTTCGTCAGACTCACCCGCAACGCCAGAAACCAGTTGATCGACCCAGAGCAAATCCGGATAAGATGGTCTACATCGGTGAGACCAAGCGTAGGTTGGGCGACCGTTTCGCCGAACACCTCCGCTCAGTCCGCAATAACCTACCTGATCTCCCGGTGGCTCAGCACTTCAACTCCCCCTCCCATTCCCAATCCGACCTCTCTGTCCTGGGTCTCCTCCATTGCCAGAGTGAGCAACACCGGAAATTGGAGGAACAGCACCTCATATTCCGTCTGGGGTCCTTGCGTCCCCTTGGCATCAACATTGAATTCTCCCAATTTGGCTAGCCCGTGCTGTCCCCTCCCCCCCTCCCCTTCCTTCACCCTCTAGCTGTCTCCTCCCATCCGCCCGCCCTCGGGCTCCTCCTCCTCCTCCCTTTGTCCTTCTTTCTTTCCCCACCCCCTATCAGTCTGAAGAAGGGTTTCGGCCCGAAACGTCGCCTATTTCCTTCGCTCCATAGATGCTGCTGCACCCGCTGAGTTCCCCCAGCAATTTTGTGTACCTCCGGATAAGATGGGACAGTTTCAGAAGAATCTTTCCCCTGTGGGGGGAGGATCGAAACCCTGCTACCGGTACGGCTCAACTGCTCATCATCACCATGAATGCCCGTATATCGAGTCAGTTTGATATGCCTGTTACTGAAAAGATCATCTCCAGGCAGTGTGTCAATCCGTAGGAAAGCTGAGAAAGGGCAAGAAAGCGCAAAACACAGTCAACCAAATCGCGGAGACTATTCCTATTGAAGTGCTTGGCGTGTCTACGATCACCGACAAGATGAAGATTTTGCTGCGGGTCTCGAACGTTGATCTACATTTCCAGGTGGACACTGGAGCGGCTGTGTCACTAGTGGGTCAGGTCATCTGGGAGAGGATCAGATCGCCGAAACTGAAACCGGCCAACATCCGCCTTTTCGGATACGAACGACAGCCCATTCCCACAAAAGGCAAATGCACTGTCGCTGTTTCCTGTAATGGTCTGACACAGATGTTGCCGCTGATCGTTGTTGGTAAAGAAGGTTCATCCCTGTGCGCCATCGACTGGATCCATGCTTTCAAGCTTGACATGAATGCCTTGATCTACGATGGATCAACTATGGCATTGTCATCTACCACAGATTGCAACATGGTCAGCAAGTGCTTGAACAACCTGTGAAAACAGGACGTCGAATGACACTGGTCCAAAGAGTGTGACAATGCATTCACCAAGTTGAAGGAGATGCTCGCCCAGAAGATGCATTTGGACCACTATGACCCATCTAAGCTGATCTCGCTGGCCGCCGATGCATCACTGTATGGTCATGGAGCTGTAATCTCACAAACGGCGCCGAACGGCATGGAAAAACCAATCGCATTTGCATCCAAAACGTTGATGACCGCCGAGAAAAACTGCAGTCAAGTAAAGAAATAACAGCATACAGATAAAGCAAATACTGATGTCTCTTCAAAAGAGAACACTGAGGAAAACTCTATTGATTCTGAGCCTTTAGCAAGAGTTGTGAAATGGAAAAAAGGCTGGGAAAAAAGAGTGAAGTGAGGTCCAGCCAAATGGAGACGTTCAAACTGGAAAGGGAGAATGTGATGTTTGCTGGACTGTGTGGTGGGAGGACCCGTTGCTCCTCCCGTGCAGCAGGTGGCACCGCACAGGACAAAGGGAGATGTTTTTGTTTCTTGTTTATCCTGTCTGTAGTGTATGAGGGTGCAGCCTTTTTGACTTGTCTTACTGCCAGCGTTGAGTAAAGCTTTAATGACTTCTGTTGTAAATTGAAGACTCTCACGTTTTGTGCAGACCTAGAAAACGAACACGAAACCTACCACCCCTTGTGATGTTGCATCTCAGATTTCTATTAAACCTTACTTTGAATAGTCCGAGCCTGAAATGAGGAATATAGTCCCAAGGTAAGGGGATGGTCATTTAAAAATGAAGTATGTTGAACTTTTTTCTCATTGAGGATAATGATTCTCAGAATTCCTCCATTGTCAGAGTGAGGCCCAGCACAAATTGGAGGAACAGCACCTCATATTTTGGTTGGGTAGCTTACACCCCAGCGGTATGAACATTGACTTCTCTAACTTCAAGTTACCCTTACTTTCCCTGTCTCTCCATCCCTCCCCTTCCCTGTTCTCCAACCAGTCTTACTGTTTCCGACTACATTTTATTTCTGTTTTCTTTGTTGTTACCCAGATAATAATGATCTATTCTCCATTTTCCTTGAACTCCATTCCCTGTTCTGTTTTCACACCTTACACTTCCTTATTTATATATCTCCCTCTCCCCTGACATCAGTCCAAAGAAGGGTCTCAACCCAAAACTTCATCCATTCCTTCTCTCCAGAGATGCTGCCTGTCCCATTGAGTTACTCCAACATTTTGTGTATAGCTTTTTACGATTTGCTCTACAGCCACTCCTCATTTTGAACAGTTTCATTGAGCTGTTCCTTAACCTTCCAACTTGAGGGAGAATGTACTAGCTGCTGAGGGTTCTTCACTGAACTTATCCTTAGTGTCATTGCATTAAATCTCCTCTGTACCTTTTCTTGATATCCTTCTCAAAATGACAACATGATATTCTAACCAAAGCTTTTATAATTGTTGCCCCAAAGTTCTTTGCTTTTGTAGTCTGTGCCTCTATTTAAAAACAATTAAAAATACGTTTTGTAGCAATCTTATCAAAATATCATGTTACCTTCCAAAGATGTAAACGTCCAAGCCTTTTTCATGCTCTGCACAAACAATGAAACTACAGAGCGGAGGTGCAGAACCTGGCGGACTGGTGCGCCAATAACAACTTGGCACTAAACACCTCCAAGACCAAGGAGCTGATTATTGACTTCAGGAGGTCCCATTCTGGAGAATATGCCCCAATCTCCATTTATGGGGAAAGTGTGGAGAGAGTGTCCAGCTTTAAGTTTCTGGGCACTCACATTTCAGAAGACCTCACATGGTCCACAAACACCGCCGTGCTGGTCAAGAAGGCACAGCAACGACTGTTCTTCCTGAGGACATTAAAAAAGACTGGCCTGCCCCAACAGCTGCTGACAACGTTCTACCGCTGCACCACAGAGAGCATACTAACGTATTGCATCTCTGTGTGGTATCTCAGCTGCACGGAGGCGGAGAGGAGAGCTCTTCAGCGCGTCGTCAACAGAGCGCAGCGGATCATCGGGACAGAGCTACCAGCCTTGGAGGGCATCTACCACACGCGGTGCCTCAGGAAGGCCCTCAGCATCCATAAGGACTCATCACACCCCTGCCACGGTCTGTTTCAACTACTTCCCTCCGGCAGACGTTACAAGGCCTTCTACGCCCGAACCTCCAGACTCAGGAAGAGTTTTATCCCAAGAGCTATAGCGGCTCTGAACCGGCCCTAATGAGTGCCCCCCCACCCACCCCCTTTGGACAGTCTCCCTCAGATGGTCACGTCAATCAATTCAGCTTGTTTATTTATGTATTGTATTTATTTACCTTTCTTGTACATCAGTGGAGCTGCATACTAAATCTCGTTGCACTGACGTGCAATGACAATAAAAGATATATTATTATTATTATTATTATTATTATTATTATCTCTATCATACCTTACCTCGCTGGTCTCAGCTGTTTCAATTTTACATTTTGTTATGAACTCACTCCATAGCTCACTTCCTATCTCGATAAACTCCTTTAGTTCAATCACCCCTGTTTGACATCTCTGTTCTGTGTCAGTTTGCTCATGATTCCTCTAATCCCATCACCATATTATGGCAGTATGGCCACCGCTTTCTAACTCTAGATTTCCTTTTTCAAACACTTCTACTTCCCTCCCTCCTTCAAATCCCAACACAATGTATTAAAGAGTTATTTATTTTTTTGATTTATGGCTCAGGTGTTTTTTTTAAATATATTGTACAATACAAGACTGTTGTGACTAACACTGTTTAGCTACACATCTGTTTTTATGTTTAGGCATGGCTAAGTACTTTGGGATGAATTCAAAGTTTTATCTAAAAAACAATCTATTTATGAACTCACGTGGATGAACATTGACATAGCTTTCCGGAAAAGTCAGTGATGTGGAAAAAACCCCACAATTCAAAGATTCTCATTGTTCCATGGTACCAAACATAGGCGGCACGGTGGCGCAGCGGTAGAGTTGCTGCCTTACAGCGCTTGCAGGGCCGGGGACTCAGTTCGATCCCGACTATGGGTGCTGTCTGCACAGAGTTTGTATGTTCTCCCCGTGACCACGTGGGTTTTCTTGGTTTCTTCCCACACTCCAAAGACGTACAGGTTTGTAGGTTAATTGGCTTGGGTTTGCACACTTGGTATAAGTGTAAATGGTCTCTAGTGTGTGTAGGCTTGTGTTAATGTGCGGGAATTGCTGGTTGGTGCAGAATCGATGGGCCGAAGGTCCTGTTTCAGTGCTGTATCTCTAAAACAATGTGAAAAAAATGTTAAAACCAAATGTGTGCCAGAGAACATCTGAGCAGATGGAATGGACAGATAATTCATCCACCCACTGTCATGGAAAAACCTGACATCCACATGCTAAACAGTTTTGTTTCAAATCAGCAAATTTAGCACACAATCTTTAAAAGCCACTTGAATCCATGTTTATCTCAATTTCGTTAAAATGGTGAATGTAAAACAGCTGTTTTAGCCAACAGCTTCATTCATGACCATTAATTTTAGCCTCTGTGAAATGAAGTTGAGATCCGGCTGTCAAATGTTTTATTGGGGACCTGCAGTATTTTCAGAAAGTAACATATGAATGGCAGAGCATAGACACACAGCAGAGCAGTGAGATTAACTTTCAGTCATATTACTCAATACACTTTTCAGCTGGCTGTCTGTTGCCAATCTCAAGGAATGAACTAACAAACTGTATAAATAAATTGCTAAAGTTAAAGATTCCTTTTCTACGTAGATGAGTTCTTCTATGGGGGAATGTGAGTGGATTCCCAGAGCAAAACTGAATGGGAAATATACTATGGTAAACAGATATATGTGGATTAGTATTGAACATTTAAAGAGTTGGATCCCCCTTAATGATGCAATTAGAATATAAGCATGAGCATGAGAAAGCCATGTGGTGCTTCCAGACTGCTCTGTCATTCATCAAATTCATGGGCCATATGATCATGTGATCTGAGCAGAATTAGGGCATTTAACCCATCAAGTCTACTCCACCATTCAATCATGGCTGATCTATCTCTCCCTCCTAACCCTATTCTCCTGCCTTCTCCCATAACTTCTGGCAACCATACTAATCAAGAATCTATCTATCTCTACATTAAACATATCCACTGACTTTGCCTCCACAGCCTTCTGTGGCAAAGAATTCCACAGATTCACCACCCTCTGACTAAACAAATTCCACCTCATCTCCTTTCTAAAAGAACATCCTTTAATTCTGAGGCTATGACATCTTGTCCTAGACTCTCCCACTAGTGGAAACATCCTTTCCACATCCAATCTATCCAAGCCTTTCACTATTCTGAATGTTTCAATGAGGTCCCCCCCTCATTCTTCTAAACTCCAGCGAGTACAGGCCCAGTGCCATCAAACGCTCATCATATGTTAACCTACTCATTCCTGGGATCATTCTTGTAAACCTCCTTTGGACGCTCTGGAGAGGGTCCTCAGATATATATATAGCATAACGAGGAGCGGCCCCATATACTGTCCTTGACTTTTCTTGTCAGCCACAGTCACCTCTTTCTCCCCCTAGAATCTTTCTTCCTCTTTGGAATGAAAAGATCCTGCATCTTCCGAATTATTCCCAGAAATTCCTGCCATTGCTGTTCCACCGTCATCCCTGCTCGGGTTCTTTTCCAGTCAACTTTGGTCAGCTCCTCCCTCATGCCGATGTCGTCCCCTTTGCTCAACTGCAATACTGACACATCCGATTTCACCTTCTTCCTCTCAAATTACAGATTCAAACCTATCATGTTGTGGTCGCTACCTCCTAGTGGATCCTTTACCTTGAGTTCCCTTATCAAATTTGGCTCATTAGACAACACTAAATCTGAATTGCCTTTTCCCTGATAGGCTCCACTACAAGCTGCTCGAAGAATCCATCTCAGAGGCACTCTACAAATTCCCTTTCTTGGTGTACAGTAGCAACTTTATTCTCCCAGTCTACATGCATTTTGTAATCTCCCACGCCCACTGTAGCATTATCATTCTTACATGCCAATTGTATCTCCCCATGTAACTTGTATCCTATATCCTGGCTACTGTTTGGAGGCCTGTAAGTAACTCCCATTAGGGTATTTTACCCGTACAATTTCTCAGCTCTATCCATAATGACTCCATATCCTCTGATCCTATGTCACCCCTCGCTAAGGATTGAATTGCATTTCTTACCAACAGAGCTACCCCCTCTTCCCACCTATCTGTCTTTCCGATAGGATATTGATCTTCTGTATTATTTCCTTGAATCCCTTGATGCCCAGAAATCTATCAATCTGTGTTTTGAATGAATACAACAACAGGCCCTTTATAGGCATCTGGTGCAGACAATTTCAGGTATTCACCACCCTCTCAATAAAGAAATTTCTCCTCATCTTCGTCCTGAGAATATGATCCTCTTTTTCTGCATCAGACAGGGGAAATATGTTCCTTGCATCTAGTCTCTCAAGCTCTCCAAGATTGTTGTCTGTTTCATTGTAGAGAACAAAGAACAGTACGGTGTGTAAAGGGCCTGTCCCACTTAGACGTCATTTGCGCGTCACTGCCTACGCCACCACGTCTGACCACGCACCATGCGCACGTAATGCACGCCATGCGCGCGTCATGACCCACGCGTCATGCGTCATGGCGCGTAAATGATGGCGCGTAAATGATGCGCAAATAACGCCCGTGGGACAGGCCCTTGAGAAAGAACTGCAGATGCTGGTTTAAATCGAAGGTAGACACAAAATGCTGGATTAACTCAGCGGGACAGGCAGCATCTATGTAGAGAAGGAATGAGTCGAGACCCTTCTTCAGACTGATGTCCATTTGGGTCGAAACGCTTCTTCAGGCTGACATCAGTCT